>NC_134265.1:215041048-215349659 GCF_031893055.1 Leptodactylus fuscus
TCTTAAAACCCAAGAAATACTTTATTATGTCTTCAGTAAAAGACTGACACAAATGCAGGAGGTATGCTTAAGATAACATGTAGAGCGACAATCGTTTTGTGTCAAGTGTCATAAAGTGCCTAAAAATCCGCCTCCATACAATGGTGGTCTATTGAGACCACTAGCGTTCTTTTTTCTGCTATCGGCACATTGCCGATAGTGGAAAAAAGAAGCGAGCTGCCCTTTCTTCAGGCGGAAGCAACCTCCGGTATCGGCCCATTTATTTGAGCCGACTCTGGAGGGAAAAGCCGCGACGGTCGTGGCAGGCAGGTTTTAGCCCAAGAGTGATGCGGCTCCCCGCGTCACTCCCGGTGCCAAAAATCCGCCCAACCTGCCCCCGTGTGAACTAGCCCTTAGAGTTTTTCATGAAGATTGGACTGTCTAAGCAATAGTGCCACCTGTGTTTCGTTCTTTGTACATTCAGGAAAATGTCTGCTTTACACATTTTCCTTAATTCAATTTAAAATAAAAAATAAAATTGCTTTCCCTCTACATTATGGATATTTTTTAATCTTTTATTTATTTATTTTTTACACATTGTGTTGCCAATAAAGTAATTTTTTACAGATTTTTCCCTGTAACTGGTCCTGATTCATTAACCCCAGGTACAAGAGGAATGCAGCCCTCTAGTATACACTTCGGAGCAGTTCCCAGCCTCCAGCAGATCATATGATCTCCGAGCCAGGAAGTACACTGTCTACCAATAAGTATTTGGACACCTGTGATAGAATAGAAAAACAACATTTATTTATATTCAGTAGTTGGTAGAGTAGAAATTACAGCCTCATCCCTCTGGGGCATGCAGTGGCGTAACTAGGAATGGCGGGGCCCCGTGGCGAACTTTTGACATGCCTCCCCCCCCCAACCGACACAGACGGCGAAGACCTCGACCGACCCCCTCCTCCGCACTCTATTATGTCCCTTAGTAAGCCCTGCACACAGTATTATAGCCCATAGTGGCCCCTGCACACAGTATTATCCCCCATAGTGGCCCCTGCACACAGTATTATCCCCCATAGTGGCCCCTGCACACAGTGTATATATATATATATATATATCCCCCATAGTTCATGTTCAGAGACGTCAGAAAGGAGGCCTGGCAGGATCGTGGAGAGGTAAGTAACACTGTTTATGTTCCCTTACCTCTTCCGATCCGCCGATCATTATACTCAGGGGTCTGCAAAGACCCTTGAGTATAATGATAGCCTTTGTGGGGCCCGTGGTGTCACTTACCGATCCCAGCCCAGCCAGGATCGGCAAGTGAGTAGGGCCCGTAACGGCCTATTTAAAAAAAAAAAAAAAAAATATGCAGCGGTAGCGGCTGTCACCGGGCCCTCTAATGGCCCGAGCCCTGTGGCAGCCGCCTCCTCTGCCTCTATGGTAGTTACGCCCCTGGGGGCATGTTTCCACAAGCCCTTGTATGACAGCTAGTGGTATTTTATTCCATTCGGTTTGGAGAAGACAGGTACATTCTTTCACCGATTTTGGACAGCTGCAGTTTTGGGGGTCTGCTGACTCTGGGCACATTCCGACAATCACTGTTCACCTTCCACCTCGTTATCACATAGGCCACTGTCGATTTTGGGTAATTCAGTTCGCTTGCTATGTCCTTTTAAGGATTGACCGTTTCTGTGCTCTCCCACAATTACCCCTTTCTCAAAATCAAACAACTCTGCACTTCGTGGCATCTTGCATGCGACTAATGCCAATGCTGTTTCCTACACAATATTTAACAGCGGAAGGCGTGACGTACATCCCGACCGCATATATCTTCATTTGCATGGGTGTCCAAATTCTTATTGGTAGACTGTGTAGTCATATCATGGTGCACTGACTGCTGTGTATATAGTTATCGGAAAGGCAGGGACTGTGATAATCTGTCCCTGCCTCCTCTCTGGAATGCTCAGCTATTAAAACCAGCTGGCTCCCTGATTATACAGCTTCACATCTCTGCGTTACATATGTATAGAGTTTATTGCTGACCTCCCTGATGTATATACTCAACAGTTGGTTGGTAAGCAATTAAGCTAATTGAAGTTTTTTTTTTTACCCAATACATTGCTTTTTCTGTCTTTCTCTGTTTACCAGACACTACTCATTATGCCTCCTCGGTGCTTACAAATCATGGCCTAAGTTTTAGACCATCTCTGCTATATAGCTGAATTGGTTAGGCTGGTGATGTGCCTGGTCATCTGTCTTCCCTTCACTTTGACTGAATAGCTGACAGACGTCTTTCCATTTAACTGCTAAGCCCTGACAAGGGCCAGAACTGTGCATCTGTTACCTGTGAATATCATCCAGAGATAATTATTAAGTTTAAATTCAGCAGGATACCACTGTTCTGAGCTGTACATGACACAGGTTAGGTACATCCATTAACTTGTCACTGAAACCAAGAAGTGAAGAGAAGACAGGAGAACAGGTGAAACCCTTAGGTTCAGTTCACACAAAGGAATTTGCCGCAGATTTGGTTTTCAATGGGAGGCAGAGATCGCAGCAGGATACGAAAAGAAAAGAAGCGTCTTGCTCGATCTTGGGGTCCGCAGCTCGATACTCCCTCCTATTAGGCCCATTAATCTGGGCCTAATCAGGAGTGGGATGCCACGACGGAATGCCAATGCATTGCTAGCTCGTGCGAAAATGCCAGCGGCGGGAAATGAAAATGAATTTCCTCAACGTTTTCTGACGAGTGAACACACCCTTAGGCTGGCCTTACGCGAACGTGAGTTAAGTCTGCAATTGTGGGTTCTGAATTGCGGACCATTTGCGGACACATTGTATTCAGTGCGGCCTCTTACACCACCGGATATTTTATCCATGGTGCGCCGTGCCGTGACCGGGGTCTGCACTGAATACCACAGGTCCACAAAGTCATGGACGTCACAGCGCGTGCTGTTATTTGGATATACATCTGCGGAAGTACTTTTTAGTGTTGCTGATCAGCAAATTGTGGACTGCAAAAACCACTACTGTCTTGTAAGACCAGCCTAAGGGTAAGTTCACATGATGTAACGTTGAGCGTGATCTGGCACGTGTACACGTGTTGGCAGATGACGTGCTCAAAATGCTCCCATTCATTTCAATGGGAGTTAGGAGCATATTCGCCGCGTTATTTTGCGTGTGAACTTACCCTTAGATGGGAAAACTGCTTTAGTCTAAAGCCTCACATATTGAGCCACAGCCAAAAAAAAAAAAAAAGCTGCAGAGAAGACAGCGGCGGAAACTCATCGCATTTTTCACAGTGACACCCTGCCCCTATTATACCTATATGGGAAAAAATTGTCTTTCTGTAGGTATTTTTTTTTTTTTTTTAATTCTGCATGCTTTTCCACTGCTATTTATTTATTTTTGTAATGAGATTAGCCAGAATGCCATCCACTTTGCAGGTACTGTAAAATGCACCTTTTTTTGCTGCACCGCTTCTGTTGCAGCCAAAATGCTGTATTTTCGAACCTGAGGCCGCAGCCTCAAAGGGAGTCTGCTACATTCCCCAAGCATATTCAACTGTCACCACCATTTTACAGAGCACATTACAGTGATAACGTTGAAGTATTATGCAATTGAGGCACTCGGTGTATTGATGTTGGAGCTTCTACTGACAGCACTGCTTTTGCTTTTAGACCACTACCACCTATGCCCCCCCATGCAGTGCCAGTTGACTCTTTCACAGCTATATCTTCCATCCTACTTGAGCAGTGCTCCCAGAGCTAAATGCCTGCTCCCAGTGCACAAACTGCCACATTTGCATAAATTGTTTTTCTCCAAATCTACAAAAGTAACCTAAATGACAAAGGCATGTTGCTTATCAATGCAATGTGCTCTTTAATGTGGTCGTAGAAGTTGAGTATACTTGGGGAAGGTGATAGACTCCCTATAAAGAAATAGGTTTTAGAGGAGGAAAATAGGGAAAAAAAAATTTAAAGCACAAAATGGTACAATATTTAATATATAGGAGTTGTAGTTTTGCAACAGCTGCAAGGCCACATTGGCAGGTGACCCTACAGCTGTACAGAGATGCATAAAGCATTTTTTTTGCGGGGCCAGATGTACTTTTTAGTTATACCATTTTGGGGAATGTCTATTGCTTAGATCACCTTTTATTTAAATCAGAGGCAAAACGGTGAAAAAAAACCCGGCAGGTTTAGCACTTTTGATTTTGACGTTCACCGTACAGGAAAAATATCAGTAGAGCGGACATTTTCGGACACAGGGATTCCTAAATGTGTATGTGTTTCACAGTAATTTTCTACTTCTATGTATTCTAGGGAAGGGAGGTGATTTTGAACTTTTCTTTTTCTTTTTTTTTTTTTTTTTTAAACTATTTATTAGCCCACCTAGGGGACTTGAACCTGCAATCATTTGATTGCAAGTCCCAGAGAAGGCAATACACGTGTATTGCCATCTATGGGAGATTCTATACATTACTATTGCGGATGGTTATGTACCAGCCGCAATAGTAATATAGCAATGACAGGCCTGGGAGCCTTCAGTAGGCTCCCGGCTGTCACCAGAAGAGGTCGGCTCCTACGATATCGCCAAGCAGGAGCCGGCCTGCAACTTTACAGGTATGGGGCTGGTGGGGACTGGCCCCGGGGGTGTGTTACACTTTGGGGGGGGAAGGGGGGGGGTTAAGTTTTTATGCCCGCAATTAGAATGCATTCTAATTGCGGGCATTAGCTGCGGGCCTCCGCTTATAGCGGAAACCCGGTTGCTATGGCTGCTGCTCTGCAGCAGAGCGGCCACCATTATAGACCCGGCAACCACTGTAATAGAACGACGGATGCCGGGGAGAGTTTTAGACGCCGACACAGGTGCCAGGGCCTGCGGCATTGCTACACTCCTGTTCTGCAGGAAGCCAGCAGCGACAGCAGTGTGGCAATGCTGTCATTCGGCTTCGCTCCTCCACATTCAGACTATAAGACGCAAACTCATTTTCCCCAAAAAAAATTTGGGGAAAAAAAGTGCAAAATAGTCCGAAAAATACATTGGAGGTGTTCTTAACGTTACATCAGTGTTTTGGGGCCAAAAAATGAAAACAGAAATGTATAGAAAAATGGGATATTTTTTATATAGCACCACGCTGTTGGAGAACAACCTTACTGATGATCTGTACAGTAGAGAACAGTGATTTTCATTAAGTCGTAGGGAAATTAGATTAAAAAAAAAAGCTAACTGATGAGTTCCATTGCTTTACAGGCAAGTTCTAAAGACACAGGGCAGCTTTTTGCTGCAATTCATCATCGCATCCTTGCCCTCCGGAGTCGAGTAGAGCAGGAGGCTGAAGTTAAATGTCCTGAACCAGCCAGGGAGGTCACCCAATCTAATGAGGAAGACAGTGATGATGATGACGGCGTCCTTACCCCTGCAGTAGCAGCTACAAGTGGTGAGTAGGAATTATCATGTTCATCTAAAATTCCTTTTATGATATTTATTATTAAAAATGTGACATTTTGATCACCATTTAACCCAGATTTTCTTTTTTTTTTTTTTTTGTAGCACCTGGTGATGAAGGAGACAAGCCACCTGTATCTAGTACATAGCATCCATTTACCTCATTCCTAAAAAGATGGTTGTCCTCACCTGGCAGGGTGATAGTCCACAAATTCCCCCTCTTTGTATGCCTCATGGAATACTTAAGAATGGATACCCATTACAAAGCTGGACTGAGGACACAGACTTTACTCACCCTTTACCAATGAACTATGAACTGTTTTTTTTTGTTTTGTTTTTTTTTGTTCACTTTAAGTAAACCAGAAAAATACATTGGATCCCTGTGTGCGCACACACACATTTTTTTATTTTTGTTTTTGTTTTTGGAGGGGGATCTGTGAGGTATCCAACCTATACAGAGTAAAATGCTCGGGAATTAACAACTCATCATATTGATGAGCTGTGTGGAATCCTGTTTTACGCCCCTATTCTATTAACAGCTGTGCAATTTACATTGCTTCCATGAAATATAATTATATATATATATATATATATATATATATATATATATATATATATATATAGTATATGTGTGTGTGTTTTAATTTCTAATTTGTTGCCCCTGCATATTACATCCTCCAGTCGTTGGTTGCTTTTACATTGGGACTTCAGTCCTGTACAGGAACAAAGCAATTAATTAATATGTACAGGGAATCTTTGCCTGATCCAGTCCCATCTAAATACCATGAAGTGGATGTGTTTGTTTTTTTTTTTTTTGTTTTTTTTCAAATTGGAATTTAACTTCAGTAATACTGACTTTCGGAAAGCTCTTAAAATAAGAGCATCTTCCTTTATCAGGACTTTCAGACAAATGAAGAAAAAAAAAAACTCATCTGTGACTTTCATTCACATCCTTTTCTCCTTTTGGTAACTCCTCTGTTGTTGTTTTTTTTTTTTTGGGGGGGGGGGGGTTGTTTTTTTTTTGTTTTTTGTTTTTTAAATTAGTTTGAAATTAATATGCGTTTTTGTGTGCTGAAAAAAGTGAAGTGGTTTGCTTTTTTGTATTCATATTTAAAGGAAAGAGTTGAGGATTGCTGTACACTAACTGTGCTGTTCAGGGGCTTTTTTTGTTTGTTTTTCCCTAGTCTATAGAATTCTGTTCTATAACTAGCAAAATTTAATTGAGCCATCTTGGTACATAGTATTTATTCATATGTTGCAGATTTGTTGCAATTTAATTTTTTTTTTTTTTTATAACTGAAAAAAATCCATTTCATTTATTTGAATGGATTTTTTTTTTATGCAGCATATTCATGGATTTATACAACCTCCCTTTAAGTAAAGGGTACAGTTGCAGAACTTTCAGCAGCCGGTCTAATGCATGTGAATATACTTTGTGTAACTTTCTAGTAAGTTTTGTTCTAGTATTCATCCCACTGATGCGCACGTGACACTCACTGAACCTTATATAGAAACTAGAGATACAATATGATCTACAGTATAAGAGGCTTCTGGTGGGTGAATGGTTTTGAGGAATTTACACAAGGAAATTTTCTCTACATTAGAAGTAATATTATGCTTTGCAGTCATTTCTATGGTCATCTGCAATCATTCTGGTTTTGGGGTTCCCTGTGTTGAAATTCAAAGCAGAGCTCTGGCTTCCGCCACTGATTAGGTCCAGATAAATAGGGTTTTTTTGCTGTGGAATCCGTGAAAAGAACAAGCTGGACACTTATTTTTCAGCATCCTTCTTCGATTTCTGCCTCCCACACAATATGAAGAGTCCCCTGTCTGAACCATCTCTTAACATCGTTTCACAGAAGTTGTACTGTAGCAGGAACTTAATCAAATTCATTTTCCTTGGCAAAGAAGCACAAGTATTATTTTTTGAAGACTCGTGAAATCAGTTATCCCCATGCTAGAGACTTTTTTTTTTTTTTTTCCCTCTCCTCACACCCTAAGCTATGATCAATAGTTTCTTCACTATAGTTGGGTGGTAGAACAAGGAAGCCTTCAATAAGTAACTCCTATGCTCTGTGCTGGTCACTAATTTTTTTAATTTTTTTTCCCCTTCTTTAGGGTCCATTCACACAGAGTAACTCATTTAGGCAAAATATTATTAAATGGAACGACACACAAAGTATGCGAGGTAACATAAATTTATTCTGTAGAGCAGAGTACTCTGCTCTACAGAATAAATTTATGTTACCTCGCATACTTTAAGTGTGTCGTTCCATTTAATATTATACATTGGGTTGGGACCCTACGACCACGAAGCTCCACTCAACTGGACCTTGCATCCCTTTACTTCATTTAGGCAAAATACACGTGTAAAAATAAGACTCCTGTTTACTTCAATGACATTTTACACGTGTATTTTGATGTGTTTTTTTTACGTGTATTTTGATGTGGTTTTTTTCACGTGTAAAAAAGTCATTGAAGTCAATGAGAGTCTTTTTTTACACAAATTTTTTACATGTGTATTTTGCCAAAATGAGTGCGCGTTTACTCCATGTGAATGGACCCTTAACAAGGGCACTGCTCAAGTATTGTTTTAACCGTTATCATAGCTCAGCAACTAAATACACTTTACAGAGGTATTAGCTGTTAAGCACAGTGATACATCTGAATACGTATTGTATTAGGTAAACACGGGAGAGGGGATAAGTATCTGAATACTGGAGTTCTCTAGCAATCAGAAGGACAGGGGACTGAAAGTTGCTCTGAAGCACCCTTGTACGTTGGAGTACTGGTGCACTTTTGTGGCCGGTACTTCTTTCACAAGGAAGGTCAACTTTTGGGCCTTTAAAGATCACATAGTTATATCCTCTCCTATGGATAGGGAATACGTGTGTATAACAGCTCAATCCTTTTAAGCTAGAAGTCTTAAAATGGGGTTTGATCTAAACATAAGAATACCCCTTTTAGCGAAAACTAGCAAATTAGATTAAAATAAAAAATCACCCATAAATGAGATTTTATTTCTGGGCAAAATTGTCCAGCAATACACTACAGTGAATGAGACTTTCTGAAATACCATTCAGGCACTGAGAATGAATCCACACAATTTATAGGGTATACTGCTATGTAAAACTTCTGCAAGATATTTTGTTTTAGATTTTGTGTCACAAATGCAACCCCCTCCACCCCAATGACCATTGCAGTAATGCTGTATTTTATGGTACCCAATTAACTTTAATCAGTGACCTTTTCCTTTCAATTGAATCATCTTCTAGATTTGGCTCACAAACTGTCAAATCATACTGTTTGATTGCAATCTAAGGGCCCCTTCACACGGAGTATACACTCGCTGATTCTGAACATTATAAGGGCATATCACATTGAAAGCAATAGGGAAAAAAGCAGCCCATTCATTTCTATGGGGAGCGCACGTATGCCGGCTCCCTTAGAAAGCAATGGGATCTGTTTTAACGCGGCTGATTCAAAACGGGTTACATGTTCAGAGTCAGCGAGAGTATACTCCGTGTGAAGGGGCCCTTAGGTTGATGTCATACATTGAAAATCTACTATGTTGCTGAAGAGTGGCTTCAAAAAGAAATAGGAAATATAAAAGGAGCACTTCTCGCCTTCTGTTACGTCCACTTCTGACTATGGTTTAAAAAAATGTAGCAAAATCTGCAAAAAAAAACCCTATGCTTTTTCACAACCTGTGGCCTCAGCCTAAAATAAGTTTTTGCACATGGGTAGGGCAGTAATATACTTTACTGCAAAAATGGGAGTATTGTTTTATAATATTACCTTTAAGCTAACTGTTCCTATAAACTTGTTTTCACAGTCAGTGTGTTGCCAATATTATGCACCAGTATTTCTAAGCCAAAACCAGAAAGTTGATCCTACGGAGAAATCAAAAGATTTGTACAAGTTCTGCGTGGACCCATTCCTGATTTTGACTTACTGATGTAAAGCACTGACTATATGAAAGCAACTTTATCTATCTACAACTGTATTGATGGTCGATTATTGCTTTTCCAGGTTTTTTTTTTTTTTTTTTTTGAGATGTTACATCCAACTGAGAAGCTATTGCTGACCAAGAATTAAAGTTATTTTTCAGTTCTGAAAATATAAGGTTAAGTGCCTAATGGGGACATGTTACATTAATAAAAGGTTTCTGGACCCTCCACATTCCCCTGCACCTCCAGTCCACAGACTGCCTAGTTCTGCACTGAGCTTTAGTCCCTGGAGTCTTCTGACTCAAGCTCAAATACTGTCAGATGTCTGTTTAGCCAGTCGCTTGCTGAAGTAAGTGAGCACTCACAAGCATGTCTGAGTATTTCATGTGTGGGAAGATGCCATCAAAAGGAGCTCTGCAAACTCTATTAGGAGATTTATCTTCCTTCACTTTATTCTCTTCTTTGGCTGGCTTGAGAGAGAGTTCTGTAGTGGAAGGTTGTAAACTTCCTCATCAACATTTTTTTTTAATATTTTTGATAGATGTGTTTGAGTATGTTTGTCTTTTTTTATCTAGAATGAGGTTGTGTACTGCACACCTTTTTTTAAGTCACTGAAGGGTGGTTCCATGCAAATTAAAATATAACTTTTATTCGATAATCCAAATAAAATATGACCTACCTGGTGAAAAATAAATATGCACACCTCCCCCTGTTTACACACTGTGTGCTGTGTGTAAACGGGGGAGGTGAGAGCAGCCAGGCTGATGATGATGATGACTCATCAGCTTTCCCTGGCTCTCACCTCCCCCTGTGTACACACAGCACACAGTGCTTAGTGAACTTCCGTAGCTCCGTGCTGGTTAATTAGCATATCAATAAAATAGAGGTTAATTCAAAAGCGGCTGAGAGGGTTACTAAACAAAGGTGTTTCTGGAATAGCCTTTCTAAAGGCTATGCAAGTATATGCTTAGTTAAAAATGAGTAGTCAATGATAGAATCCCTTTAAACCGAAGAAGAAAACTTGAAAATTAAATATAACGCCTAAAATATAACTTTTATTCATATAAGAATAAAAATGTGTTTTAAATGTGATTAAATACTCAGAACACCTAATTAATTTTGCCACAGTAAGAACATATCACACACACACCACTTATAGGGGTTTATCAAGAATTAGTTTGCTGAGGTTAAAAAGAAATTAAAGAAAATCTGCAGTTCTCGGAGTCTTGATGGCTCTGTGCTGTCCAAAGTGGGTGGTGTTACAAGTTAGTAACTGTGATATAAACATCTGAAATATCGCCATGATCATAGATATAGAAGTATAAATATATACTATATATATCTCCCAGTGACTATATAAGACATTCCCTTGGCCCTAATCACAAATGCATATATCAAAGTAAGAGTCTAATGTCCAGTAGGTGTATTGGATGCATCGGTTAAAGTTATGTAATCAAACCAAGGGGATTTAATTAAATAGATATAAAAAGTCTCCTTGAAACCAGTTGGTCCAAAACTCTACAGGGTATGCAACAACTCACTCTTGTGAGTCTGGATTGTTTTTCCGCGTAACCCCATTGTCTGTTCCAGAAATTAATTATCCAAAATGAATTCAGATAATATTAATCTATTCAACTTATTATAAACCACCAATTGGAATAGAAATAAATAACTATAAAACGTAGCTTTTAATAGATATACATTAATAACAATTCTAAAAAGGCAAGGAAGGAAAAAACATGTGCCAATGTATGCTGTGTAAACAGTGTAAAGAAATCACACAGGCACGGTAGCCTCCTGAAAATGAAACCAGTAACACTCACCAATCGGATGAAGTTGCGTGAAGTGATGGTCAAAATGAGAGGTTGCTCATAGCAACACACTGGTACATAATCAGGTAATTCCAAAATATAGGAGGCCCAGGGTGTATAGGTAACAATTAAAGTGACAGGCAAACATTAAAGGGGGATAGGAGATACTATTCAACCCTACAGACCTAACTCAGGTCTACCCCTATTGGTAAATGGCCTGACAGGAACCTATCCCTATATAAAGGCCACCCTATGGAAATTCCTGAAAACACTCTTAAGAAGTTAAAGTTGTTGATCATGACACCAGACTTGCATGTTTCATCAGGAAAGAATTAACACCGAAAAACCTGAATCAGGGGTTAAAGGTGATCAAACATACAAACAAGCCCTGTATAGGCAAATTGTCACAATGAGCCATACTCATACTCACTCATACAATTTCTAACCAGACATCCCATTTGGTCGTGGGGGGTAGAAAGAAGGTCAAGAGCAAGTATGGAAAAAGCCTGCCGCAGATATGCAGGATAGTGATTTCCTGAAGTGCCAGGAAGAAACCACTGCCGCCAAGGTCTCAGAGTGCCACCCCGCCTTACAAACAATATATACT
Organism: Leptodactylus fuscus; assembly: GCF_031893055.1. Lineage (NCBI taxonomy): Eukaryota > Metazoa > Chordata > Amphibia > Anura > Leptodactylidae > Leptodactylus > Leptodactylus fuscus. The sequence continues at coordinate 215,052,847 of NC_134265.1, forward strand.
GTCGGGAAGCACGCGCTTCAAAACGAAAGGTCCGCAACTCGCGCATGCGCACAACAGGTGTCCACACTGGCCCCCAAGCAAAAAAAAAAAGTAAACCGCCAGGAAGACCACTAAAACTGCTCACAGTAAGAACATGAGCTAAATTTATGTACCCGGAGGACAGTGCCAAACCCATCTACATATGAAAAAACCTCCTATAACTAGTGGAAAAATAGATATTTAAGTGTCGGTACTTGACAAGAACCAGAATCCACAATAACACAAGGATCAAAGAGTTGACAAACATGAACTCAATGCATTAAAAAATGACCCATCAAATAAAGGAGGTAAAACTAAGTTGATCATTTAGTCCCAAAGGTTGAACTGTTTTAAGGCGAAAGATCCATTTGGTCTCTGCTTGGGTAACAAGACGATCCCAATCCCCCTTTCGAACTGGGGGCTTGATGGAATTAATGGCCATAAATTTGATACAAGATGCATCACCTTGATGTACCAGTTGAATATGACGCGCAATTAGAGTGTCGCAGTCATGTGCGATATCCAATAAATGTTCCCCCACCCTTCTCCTCAATTCTCGGATGGTTTTACCAATGTATTCTAGGCCACACTTACGAATGGCTTTGTAGATGACCCCTTTGGACCGACAGCTGAGGAATCTGTCCTTCAAAAGGGACTTTCCTTTGTTCCAACCAATAAATTTAATCTATTTTGTTGGACTAAGGATATACATTTGTTCATCTGGAAATAGCGGTGGCAAAAAATTTTTTAACTTAAGGAGAGTCGTGAGTGTGCCGATATGGGGATTTCTTCAGATATGTTGTCTGATGTGCGGTTTTTGTATGGACTGTCTGAGGATCCGCCAGAAGTCTCTGGTATAGGCCCATTCACTACCCTCAAAAATAAAAGTACAGCCACTCCCCCTGTTGGAGATGTTTCTTGTTTGGACATTTTCATGGATCTGGTGTTACATGATCTAGAAAATATACCTAACCACCCTGCACGTCTTAATTGTACACATGAGCAACTTGCTGCTCTGTCCACCCTCGAGACTGATCGGTCTCAAGTTGTGAAGCCTTCTGACAAGGGAGGTAACGTTGTTGTGATGGATACAGATATTTACAAAAATATGTGTGAAAAATTATCTGACAGGACTTGCTATGAAATACTGGATCATGATCCTACTGATAAATACTGGCATGAACTTAAAAACATATTGTCAGATGCCTTAATGGCTAAATTAATCAGCAAGGAAGAGTATACCTTCCTTAATGAAGCTTAGGTAGGGAGTAAAACGTTGCAATTCTCGGATGACTGGGTAACAACCCAGTCATCCGAGAATTGCAACGTTTTACTCCCTACCTAAGCTTCATTAAGGGACTACCCCTTTAAAAGGAAGGCCAATCGTTTCGGGGGTGGGTTCTCTATGCCAAAATATTGGCATTTACATCGACAAGATACTCTCCCCATTTGTCTGTTCCCTTCCTTCATACGTAAGGGATTCAATGGACCTTCTTAAAAGACTGGAGGATTTGCATGTGGGTGATAACTGTTTGCTAGCCTCCATTGACGTTGAGGCACTCTATTCGTCAATTCCTCACAAACATGGCCTTACAGCCGTTAGGTCTTTTCTTCAAACCCGTTGTCTTCCTTTAAGAGCCCATAGTGAATTTGTTCTTAAGGTCTTGGAATTCTCCCTCACCAGGAACTACTTTATGTTCAACCCGCGGGTCTTCCACCAGCTCATGGGCTGCGCAATGGGTAGCTCCTGTGCACCGGCCTATGCCAACTTGTTCCTGGGCTGGTGGGAGCACTCACTGGGTACTGGTGAGGGAGAATTTGTCCCTATGGAGCGGGTCCAGGTTTTGGCCCGTTACATAGATGACATTATGGTCATTTGGGAGGGATCCAGATTGGACTTTGAGAAATTTGTAACATCTCTTAATGCCAATGATAATTGGACTTTATTATACCTTTGAGGTTGAATCTGGTTCCTTGCCTTTTTTGGATCTTGAAATTTCGAGGGGGGGGGGGGGTGAATTACATACAACGGTTTATCATAAACCCACTGCCACCAACTCCCTTTTGCTTTGGGAGAGTCACCACCCCCTGTCTTTGAAAAATGGCATTCCTAAGGGCCAATACTTGAGGCTCCGACGGAATTGTACAACCACAGCTGAATTTAGGAAGCAGGCTGATGATTTGCGAATTAGAATTCGTGTGAGAAGGTACCCTGACTCTGTTTAACGCAGGGCGTTTCAATATGCTCTACAGAGCAATCGTAGTCAACTTTTAGTCCCTAAAAAACTCGATCTTCAAGATAATGTTATTCGATTGATAGCCACCTATGATGGTTTAGCGAGTGAGGTTCGCACCATCATAGCTAAACATTGGGGTATACTGACAATGGACCCTGACATCTGCCTGTTAGTTGGTTCTTCACTACAAATCACATATCGTCGGGGCAGGAATATTAGGGATCGGATTGTGTCCAGTCATTATGTTGAGCCATCGAGCAATCAATGTTGGCTTCCATTTCATATAGTTGGTTGTCACCGTTGTAGTGGCTGTGTTGCTTGTCCTTCAATAATGACTGGTAAGCAGTTTGTTTCTAATGTTACCGGACAATGTTATCAAATCTGTTCATTTATTAATTGACGGTCCAAAAGGGTAATCTACAAAGCCAATTGTAAGTGTGGCCTAGAATACATTGGTACAACCATCCGAGAATTGAGGAGAAGGGTGGGGAACATTTATTGGATATCGCACATGACCGCGACACTCCAGTTGCGTGTCATATTCAACTGGTACATCAAGGTAATGCATCTAGTATCACATTTATGGGCATTGATTTCATCAAGCCCCCAGTTTGAAGGGGGGATTGGGATCGTCTTGTTACCCAAGCAGAGACTAAATGGATCTTTCGCCTTAAAACAGTTCAACCTTTGGGACTAAATGATCAACTTAGTTTTACCTCCTTTATTTGATGGGTCATTTTTTAATGCGTTGAGTTCGTTTGTCAACTCTTTGATCCTTGTGTTATTGTGGATTCTGGTCCTTGTCAAGTACCGACACTTAAATATCTCTTTATTTTTCCACAAGTTATAGGTGCGTTTTTTCATATGTAGATGGGTTTGGCCGTGTCCTCCAGGTACAGACATTTGGCTCATGTTCTTACATTGAGCTGTTTTAGTGTTCTTCCTGGCGTTGTTTACTTTTTTTTTTTTTGCTTGGGAGCCAGTGTGGAGACCTGTTGTGCGCATGCACGAGTTGCAAATCTTTCGCGCATGCAAACTCGGGCTTATCTAAGGGCCTCCTTTGCATGCGCAAAGTATCGTTTTGAAGCATGCGCTTCCAGATTCTATATATTGTTTGTAAGGCGGGGTGGCACTCTGTCTGAGACCTGGGTGGCAGTGGTTTCTTCCTGGCACTTCAGGAAATCACTATCCTGCATATCTGCGGCAGGCTTTTTCCATACTTGCTCTTGACCTTCTTTCTACCCCCCCATGACCATATGGGATGTCTGGTTAGAAATTGTATGAGTATGGCTCAGTGTGACAATTTGCCTATACAAGGCTTGTTTGTATGTTTGAGCACCTTTAACCCCTGATGATTCAGGTTTTTCTGTGTTAATTCTTTTCTGATGAAACATGCATGTCGGGTGTCATGCTCAACTTCTTTAACTTATGAGTGTTTTCAGGAATTTTCATAGGGTGGCCTTTATATAGGGATAGGTTCCTGTCAGGCCATTTACCAATAGGGGAATGGTCCTGAGTTAGGTCTGTAGGGTTGAATAGTATCTCCTATCCCCCTTTAATGTTTGCCTGTCACTTTAATTGTTACCTACACACCCTGGACCTCCTATATTTTGGAATTACCTGATTATGTACCAGTGTGTTGCTATGAGCAACCTCTCATTTTGACCATCACTTCACGCAACTTCATCCGATTGGTGAGTGTTACTGGTTTCATTTTCAGGAGGCTGCCGTGCCTGTGTGATTTTTTTTTTTACACTGTTTACACAGCATACATTGGCACATGTTTTTTCCTTCCTTGCTTTTTTAGAATTGTTATTAACGTACATCCATTAAAAGCTACGTTTTATAGTTATTTATTTCTATTCCAATTGGTGGTTTTTGTTCCAGAAATTAGACTGTGGTCATACATGGTGAGTAGAGATGAGCGAGTACTGTTCGGATCAGCCGATCCGAACAGTACGCTCGCATAGAAATGAATGGACGTAGCCGGCACGCGGGGAGTTAAGCGCGCCGGCTATGTCCAAGTGGAAGTACCAGGTGCATCCATTCATTTCTATGCGAGCGTGCTGTTCGGATCGGCTGATCCAAACAGTACTCGCTCATCTCTAATGGTGAGCTGAAATGCGACTTTCAGTTTTTTATGCAACGATAAAGGGGAAAATATCACAATTTTCACTGTTCTATGTAGTGAGTATATAATAAAAAAGATGGTCACATCCATAATTCATACATGAGGGTACAGCAATTGAGACCAAAGCCCACAAGAATATTATCCATCAGAATGAATTCCAGTAGAGACAGCTACCAATTAGAGATGAGTGAACACTGTTCGGAACAGCCGTTCCGAACAGCACGCTCCCATAGAAATGAATGGAAGCGGCCGGCCGCCGGCAAAGTCTGCGTGCCAGGTGCTTCCATTCATTTCTATGGGAGCGTGTTGTTCAGTTCGGCTGATCCGGACAGTGTTCGCTCATCTCTACTACCAATTATAAATGAGATGGGGAAATTTAAAGAGGACTGTATCACTGAATTAAATAAATGAGGCAAAAGAGTTGGCGTCATTGAGACTCTCACTGAATTCAACTGAAATATCCATTGTGCCTCTTCTTTTTTAATATCACATGGTTCCTTTGACCGCCTTTCTGGAATTTTTGTACCTGTTCTATTCTCTGAAACACAACTGCAGAGGGTTCACCATCGTTGTGCCAAACATGGATTGAAAAGGGTCTCTCCTCCCTGCAATTGATATATCCGATGTAGTCCAAGAGGAACCTCCGAAATTGTCTCCTGTTTTTAATACCATCCTCTTCTCAAAGCTATTTGGTATCACATGGTGGAGTTCCCCTGCTTTTACATTGTAAATTAGTAAATGGACCTGAATCAATGTACGTCTGTCCTTGGTTCCACAAGTCTTCAAGTGTTTGGAGGCAATCCAAGCCCTCAGTCTGTAGACCTAATTCCCTACATCTGCATTGTTCGTCTTCATATAGATAGATGCAACATATATTTGCATTTGTATGGATATTCTCTCTGATTCAACTAACTATGAAGTACTTACTAGTGACCCTACCCATGGATACACCTTGGAACAAGGGCTACTCTCCACTTAAAGGCAGATCAATTATCTCAGACATCGACTGTATTGCACAGGGAGCCAGAACATATTTGAATCTGGTCTTAAGACACTTTGAGCTGGTTACACTGTTGTATGTCAAAGACTCCATGGGTGTCCTCAGATAGATTGAAGACATCCATGTGCCACCTGGAACCTTGTTAAATAAGCTTAATGTGGAGGCTCTGTATAGCTCCATATCTCATGGCAAGGAGTGTTGGCTCTATCAGATACTTCTTGGGGGACATGGTTGTCACGTTAACTCTCATAATGACTTTGTTGACTTTATTGGTGGGAAGCGTGTCTAATCTTGATAGAGTCATATGAGAGTTGGACATCCCATATCCTTCTTTGGTAAGATATATAATTGGTATCTTAATCCTTTGGTCAGTCTCTCCAGACACCTTCTGGAGTTTGTAACTGGTTTGAATCAAAATGTTCTAAATTTGAGAAACAGCCACACTGGGTGAAAATAGTATTGCCTTCCTGGATTTATTTACATTGGTATCCAAAATAATAGTGTTCAAAAGCATGAGTTAAGCACAAAATAGTTATGTTGGTTTTTATTTCCATACATTCGGAACATTGCAAACTGTTTTCTAAATCAAAAAATGAAGAGAAAATTATATAATTATACTATATTACTGGTATATTGCTGGTAGTGCTACTGTGTCTGCATCTTCAATACTGTGCCTATATTTGCCCTACCTTGTATTACCTTTATGGCTTGAGTATCCTTTGGGGAAATCTGGAATCTGAGGCGTATCTAGCTACTAAAAGGTGATGAGCAGTGGCGTAACTAGGAATGGCGGGGCCAGGTGGCGAACTTTTGAGTGCCCCTTCCTGACCGACACCGAGGGCCTTGACCAACCGACCCCCCTCCCCCACTCGCTGCATTCCTGCACACAGTATTATGCCCCATAGTGGCCCCTGCACACAGTATTATGTCCTATAATGAACACCCATGAACAATTATTATACTTAGGGCTCTTTTCAGAACACAAAGTATAATAATCGGAGACCCAGAGGAGCATACAAACATAAAAAAAGCACTGTCACTCACCTATCCCAGCTCTGCTGCAGTCTTCGGTGGTGTCGACAATCCTTAATCCCCCCCCCCCCCCCCGCGAGTATAACAATAGTGTTTGTGTGGGGCCCATGGGTCTCCTGAAGGTTAGCGCTATTTAATGCGTATAGGTTTCCTTTTGGGGGGTCCCCAAGCAGACTCCTCGAACGGAAACCTGAACGCAGATGTGAACCAGACCTAAGCATCACATTATAAAATACAATTCTAGTATGTATAATGGTAGACATGTATAGAAGCAAATACAGATGGATGGACAGACATTGATATGCTGTATATGCTTACACATATACACATCTATTCACACACATGCATTCATATACAACTTATACACACACCTATCTACACACATACACATAATGTAAACACATATACACATCTATACATATTTTACCCAAACATATACTTACATTTGGGTGAATTGCTGGGTGCCCAGGACATGGAGAAAACTGATCTGCAGCTCTGCCTGGCAGTGAAGAGATCATCCAATCGCAAAAGACTTCTCCTCTCAGACTCCGATGCTGAGGAGGAGGAGGGGCAGCAAAGGAAGCTGCTATGTTCAGGGAAACTTTTACAAGAAGCGATCGGCAGCCCCTGGATCTGCAGATGATTTCTCTGCTGCCGATCTTGTCCTTATGGTAGGGAAAGTATTGGGCCCCTGGGCAATTGCCCAGTTTGCCAAACCCCCCCCCCCTTAAGCCCTGGGGCCCGTTACTGGCTGGAGTAACTCCAGCAGGTAATGGCCTATGAAGGAAAAAAAAAACGTAACGGTAGCGGCTGTCGCCGGGCCCCTAATGTCCCAGGCCCTGTGGCAGCTGCTACCACTGCTACCCCGGTAGTTAGGCCACTGGTTATGAGGTTCTCAACTGATCTGCTATCTGAGTTCTCATACAGAGAACTATTTGGGTTAGGTTGTTACGCCTAATTGTGAGCAGTTTTGATTCCCCTACTCTATATTGGGGCACATAGTCTGAATCTTATATTTAAGAACCGCTTACCACCCATCCAGAGCCTTGGGAAACCTAGCTACCCATCTACTTTATAGGCTGTTTAATCTCATAAACACAACAGATATGAGCGAGAGCGCTTGATCAGCAAGTTATTTTGACTTTTGATCTCTTGCAAATTATATATGTAGTCCTGACTCTCAACTGACAATTATTTATGTTAGTGTACCACATGAAAACGCAGTCTCTTCGTTTTATATTGAGGATCTCCTCTCTTACATCTTTGTAATTATCTCCCATTATCAGTAGTATCTGGTCAGAAGAAGTTTTCGTCATAGCACAATAGACAGTATCTCATGTAGCAGTTTATTAGGGGATTGATGCTTCTAAGTGCCTTAAGGGTTCCCTGATGGTCCACACCTATGTTATTTATATGTATAACACAATAGCGGATGTCTGTAAATTTACTTTTCACTATGTAGGTTAAATGTTATTTGCGTTATCGAATATAAGTGTTATATTTTCATTTGCACGGACCGACCCTTGGTTCTCGCCACCTTCATGGATAGTGCACACTTTTTTCTTTCTTTTTTTTTTTTTTTTTTACTTTTTCTGACATTGATGATGATGATGATGATGATGATGATGATGATGATGATGATGATGAAATAACTTTGGATTTTTCTTCAATTTATTTAATATTGGAGGTTTAAATCCAAAGCCAGAGGGCAATGTTACTGAAAGCTTACCCACTGGGGCTTATGCTCCCAGTAAAAAAATTAAAAATGAGAGAGGAAAACTGGTAAGTAGCATAGTAATCTTCAAACATATTGGAATTGAAGGAATTGTGATTTTGTTGCACTACAAAGTAACCTTTTTTGTAAATGATGCATACATTCTGCATACAGCCTAGAGATGCAGTGTGAACACCAATTGTCACAACTTGTACATTTAAATGGCTGCTTTGTAGTAATTAAGTTTGGGTCCCAGACGTAGATTAATAAAAAATAAAAAAAATTGGCGGACTGGTGTCACATTTCAGTGTACACCTATTTAGATCATAAATGTAATCCTTTTTTGCAAAACGCAGTTAACAAATGTAGCTGAAATGCAGCCTTTTTTTGTTGCAGATTTTGTTGCTTTTTATTAAGTGAAAGCCAGGGATGGCTACAAAAAGAATGGGAAATACATAGAAAGTACTTATACTTCTACCAGGTGCAGGGCTGGCTCCAGGTTTTTATGGGCCCTTGGGCGACAGAGCCTCAGTGGGCCCCCTTGTAAAGGAGGCGGGGGAGTCGAGACACTGTGCGTTGCAGATGAAGCAAGTGACGTCACGCAGGAGTGTGGCGTCACCAACGCCATACCTCCCAACTTCTAAAGAATAGAAAGAGGGGAAAAATGTGTGGCAAATTTGGCCCCACCCACTTTTATGTTGACTCCGCCCACTCATTCATTTATCATGTGCTTCCACACAGTATAATCCTCCTACAGTCACCCGTAAATTATATGCCCCCCTCCATCTCTCCCCCAGTTTCATATACACCCTTCCTCTGCCCCCAGTTTCATGTCCCCCCCTCCACCTCTGTCCCCAGAACTTCTCCCCCTTCATCTGCCCACAGTTTCATGTCCCCTGTCTCTGCCCCAGTGTCATGCCGTGTCCCCCCCCCTCCCCTTCATTTGCCCCCCAGTTTCATTGGGCCCCCTCCATCTCTGTCCCCAGTTTCATGCTGTTCTCTCCCCACCCCTTTCATCTTCCCCAGTGTCATGCCGTTCCCCCCCTCCATTTGCCCCCCAGTTTCACCCCCTCCATCTCTGTCCCCAGTGTCATGCCATTCCCCCCCTCCCGTTCATTTGCCCCCCAGTTTCATTGGGCCCCCTCCATCTCTGTCCCCAGTTTCATGCCGTTCTCTCCCCACCCCCTTCATCTTCCCCAGTGTCATGCCGTTCCCCCCCTCCCCTTCATTTGCCCCCCAGTTTCATGGGCCCCCTTCATTATATTCCACCTTAATATAATACAAAACAAACACACTCACCTTCCATCGTTCCCCCGACGCTCCTCTCTCCGCTCTCACTCCATTCACATAGGCGATTAAAGCAGGAGCTGTGATGACGTCATCACACCTACACACGCAAGCCGGGCCACGGCTTTAAAGCAGGAGCTGCGCTCACAGCTCCTGCTTTAATCGTCTATGTATTCAGCTCATCGGCGTCCGTCGTACGCCGATGAGCTGAAATTGGGGCGGGCAAGTGCCGGGGGGCCCCCAGAGGCTCTGTGGGCCCCGGCACTTGCCCGACTATGCCGTGCGCTGACGCCGGCCCTGACCAGGTGGGTCCTCAGCCTTGAAGGGGTTGCCTAGGTGAAAATGGATTCCCAAATCATTATTTTTTTTTTAAATAGGCTGGGGGCAATGGAAAAAAAAAATCCTACTCTCTTTTCTTTGGTGCTCTGGTACCTCCTTGCGCAGTCCGTTCCTGCAGCTCCGTTGATGTCTTCCAGCACATGTGACCACTGAGGCCAATCAGTGCCCTCAGCAGAAGGGAACCAGGACATTGCAGCCAGAAGGAAATTCCACAGGAAGAAGGCAGCCAAGCTGTAGGACTAGGCCTCACTGGGGGGACACGGAAGCATCTGGAATAGGTGAGTAATTTATTTGCCCAGACAACCTCTAAGAAGGTTTATGATACCTATTTAAAAGATAGCCTTCATTTCTAAGAGTGTTCTTGAAAAATGTCATCTGCACTGTTTGGTGGTTCTGGGCAACAACTGTTTTTCCTTTGGGCAGTTTAGATGAGACAAGAAGTTTTGTCATGGAAACAAGTACAATAATTACAAAGTGATCCTCACGGCGGTGTTGTAGGGAATTTTTAAACACACATATGAGCAGTCTTAAAGAATTTAAAAACTATTAATATTTTACTTAGAATATTATCAACCCCAACTAAGCTTAGAATGGCTGTGGACCTCCTGGAAGAGAATGAATGGGTTGCTGGCAGGGGTGAACCTACCCTCTTTGCTGTTACAGTTTACATGCTGCTAGTTTCACATGCTGCAATCCTTGCACAATATACAAAATACACAAAGTTATCACACAGTTTTTAAGAATTCTTCCTGTATTTCTTCAATATCAAAGATCAACAACACGGCAACAATGAAAGTAACTTCACACATCATTTGCTAGGTGGATGGACAAGCCTATGTGGCCCACATTCTCTTTAATAGGAGCACCGCAGATAACAATACTGTACTTCTTTTGCAATCCCATATCAAAGTGAATGAGAGCGTTGGTTCGACCATCCACTAAGCGAAACACCTATATTCAGCCTGTCTGTAGTCCATTCCCACCAAGTAAAAAATCCAATTTTCAAGCTCAGTGGGGGTCTCAGCAGACAGCCACCCAATTAATCCAGTATTTATCCGCTATCATTTAGGTGAATTCCTTTCTCTTCCCTTTGGACTGCCATGACCATTTCTTCCAGTTGTGACTTCTCTGTAAAGTTTGCAACACAGCCATCTTTGGCTCCTCTCTTTTCTAGGCACACAACCCACATTGTCATCACCTACATGAAGCCCCATCCTGCTTCTACCCCAATTATAAAACACATGATATAACCCCCCTCCCCATAATAAATAATACAAGTGCATCTGTAAATTAATAATATCCATGTGTAGCCTGTATAAATAGTGCCCTCAAAAATGACTGCATTTTAACCCCTTAAGGCAGTGGTTCTCAACCTTTCTAATGCCGTGACCTTGCAATACAGTTCCTCATGTTGCGGTGACCCCATTCAGTTTGGAACACGCATCCATAATGGCGTGCGTTCCAGCTGAATAGCGCTGCTGCAGACAGTAGCACAGCTTCTCAGCGGCTAAAGTCATTGGAAATATGTATTTTCTGATGGCCTCACAACTTTTGAAGATCAGAAGGAGGGACAAAATGTGCGGCGCGAATAGCACGCCGTGGTGAATTTAGCTCCGCCCAAATTTTATGTTGACTCCTCCCATTCTCATTCATTTTTCATATGCTCCCACACAGTATAATCCTCCTACAGTCACCCATACATTATATGCCCCCCTGCCATCTCTCCCCCAGTTTCATATAACCCCTTCATCTGCCCCTAGTTTCATGTCCCCCCTCCATCTCTGCCCCCAGTTTCATGTCCCCCATCTGTTCCCCAGTTTCATGTTCCCCCATCTCTGCCCAGAGTTTCATGTCCCTCTATCTCAGCCCCCAGTGTCATGCCGTTCCCCCCCTTCATCTGCCCACAGTTTCTTGTCCCTCCATCTCTGACCCCAGTGTCATGCTGTTCCCAACCCTTCATCTGCCCCAGTGTGATGCTGTCTCACCTTAATGTTTCACCTTAATGTTTAAAACAAAAAAAAACAAAACACTTATACTCACCTTCCAACACTCCCCCGCCGCTCTCTCCGCAGTCTCGCTCACTCATATAGTTGTAGGCGTCACATTGCGGCTACACATGCAGAAGCCGCAGTGTGAAAGCAGGAGCTGGCTGTGACCGCTCCTGCTTTAATCGCTTGTGTGTTCAACTCATCAGCATCCTCTGGGCGCCGATCAGTTGAAACCGGGACATACCTCCCACCGACCGGGACGGTTGGGAGGTATGCTTCAGGCGACCCCTGTGTTTTGGTCGTTCGACCCCCTCCAGGGTTGTGACCCACAGGTTGAGAACCGCAGCCTTAAGGACACAGCCAAAAAGTATGATAAGGACCAGGCATCTTTTTTTCAAAACTGACATGTCACTTTAAATGGCAATAACTTTGAGACGCTTTAACTTACACAAGTGATTTTGAGATTGTTTGTTTTTTCGTAACACAATTATACTTCATGTTAGTGGTAAACACTAATCAATATTTTTGTATTTATTTATAAATTTGGAAATTTGGAAAAAATTGCAATTTTCAAAATGTGAAATTCTCTGCTTTTCAGACAGTCATACCACCCAAATACATGAATAAATATTATCTACCATATCTCTGCTTTATATCGGCATCATCTTTTGATTGTCTTTTAATTTATTTTGGCTGTTACTAAGTTTACAAGTGTAACAGCGATTTTCCAGATTTACAGGAAAATTCCCCAAACTAATTTTTTAGGGGCCACTTCAGTTCTGAAAGGAATTATAATGGCCTATATAATAGAAGTCCCTCCCCACAAATCACCCAATTTTCCAAACTGCACCCCTCAAATCATTCAAAACAGCATTTGGGATGTTTGTTAACCCTTTAAGCATTTCATAAGAGTAAAAGTAAGGACTTTTTGGGCGTCATATTGTTTTTGTAGAGGTGACAGAAAACTAGAATTCCCCAAGAAGTGACTCCATTTTGTAGGGGCAATTTTAGGGTCTCTGCCAATGTCACATGGTGTGCAAAAACCAACAATCTTAATCTGCACTCCAAAAGCACGTATCGCTCCTTCACATCTGCACCCTTCTGGGTATCCAAAAGGTGTATGACACTGGTGTACGCGGATAACGTACTTGGTGCCATATGTGGGTAGAAACGGCTGTTTGGGCACAGAAGGGAAGGAGTGTTATTTTGGTTTTTGGAGCACAGTTTAGTTTCTGGACGTCATGCCACTTTTGCAAAGTCCCTGAATAGCCAATAAAGTGGAATCCGCAGACATGGCATCCCGTTTTGAACACTACCCCACTGATTTTTAAGCCTTGAGTGTTGCATTTATTTAGTTTCCAGAAATGAATGCACAGCTGATAATGAGAAGTTTAAAAATGAAATTTTCCAGAGATTTGCCATTTCAGCGCCCGATATGTTGTGTCCAATGTACTGTATGTCAGCAAAGATACACACTCCAGAAATTAAGCAGGTGTCCCGGACACAACAGGTTTTAGAGCGTTCACCTCTGATACAAGGCGGGCACAACATATTACGCACTGAAATGACGTATTCCTGCAAAAATTGTAATTTTCTCCTCTCACAATCAGCTGCATATTCATTTTTGGATAATAAGTTACAGCAACACTTGGGGGTTAAAAATGCTCTCTGTACCCTTGGATAAATCCTTCAGGGGTGTAGTTTCCAAATTAAGGTCACATATCAGGGGATTCCACTATACTGGCATTTCAGCTCTGCAAAAGTGTCATGGCATCCAAAAACCAAACTGTCTGTGCTCCAAAAACCCAGGGGGTGTAGTGAGTATTAGTATCCCGGACGTTAATGCACAGCGGATGGTGAAGAGGGAATATATAAGCTGTGCAGAGTACATTGTGAACTCCAAATTCCCTACTATGTCCCAGTAGCTCCTACTATTGGAGGAGTCACTTTGGGGGTCACTTCTGGTGTCTTTTCCCTCATAAGCTGTAAATATGGGGGTGTCCGCTAATATTCGCTCACACAGCTTATATATTCCCTTCCTGCCGCAGCCAGTTGTGTTCTAATGATTTGACAATTTTGGGGTTTTGTCTTCACATTGCTAGATGCTATATTTTATTTTTCTGGTGATGTGGCCATATAAGAGCTTGTTGTTTGCCAGATGAGATTATTTTGTAATGACACTATTTTTGCGTGCCTACAACTTATTGAATACATTTTATTAACTTTTTTTTTTTTTTTTTGCTGGATTTAAAAAAATTAAATAAAATTCTGGCATTGCGTTTTACCTTTTAAATTTTTAATCAAATTACATTATTGTTTCAGTTCTATTGTACAGATTGTTACGGACGTGGCGATACTAAATATGCATTGTTTTTATTCATTTTTAGTGTTTTGGTTTATATATATAATTGTCAGGGTCTAGGGTTGCTAGGTGGGGTGGCAAAGACACACAAGTCCAGTTTCTTTAGTCCACTCAAAAGTATAGTGCAGCAACAAAAGGAAAACAATGCAAAAATAAATCCCTGCCCGGCTAGGCTCTAACTAAACATAGAATAGGTTACCTCACCTAGAGTAACAGAAATCCAAAAGCCAGTATTCAAGACAGCTTCAAAAATATGACCTCTCTCTTTGGCTCTCCAGCCAAACTCTGCTGAAGTGTTGCTGCTGGAGCAACTTCTTAAGCCTCCTTGATGAGGAAACTCTCTGCAGGTGCGTCGCTGCCGGAACATCCCCAAAGTGTGGACTGGAGGGGGGGTGGAATGACAGGTCCCACTACCAATCCTACCTGCCATTCCTAAAAATCCAGCCCAGTAACTGGAACTTTGAAATAACCCTCAGCAGACAATAGTTTTCTGCTGATAAATGTTCTTTCTGGAGTTTTCTCATCTCACCCAGCCTAGTAGTCTGGGTGAAATGTACACCTCCTCCATTACCTGGCCAGCCATCGGCTTACATATCCTCCCTCTCTTCTCCAGACCGGAGGGCTGGGCATTTGTGGCCATCATACAATGCACCCTTGACAGGGCATCAGCGTTTCTCAATAATTTCCCTGGCCTGTGTTCTACGTCAAACACGAAATTTTGCAGAGACAGGAACCATCGGGTAACCCTAGCATTTCTGTCCTTAATCATTTTCAACCATGTAAGGGGAGCATGGTCAGTTATTAACTTTACTTTTTCATGTGTTCCTTTAGGACACTTGAATCAGTTGATGCTTTGATGAAAGGGCTTTTTTAGAGACTGAAACGCGTTGTGCCTACTGTATCTTTACTTCAATAAAAGATACTTTTAGTTAATATCGGATTTCTCCTCTACTTATACGACCATTGAGCGCGGATCCTCCATCAAGGGTTTCTGGTCCCTGCCACTCTCCACACCAGCAGGTAAGGCGTGATGATGTTATAGCAACACCTCATATGTCTCTTAAATCAACCCAGGACAGTATATAAATAAATATATAGTGAAAATGCTGCCCTTCCAAGCAGTCACTCATAGTGCCCCTGGTTGATGGACTCTTTCCATTCATTTCTTTGAAAGTTAAACTTGGCTTTAGGAATGAATGTATACTGTATAGAAGGCCCTGGGCTCAATTTTCTTTTTGTATAAAAAAAAAAATGTATTTGTAATACTAATACACACCCACAAAATGTACACTGGTTTTAGCACTTCATTAGCATAAAACAACTTTTATTCTAATTTTCCAAGTGTCTGTGTGTAAGGGAGTGTGACTCTATAAGGGAGAGCCATCAGTATCAAAAATGCCCACCAACTCAGAAAATCTGTTTGCAAGTTTTTATAGACCACAGAGAAAACAAAATGAAAACAGGACAATTAATTTTTTTAATGAAAAATCTATTTTAATTTAATATTTAGTATAAAAAATAAGAAATAAAGAAAACACTATATAGGTAAAAAATATAGAAAACCCCCACGCAGGGGGCATACAACTAAGGATCACATATAAAAACCCATCATGTACAGTCATGGCCAAAAGTTTTGAGAATGATACAAATATTAATTTTTACAAAGTCTACTGCTTCAGTTTTTCTAATGGCAATTTGCATATACTCCAGAATGTTATAAAGAGTCATCAGCTTAACAGCAATTACTTGCAAAGTCAATATTTGCCTAGAAAATGAACTTTATCCCCCAAAACACATTTCAGCATCATTGCAGCCCTGCCTTAAAAGGACCAGCTAACATCGTTTCAGTGATTGCTCCATTAACACAGGTGTGGGTGTTGATGAGGACAGGGCTGGAGATCAATCTGTCATGATTAAGTAAGAATGACACCACTGGACACTTTAAAAGGAGGCTGGTGCTTGGCATCATTGCACAACACGTGCAGTCATCATTGCACTGCACAAAAATGGCCTAACAGGGAAGAGTATCGCAGCTAGAAAGATTGCACCTCAGTCAACAATCTATCACATCAAGAACTTCAAGGAGAGAGGTTCCATTGTTGGCAAAAAGGCTCCAGGGCGCCCAAGAAAGACCAGCAAGCTCCAGGACCATCTCTTAAAAGTGTTTCAGCTGCGGGATGGGGCTACCAGCAGTGCAGAGCTTGCTCGGGAATGGCAGCAGGCAGGTTTGAGTGCATCTGCACGCACTGTGAGGCGGAGACTCTTGGAGCAAGGCCTGGTCTCAAGGAGGGCAGCAAAGAAGCCACTTCTCTCCAGAAAAAAACATCAGGAACAGACTGATATTCTGCAAAAGGTACAGGGAGTGGACTGCTGAGGACTGGGGTAAAGTCATTTTCTCTGATGAATCCCCTTTTTGATTGTTTGGGACATCTGGAAAACAGCTTATTCGGAGAAGACGAGGTGAGCGCTACCACCAGTCTTGTCTCATGCCAACTGTAAAGCATCCCGAAACCATTCATGTGTGGGGTTGCTTCTCAGCCAAGGGAATCAGCTCTCTCACAGTCTTGCCTAAAAACACAGCCATGAATAAAGAATGGTACCAGAATGTCCTCCAAGATCAACTTCTCCCAATCGTCCAAGAGCAGTTGAGCGATCAACAATGCCTTTTCCAGCATGATGGAGCACCTTGCCATAAAGCAAAGGTGATAGCTAAATGGCTCAGGGAACAAAACATAGAGATTTTGGGTCCATGGCCTGGAAACTCCCCAGATCTTAATCCCATTGAGAACTTGTGGTCAATCATCAAGAGACGGGTGGACAAACAAAAACCTACAAATTCTGACAATATGCAAGCATCGATTGTGTAAGAATGGACTGCTATCAGTCAGGATTTGGTCCAGAAGTTGATTGAGAGCATGCCAGGGAGAATTGCAGAGGTCCTGAAGAAGAAGGGTCAACACTGCAAATATTGACTTGCTGCATTAACTCATTCTAACTGTCAATATAAGCTTTTGTTACTCATAATATGATTGCAATTATATTTCTGTATGTGATAAAAACATCTGACAAACACACATAAAAACCAGAGGGCAGAAGATCATGTGAAAATATAATATTTGTGTCATTCTCAAAACTTTTGGCCATGACTGTACAGTATAATGTAAGGAGAAAAACCTAAAAACCTATTAAAAGGAAGGGGAGACACCGGGAAGAGAAGCCCACAACACATCATGTTAGAAAAAAAAAACATGTTAAAAAGACCCCTTAAAGGGGTTTTCCATGCAAATTGGGTTTTTTTTTTTTTTAAAAAAAAGGTCTGTTAGTGCTATCAATGTGTTAATAAGTGTACCCAAATACCTGTAGCAGTCTTTTGAGTGATTTCTGACTTTCTCTGGGAGCTCAAGGAAAATGTCCGTTCTTGTACCGTGTTAGCCAGTGGGTTGGAAACATAAAAAAACTTGATAGTCTTCAGTAGTTGATACCTTTTTAATGACTAACTCATAATGATGACAGATTTATGACGTTTCGGAACTCTCAGCTCCTTTCTCAAATAAATTTAAAACATTTCTGAAGGATGCATATTTATATACAAACAGGGCACATAGGAATAGAATTCCAGGAGGAAGGGAAAGGGGGGGAATGTTAGTAATTGGTAGAGACAATGTAAACACTTACAGGTCCTTATCAGTTCACACGTTTCTGTAAAGTGACATAAAACTAAGTGACAAATTTAACCCCCTCTCCAGTGTTTGAAGCAGGGTCATAAATTTACACTCATGAATGCGTCGTTCTCTCTTTGATCTGAAATTCCCTCTCAAAACTACAACTTTCATGTGATCAGTGATATTATGATCCTCATTGCAGAAATGTTTTGATACGGGGAGGTCCATTCTTCGTTCTCTAATTGTATGGCAATGTGAATTCATACGCATTCTAAGCTGCTGTCCGGTCTCTCCAACATACAGATTATCAGTGGAACATTTGATGCATATTATTAAATACACTACATTGGGTGTGCTGCAGGTGAACGTACCTGGGATTTTATATTCTCTGTTCGAGTTTGGTATCTATCCTGTCCGTCGTCAGTAGGTGGAGACAGGTTTTGCAACGTTTCTGACCGCATGGAAATGTTCCTGTGTTAGTTGGAGGTGACAGTGAGCTGCTGACAACCATATTCCTGAGGTTTGGTGGCTGTCTGTAGCACAGGAGAGGGGGATCTGGAAATATGGATTTTAGACGGTTGTCTTTTTGTAGTAGTGGATGTAGTTTGCGTGTGATACCTCTTAGCGTCTCCAGGTGTGGGTTATATGTGACAACCAGGGGTACCCGGTTGTTTTCCTTTTTGGTATTGTATTTTAATAAATCCGATCTTGGTATTCTTGTGGCCCTGGTGATTTGGTTATCAATTATCTGGGAGCTCATTGTGTCCTCTGCATTTGTTTACATCGGTAGCTTTCTGCTGTCTTAGCCTACAACTAGCATGATGCATTGCAGTTCACTCAGATCCTGCCTCTCACTTCCTCCCTCACAACCCTCCCCCCAGCCCTATCTACCTACCTAGCTACCTAATTCTTCTAAAACTACTCGTCCTGGAGATTACCGCTGTCCCCTCTTTTGCCCGCACTTGGGATCCTCTGGGGAGGGGGGGGCAACATGGTGGCTTAGTGGTTAGCACTTTAGCCTTGCAGTGCTGGAGACCTGGGTTGAACCCTGCCAAGGACAACATCTGCAAGGAGTTTGTATGTTCTCCCCGTGTTTGCGTGGATTTCCTCCCATATGCCAAAGACATACTGATAGGGAAAAATGTATCTCAGATAACTCCATTAATGTTATGTTTGCGGGACAAATTGTGCTTCAATTGTGCTTGTACTGGCAAGCTGGAGAGAAATTCAGAATTGGGTGCAATTTGAGAAAAACTGCATTCGTGCAACTTTCTTATGGGCTTCATTTTTACGGCGTTCACTCTCTAGACAAAATTGTCATCTGTGGTCTACGATTTGGTACAAAAATTTCTTTTTTTTTAGCTGCCATATTCCGATACCCATAACTTTTTCGTAACACCAATTGCAGGGGTACATTTTTTAGGTTTGTATGCCGGGCATTTTCAGACACGTAATTCACAGTACTAATGTACTTTTACACATGATCTAGTACAGGGGTCAGCAACCTTCAGCACTCCAGCTGTTGGTAAACTACAACTACCAAAATACTCCATTCCTTCCATGGGAGTTCCAAGAACAGCAGAGCAAGTATGCATGCTAGGAGTTGTAGTTTTACAACAGCTGGAATGCCAGAGGTTGCCTACCCCTGCTCTAGGGAAAGGGGGGTGATTTGATTTTTTTTATTTTTTTTTTTACTTGAAATTTTTTTTTTTTCTTGCAATTATTAGACTCTGGTCTAATGGGCTCTGATCACTAATACAACGCATTACAAAATATTGTCACTTCTACTGCAGGCTGCATAGAGCCGTTAGCTGAGATAAGTGACGTTGGAGGGGGCACAGAAGGACGGAGAAGGGAGTTAAAGGAGATGGGGTTAATGCCCCCCATCAGCACTGTCACTGATCGCAGACATTAGTGCCGGGGCTCTGCAGAGATCTGGTGATTACAGCAGCCCTCAGCACCTATACTATTACGGCAGATGTCGGGAAGGGGTTAAACATTAGCTTGAGGACCATTTTATTTTAAGTGGGGGTGGTAAATATTTTACATGTAGAGGCAGAGTAAGGACCATTATATAACATGTTGGTTGCTGTGGGGCCATTATATTACATGTGGGCACCGAAGGGGTCATTCTACTGAGCGTGGGGGCACTGAGGGGACCATTGCATAACTGTTAATGAAGGCTCCAAATAAAGTCTTATTTTATAAATCTTTAAAAGTGATGGCTATTTGGACCATGCTCATATCCGGAAACTCCAAATAGCTATTCACTGCCTTCAACTCCCTTCTCCGTCCTCCTGTGCCCCCTCCGACGTCACTTATCTCAGCTGATGACTGATGACCTGATCCAGTCACTTCTCAGCCTCAAACTCACTGAAGTCATTACCCCAGCCCTAACCCATCTTTTCAACCTATCCCTAACTAATGGATCCTTCCCTTCTGCCTTCAAACATGCCACCGTCACTCCGATTAGAAACCGTCCCTCGTCCCATCCTCTCCAGCCAACTATTGACCCATCTCACTGCTCCCATACACCTCAAAACTGCTTGAACAACATATCCACTCCGATGTATCCTCCTATCTCTTGTCCAACCTGCACTGTGACAGACTACAGTCAGGCTTCAGACTGCGTCACTCCACAGAAACTGCCCTAATCAAAGCCAAGAGTCACTACTCTGTGCTTCTCCTCTGCCATTGACACAGTTGATCATTCCCTCTTGTTTACAAACGTTCTCATCCCTTGGTGTCTTAGACCTGGCCCTTTCCTGAATCTCCTCAGTGGGAGACGCACATTCAGCGTCTCCCACTCGCATACCACCTCCTCTTTCTGTAGGTGTTTACCAAGGCTCCGTCCTAGGACCCCTCCTGTTCTCCCTCTACACCCTCGGCCTTGGCCAACTCATACAATCGGACAACTTGGGTAACCCTGAGCAAACAATGATTAAAACGTAACTTTTATTGTATTAAAAATAAAAAAAAATGCGGGACTTGTCCCTAAAGTGAATAAAAGCTTTTTCCTCGGACAAAGATTCTCTAATATTAGATAGCCAATCTTTCTCCTACAATGTTCTATGCAGGTAAGTAGTCACCCACCCATTACCTCTCAAACCATTTCTATTTCCAGTTCAGGCCAGGTCCTCCTGCTTTCTCAAACTCAACCTGGAGAAAACACAGTTCATCATCTTCACCTCACCTCGTACAGCCCCTCTACCTGATCCATCTATCAATGTTAATGGAACCACACTTACCTCTGTCCCATGGGTCTGTTGCTGTGGGATAACCTTGGACTCTGACCTATCCTTCAGATTGCACATACAAACCCTCAACAGCTCCTTCCACCTCCAACTGAAGAACATCCATCGAATCCGCTCCTTCCTCACCCCAGAAACTACAAAGATGTTAATCCATGTCCTCATAATCTCCTGCTTAGACTACTGTAACACCCTTCTCCATGGCCTCCCAGTGAATACTCTCACCCCCCCTCCAGTCCACCTTAATAAACTGTGTTGCTCGCTTAATACACCTCTCTCCACGTTCATTGGCTGCTCCCCTCTGCCAATACGTTCACTGGCTACCCATTGCCCAGCAAATAGAGTTCAAGTTACTAATACTAATGCATACAAAGCTATCCACAACCTGTCCCCTCCATATATATCTCCGACCTAATCTCCCGCTACCTGCCCACATGTAACCTCAGATACTATAAAGACCTGCTACACCACTCTACTCTCATTCGCTCCTCACACAACCATCTCCAAGATTTCTCCAATAGTCTGGAACCTTACCAAAACACATAAGACTGACCCCCACAATCACAGGCTTCAAGAAGTGCCTAAAGACTCACCTATTCATGACGGCCTACAACCTCCAATAACACTACTGCCACCACACTGCCATCTGAACTGCCTCTTCCCTCACCTTCTGTCTTTATCCCTCTTCCCTCATAGATTGTAAGCCCTTGTGGGCAGAGCCCTGGACAGTGCCAGTTGGTCACTGTTACGCTGGGTTCACACCAGCGCCCGATCTCCTTTTCCAGGTTTCAGTCTTCTGCCGACAGAAGATGTAAACCTGGCAGACCGTGTCCGGCCATGAGCGACGGTGAGCGTTTTGTGCTCTCTGCATGTCCGACTTTGTGTCCGGTTAAAAAAAGAACTTTCACTGTGGAGAGCACAAAACGCTCACAGGCGCTAACGATCGGACACTTTCCAAACTCAGGTTTGAAAAATGACTGAAGGTTTCCATCTCCTGTCCAGTTTCGGGCAGGAAACGGAAACCTGCAAAACGGAGACCGGGGCGCATATGTGAACGAGACCCGAGTATTATATCTGTTTTGTATATTTTGTGTACCGTATGTAAACCCTCAAATGTAAAGCACCATGGAATTAATGGTGCTATATAAAATAATAATAGTAATACTGCCCGATTGAGACATTTGTTCACTAGGGGGCTCTTCACTTGGTCTAAAGCACTAGCACCTAGTGGTCTTCACACCATTGAGATCCCACATAAACCCAGAAACAAACAAAAACAGTTAAGGTTTTCTTTTTCCAGTCATAAATGTATAAAAAGAAAAATAAGAGAACAGTCCAGAATTTGATGTGACAGCCAAGCCCCATGAAAAACAAAGCACACTGTCCCATATTTTAAGTGAGACTTCTTGAGACTGCTCCATTTGTCACACATACTGCACCTGTCCCCCTGTCACACAGCCTGAACCCCACGTCCCCTTCACACACACAACTATACCCTTAATGTACCCCTTTTATCACGCAGGCTGAAACCTCAATTCTCCATCTTGTGCAGCCTGCAACCCCATTTGCTCTTTATTTCCCAAGCATCCTGTACATCCTCCTCTATTTTTTACACAGCCTGCACCCCCACGTCCCCTTTTGCTCACACACAGCCTGCGCCCCCATACCCCCATCTTGATCACACACAACCTGCACCTCCGTACCCGCATCTTGCTCACACACAACCTGCACCCCCGTACCCCCATCTTGCTCACACACAACCTGCACCCCTGTACCCCCTTCTTGCTCACACACAACCTGCATGCCCATACCTCCTTCTTGCTCACACAGTCTGCACCTCCCAAGTCGCCTCCCTCTTGCTCACACACAGCCTGCTACGCCATCTTGCTCAAACACACTCTGCACCCTCATACTCCTCTCTAGCTCACACACAGCCTGTACCCCCATTCCCTCCTCAAGCTCACACACACCCTGCACCCCCCATCTTGCTCAAACACGCTTTCTCTTCTCGGTAGAGTCTAAATACTAGTGGATTGTTCTATATAGAGCCGGCTAAATCCTAGTGGGCTACGGTACCAGATCCTTCTATCCACTAGCTTTTAGCCTGCTCTATATAAGAATACTAAATCCTAGTGAGCAGAGGGACCAGGTCCTTTTAGCCCACTAGGATTTAGACTGTTTTATATAAGAAAGCTAAATCTTATTTGGCTAAAGGACTTGTAATATATACAGAGATCTAATTCTTTTTTTTTTTTTTATTTAAATATAAAAATGGTTTATTTTGATTTTATATTTTTTTGATAGCGCTGACGTATTCCAACAGGTTTTTCAGGTTCTTGGTCCATTTTATTGATGCATTATCTGATCAATTTATATTCCATGGGGCTTTCATCAGCAGTTTGAAGCTGCAGTGACGCTCGCAGAAACCATTTTCATTTTATTGGCCCTATGACGTAAGTCACATGACTTGATCGCAGCTCAGTCCTATTCAAATAAATGAGCTAAGCTGTGAAATCATGCACGTGAATGCTGATCCGCTGTGGACTTCTGGCAATCTGTATTTGCCCACTAGACATAGTTTTCAGTAGACGGACCAGGTCCATTAGCCCACTGGGATTTAGCCTGCTCTCTATAAAGATGCTAAATTCTAGTGGGCTAAAGGACCAGGTCCCTCTGCCCCCTAAAGATAGCCAGTTTTGAGCAGAAGGATTAGGTCCTTTAGCCCACTAGGATTTAGCATTCTTTTATAGAGCTGTCTAAATTCTAGTGGGCTAAGGGACCTGGTTCTTCTAGTCAAAACTAGCTATATCTAGGGGGCTGAGGGAACAGGTCCTTCTACTCAAAACTATCTTTCTCTAGTTTGCTGAGAAATCTGGTCCTTTAGCCCACTAGGATTTACCCAGCTCTATATAAGAATGCTAAATCCTATGGGGGCTAAAGGACCAGGTACCTCTGCCCTCTTGGATTTAGACTGCCCTATATAGATAAGTTAAATCCTACTGCTTCAATTTGTGTCATTCTTCCTGCTCCGTATCTGCATCTCCTCTCACGATTTGAGCCTATTGGCACATTTAGATGTCCACATATGGTATGGACAAAATGGCCGATGTATTGGCCGCATTTCATTGAGTGACCATGGGTCAGATGAGCAAAACTCACTCTAATATACATCACTATGACACAGTAAGTTTGGTTCAGATAAGGTGCGGTCAGTCAGGCTAATGTGAATGTCACATGGATGGACATAACATAAGTCTGGATAGTTGTGTCTCATAGCAATACTTGTCATCTCTCCCAGGAATGGCTGGAGACTGTACAATCTTTTGGATACCCCACAGACATGCCGATCCTCTTATTGTGTTGCCATTTGGAACTGATCCTTAGGGGTAGTTGATTTAAACTTTTGGTGGCTAGTTGATAAACCTTGTTCTAGTGCTCAGAAGATGCAGGTCCTTTAACCAACTAGAATCCTTTAGATTGAGGCCCAATGTTGCGGAAACATAACTTTTTTTTGTTGTTGTGTTTCTTTTGAGCCAAGGCCAGGAGTGGATTGAACAGAAGGAGCAGTATAAGAACTACTAGAGATGAGCGAACACTGTTCGGATCAGCTGATCTGAACAGCACGCTCCCATAGAAATGAATGGAAGCACCTGTGACGCTGACTTTGCCGGCGGCCGGCCGGCGTCACAAGTGCTTC
Source organism: Leptodactylus fuscus (assembly GCF_031893055.1). Classification (NCBI taxonomy): domain Eukaryota; kingdom Metazoa; phylum Chordata; class Amphibia; order Anura; family Leptodactylidae; genus Leptodactylus; species Leptodactylus fuscus. The sequence goes on from NC_134265.1 coordinate 215,077,565, forward strand.
CATTCATTTCTATGGGAGCGTGCTGTTCGGATTGGCTGATCCGAACAGTGTTTGCTCATCTCTAAGAACTACCTATATATTTCACATTTCTTCTGTAGCTACTCTAGGCTTTTGCTCAGAAAACCGCAGCAAAATCTGCAACAAAAAAAAGCTAAATTTCTGTAAAGTGGGACCTCAATCTTGTACTGTGTAGAGCAGGATAAATCCTAGTTCGCACAGCAGCTGAATCCTTATGTTCAGGACCAGTTGTATTCTAGTGGCCGGGTGAACAAGTCTTTTAGCTCACTAGATTGTAAATGTAATGTTATTTATACAGTGAGATGGCTGCCATAGAAAAAGCAAAAAGTCTATATCAGAAATGCTGTTTTTCTGTCACCTCGCCTCTTTAGGGCCTGTTCACACGGGCACAGAGGGGGCGGATTATGGCATGTAATCCACATCATAGTTCGCCCCCTCATAGTAGTGGTCTATGTAGACCGCCAGGCTGCATGCTGCCGCTCATGGAAAAAAGCAGCGGGCTGCCCTTTCTTCAAGCGGATTCCACAGCTCGGTGAGCTGCGGCGTCCGCCTGGCGGCAGCAACCTCCATATACAGAGTAAAAGTTAAAGGGATTCTACCACTAAAACACTTTTTTTTTCTAGTTACCACGTCGGAATAGCCTTTAAAAAGGCTATTCGTCTCTTACCTGTGGAAGTGCTCTCCGCCGCGCCGTTCGTTCAAAATACCGGTTTGTACCGGTATGCTAATGAGTTCTCTCGCAGCGATGGGGGCGTCCCCATCGCAGGAGCAGCGATGGGGGCGTCCCCATTGCAGCTCGAAAACTCACCGCAGCGCTGCCTCTCTGGTCTTCGGTGTCCTCCCCTTGCTTCTTCAGCGTACTGTCGGACGCCTGCGCAGTACGCTCTGTTCGAAGATTGCCGAATGTACTGCGCATGCGCGAAATTGCGGTCCCAGTCATAGTGCGGGCACCGCACTTTCGCGCATGCGCAGTACGTTCGGCAATCTTCGCCGAACAGAGAGCATACTGCGCAGGCGTCCGACAGACGCTGAAGAGGCAAGGGGAGGACACCGAAGACCAGAGAGGCGGCGCTGCGGTGAGTTTTCGAGCTGCAATGGGGACGCCCCCATCGCTGCTCCTGCGATGGGGACGCCTCCATCGCTGCGAGAGAACTCATTAGCATACCGGTACAAACCGGTATTTTGAACGAACGGCGCGGCAGAGATCACTTCCACAGGTAAGAGACGAATAGCCTTTTTAAAGGCTATTCCGACGTGGTAACTAGAAAAAAAAGTGTTTTAGAGGTAGAATCCCTTTAAGTTTTACAAAACAGTGGATTGCTGGAATTTTTCAAAGTTTCGTGTTATATTCACATACCACAGTCGGGTGTTTCCGTGTAAACACATCTTTAGATCCATGCTGTGTAACCAAGTAGAGCATTAGTTTTTTGTGTGGGGGCGGGCATCTCCAATATGGCAGGTCTTGTGGGGTGTTCATGGTATATTTTAGTTAGTACCTACCAAAAGTGCTCCAAGGACGGACAACCAATGAACCAGCAACGGAGTCATGCGAACCTAAAGCTCATCAATGGATGTGAGGAGTGAAGGCTCGCCCGCCTGGTCTGACCGCAGATAAAACCCCGTGGAGCACAAGCTGCTGTATCGTTTCTATCGGCTGGGCTGCATTCACACCATGTTGTCTGTTTCAGTTAAACACAACTGGTTTTCTGGCGTACAAGGCATAAAAATAGCAACCGTGTTAAAAAGCAATTTGCACAAAGAAAATATATTTTTTTAATTTGGTTCTGTGCTGCCCATGCCACTTTTCCAAGGAAGCCCAATCAGATTTACCCTCATTTACACTTGAAATGTGGCGTAAATAATGGGGGAAATGTATGGCGGCTACGAGATGGCGCACATTTCCCCTGAATCGTGCCTTATCTATGGAGAGCACCTGATCATACTGACTATAATGTCTTCTGTTCATCGTCAAACATTTCCATCAGAATTGTATGATGGAACAGTAAAAGATGGCCTGGTCATCAAAACCCTCTTTAAAAGGATCTTAAAGGGAATGTCTCTCCCACCTTGTTTTCCAATAGAGGCCACCAGCTATAGTATAGAGCAGGGGTAGGGAACGTACAGCTCTCCAGCTGTTGCAAAACTACAACTCCCAGCATGCATACTTGGCTCTGCTGTTCTTGGAACTCCCATGGAAGTGAATGGAGCATGTTGGGAATTGTAGTTTCACAGCAGTAGGTTCCCTACCCCTGGTATAGAGAATAAATACCAGATCAGTGGGGTCTGAACACTGCGACCCCCACTTAACCCAAGAACAGGAGATTCTTTTCCCCTCCTGCGCATTGAGGCATGAGTAGTAGTGGACAGCGCACCTATTCTCTTCAGTGGGTGCATCGGAGATAGCCAAAGTCCAGCATTCAGTGATATATTCCTCCTTGCTCCACAGTACAGCGCGATAGGCGCTGCTGGGCAGAAATCGGGAAAGCCGACAGTGCGCTGAATTCAGCGCACTGTCAGCTTTCCAGCAGTATATAAAACTGCATGTGCCCAATCTGATGAAAGGTCCTCTTTAAGTGTTCCCTTCATGAGACTGACCCATTTGTCACACATCCTGCACCTCTCCCTCTCTCACAGCCTGAACTCCGTGTCCGTTTCTCACACAGAGCTATACCCTTAATGTACCCCTTTTATCACGCAAGCTGTAACCCCAATTCTCCATCTTGGGCAGCTTGCACCCCCATCTCCTCTTTATTTCTCAAGCATCCTATACATCCCCCTCTATTTCTCACACAAAGTGCTCCCCACGCCCTCTTTTGCTCACATACAGCTTGCAACCCCATTTTCCCCTCATGTAAGCAAGAGGGGAGAATGGGGGTGCAGGCTCTGTGTGATCAAGAGGGTGACATGGGGGTGCAAGTCGTGTGTAAGCAAGAAGGTGATGTTGGAGGGTGTAGGCTGTGTGAAAAAAAGAGGGAATGAGGGGTGCAGGCTGGGTGAGCAAAAGGAGGGAATGGGGGTGCAGGCTGAACATGAGAAGAGGTGGAGTTGTAGAGCAGGCTGTGCGCAAGCAAGAGGATCCTCTTGCTCAAACACAGCTTGCTCCCCCATTTTGCTCACACAAAGCGAGCACGCTCATTCCCCCATTTTCCTCACACACAGCCTGAACCCCCTTTCCCACATGTAGCTGGAGAACAGAAAGCAGAGAGGATTGTCTTGTGGTAAAGGAGGATGGAAAGGGAGAGACAGGTTTGTTTTACATGAGACAGCATGTTGGATGAGGCTGAGGGGAGAGAGTGATGTAGTTACTTAGAACTGCATGTTGGATGAGGCTGAGGGGACAGAGTGATGTTGGTACATGGGACTGCACATTGCATGAGGCTGAGGGGAGAGAGTGATGTAGTTACATGGGACTGCACGTTGGATGAGGCTGAGGAGAGAGAGTAATGTAGTTACATGGGACTGCACGTTGGAGGAGGCTGAGGTAAGAAGTGATGTGGTTACATGGGAATGCATGTTGGATGAGGCAATGAGTGATGTAATTACATGGGACTGCACGTTGGATGAGGATGAGGAGACAGAGTGATGTAGTTACATAGGACTACATGTTGGTTGAGGGGAGAGAGTGATGTAGTTACATGGGACTGCAAGTTGGATGAGGCTGAGGGGAGAGTGATTTAGTTACATGGGACTGCACATTGGATGAGGCTGAGGGGAGAGAGTGATGTTGTTACATGGGACTACATGTTGGTTGAGGGGAGAGAGTGATGTAGTTACATGGGACTGCAAGTTGGATGAGGCTGAGGGGAGAGTGATTTAGTTACATGGGACTGCACATTGGATGAGGCTGAGGGGAGAGAGTGATGTTGTTACATGGGACTACATGTTGGTTGAGGGGAGAGAGTGATGTAGTTACATGGGACTGCATGTTGGATGAGGCTGAGGGGACAGTGATTTAGTTACATGGGACTGCACGTTGGATGAGGCTGAGGGGACAGAGTGATGTTGTTACATGGGACTGCACGTTGGATGAGAGTGATTTAGTTACATGGGACTGCACGTTGGATGAGGCTGAGGGAAGGAGTGATGTAGTTACTTAGGACTGCACATTGGATTAGGCTAAGGGAAGCGAGTGATGTAGTTACATGGGACTGCATGTTCAATGAGGCTGAGGGAAGCGAGTGATGTAGTTACATGGGACTGCAAGTTGGATGAGGCTGAGGGGAGATGAGGCTGAGGGGAGAGTGATTTAGTTACATGGGACTGCACATTGGATGAGGCTGCGGTAAGGAGTGATGTAAATACATGGGGCTTGCATGTTCAATGAGGCAAGAAGTGATGTAATTACATGGGACTGCACGTTCGATGAGGCTGAGGGCAGGAGTGCTGCAATTACATGGGACTGCACGTTCGATGAGGCTGAGGGCAGGAGTGATGTAGTTACATGGGACTGCACGTTGGATGAGGCTGAGGGGAGCGAATGATGTAGTTACACGGGACTGCATGTTGGATGAGGCTTAAAAGAGAGTGATGTTTTATATGGGACTGTATCCCGGAGGTTCTAGGGCAAAGCATGGCCCCAGGCCATATCCGGCCCTCTGACTGATTCATAACTTGTCTGGGGAGGTGTGTCTTAGTGCCGGCAGGACAATGCAAGAAGATGGAGACGTGTGATGTGTGTCATAAGGTACTGAGAGGGGAATGTGAGATGCAGGGTGGTGTGTGTGTCTATGTGTGTCTGTCTGTGTATGTGTGTGTGTGTCTCAGTAACCTAAGGGCAGAGATGGAAGGGGAATGTTATACTAGGGCAGAGATGGCAGGTGGATGGAGGAGGGGGTGGCATGAAACTGCGGGCAGATGGAGGGGGGCATTAAACCGTGGAAGTAGCTGGAGGGGGAACCTGTCTGCCTCTACTTTCCCCGAGTTTCATGTCCGGTCCAGCTGTCATTAATTTATTGCCCCCCCTCCAACTACCCCCACTGCTAATGTCCCCCTCCAGTTTCATGTCCCCTCTACTTTCCTCCAGTTTCAACTAGGGCACCAGGAGAGGGACTTAATACTGTAGGCAGTTGGAAGGGAACATTATAATGTGGGGACATATAATGTACGGGTGACCTGCTGCATGCGTTTGTGTGGGATCCCAGGGGTATTGAATATGTATGTTGGGGCACTGATTGTGTGTGAGGGGGAGTTCTGGAGATGGTCCCAGGGTGCTGCGACCTGTGTCCTTGTTTGGAGGTCCCTGGGATGCTACCTGTGTGTGTGAGGTGGTGCTGGTAGTGGGCCCTTGGGTACTTCCACCTGTGGGCATGTGGCAGAGGTTCCAGAGTACTGCTTTGGTGTGTTTAGGTCATTTGGGTGCTGCTTTCATGTAAATAGGGAATTCCTGCAATGCTGCTTGTATGTGGGTGGGGGTTGTTGATGGGCCCTGAGATGCTACCACCTATGTGTGTATGGGAATGTTGCCTGTGTGTTGGAGGGGTCCGGCACCTGGGGTGTTGCCACCTCTGTGTTAGGGTGCTCCTGCTGTATACTGAGGGGGATGGGGGGGCTACCATCTGTAACCTGAGAGGGGCATGGGGGCTGCAATTTGTATGCTAGGGGAGATCCAGGACCTGGGGGCTGCCTCCTGTGTGAGCTGTATGCATAAATATTCTGCACTGCTCACTCTCCAACCCTGCAGTGATCACTAGCACCAAACTGATGGTCATTGCTGTATAAAGAGGTTACCCACGATAAAATAAGATAAGATAATCCTTTAATAGTCCCACAATGGGGACTTTTCAGTGATACAGTTTCATAGATGGTACAGTAGTATATAACAAGAGAGAAAACACATAAAAGCACATGGCAGATAGAGAAATCCTAGGAATCATAGCAACTAAAAAGAAAGAAACACAGACACACTGCAGGATCATTTAGCTCTCTGTGCGAAGTGATGTTAATAATACAGCCGAATGTGGTTGGAGGACAAAACGAGGGGTCACAGCATGTAAATATAACAGGCAGAAATGTTTTTGCAGAGGTGGGGGACATATGCAGCTATCATGATAACATGTGGTAGTTCTTTGGTAGGTGGTGAGATCTCCTGCTCACACCTGATAATTCGGTATCTTGCATCAGCACTATTGTCCATTAACCACAAAGAATGCCCCAAATGTCCTTCATCACATGCCCTCCTCCCTTGCAGGGACTCTTTCAGAGCAGGAAGAGTCCCTGCACGAGATGGGGGTGAATCATAAGACATTACTTTTCTGTGTGTCAGAATGGAGTGTGTGTAAACCCTTGACTGTGACTCCTGAACTTGGGTTTAGTTGTGGTCAGGTTATGACTGCAATTAACTTTTTCTAGTGCATGAGTTAGCAATTCTAACAAATGTCCCAGTATAGCAGGTGTAACCCTAAGGAAGATTAGGGCTGCTATACTTTATTTCAGGGGTCAGCAACCTTCAGCACTCCCGCTGCTGTGAAACTACAACTCCCAACTTGCTCCATTCACTTCCATGGGAGTTCCAAGAACAGCAGAGCAAGTATACATGCTGGGAGTTGTAGTATTACAACAGCTGGTGTGCCGAAGGTTGCCCACCCCTGCTTTATTTGTATAGCAGGCTGTCTGCTGTCTTCTTCCTCGATGTTTAAGTGATGTGGGAAGCCAGCCTCAAGGAGTTATCCACTTTCTCAGGGTAGACCATCAATATTAGACCTGCAGGGGAACCCCAACACGTGAAACCCCTGCATATCTCCGAGTACAGAGATTGTAATGGCGCATCGCTGCGGTACCTACACTCACCACTACAGTTTGTACAACACCAGAGATCTGCAGGGGCCCCCACACATCTAATACTGATGGCCTATCCTCAGGTACTATCCTTTCAGTAGGAGGAGGCCTCACATTCTGGTTCTCCATTAAATAAAAAAGAAGGTCACTGGACTAAATTTGTGGCTAGATTCACATCGGCTGCAGAAATCGGCAGAGAGAAAAGTCCTGTATGGAGGATTGTTCTCTCTGCCCCTTTCAGTATGGAAACTGCTGACCACATTAACCCCTTCCCGACATGCGCCGTAATAGTACAGCGCATGTCGGGTCTGTAACTATGGCGACCGCCCGGGAGCCGATAGGATGGCATTAACCCCTCCGGCGCTGATCGGAGGCATTAACCCCTCCGGCACGTCGGTCAAAGGCGCCGGAGGCGCCATTTTCCCGGCGGCGCATGGGCGCCGCCATTTTGCCCGGGATCGCCGGCTCCTGGAGCATGCTCCAGGGCTGACGACATGTTGCCATGACAGCCGGGAGCCTGTACAAGGCTCCCAGGCTTGTCTGCAAATCCTCTTAGACCTCATAGACCAGCCTGCAAAAGAGAGGATGATTTTTTGCAATGCATGAGCATTGTAATGCATTGCATTAGTGATCAGACCCCTTGGGGTTCAACACCCCTAGGGGGTCTAATAAATGCAAAAAAAAAGTAAAAAAAAAATATAAAAAGTATTAAAAGTTTAAATCACCCCCCTTTCCCTAGAACACATATAAAAGTACCGTATTTTTTGGACTATAAGACGTACTTTTTTCCCCAAAAATTTTTGGGGAAAAGAAGGGTGCGTCTTATAGGCCGAATGTGGCGCCTGGCATCCGCTGTAATAGAGAGGCGGAAGCCGGCAAGTGATAGACGCCATTACAGGTGCCGGGGCCTGCGACATCGCTGCGCTCCTCTGCCCTGCATGAAGCCAGCAGCAGCGATGCTATTCCGCTCCTCTGTCCCCCCGCCGCTGGCTTCATGCAGGGCAGAGGAGCGCAGCGATGTCTCAGGCCCCGGCACCTGTGCCAGCGTCTATCCCTCGCCGGCACCCGCCTCTCTAGTACAGAGGATGCCGGGTCAGTATCGGTGGCCCCTTCTCCCCCGGGGCCGGTCCCCACCGGCCCCGTACCTGTGAAGTTGCAGGCCGGCTCCTGCGCGGCGATATCGCAGGAGCCGACCTGTTCGGGTGACAGCCGGGAGCCTATTGAGGCTCCCAGGCCTGTCACTGCTATATATTAGTATTGCGGCTGGGTCTATGACCAGCCGTAATACTAATACACAGAATGTCCCATAGACGGCAATACAGTTGTATTGCCGTCTATGGGACTTGTAATCAAGTGACCGCAGGTTCAAGCCCCGGGGGGGGGGGGGGGATAAAATAGTAAAAAAAAAAAAAAAGCTTTAAAAATATATAATAAAAATATGAAATAAATAAAAGTTCTAAATCACCTCCTGTCCCTAGAATATATATATAAAAGTAGAGAATCATATGTCATAAACCACCGTTTTTTTTTTTTTCCAATAAAAGGTGATCTAAGCAATAGATATTCCCCAAAATGGTATAACTAAAAAGTACTTCTGGCCCCACAAAAAAAAAAACACTCTATGCATCCCCGTACAGCTGCAGGGTCACCTGTCAATGTGGCCTTGCAGCTGTTGCAAAACTACAACTCCCATATATTAAATATTTTACCAGTTTTTGCTTCAAAATTTTTTTTCCCTATTTTCCTCCTCTAAAACCTAGGTGCGTCTTATAGTCCAGTGTGTCTTATAGGCCGAAAAATACATCAGTTAAAAACTGTGAAACACATACATGTTAGGTATCCCCGCGTCCGAAATCGCCTGCTCTACAAATCTATAAAAATATTTTTCCTGTTCGGTAAATGCCGTAGCGGGAAAAATAGTCAAAAGTGCCAAACCGCCATTTTGATTCTGATAAAAATTTGAATAAAAAGTGATCAAAGCAATAACATTTCCCGAAAATGGTAGAACTAAAAAGTACACCCGATCCTGCAAAAAAAGACGCCCTATGCATCCCTGTACACTTACGTATAAAAAAAAAAGTTACGGCTGTCTGAATATGGCGACTTTTAGAAAAAAAAATTTAACACCGTTTTGGATTTTTTTTTTTAAGGGGTCAAAATGTAAAATAAAACCATATAAATTTGGTATCCCTGGAACTGTACCGAAACACAGAATACAGGGGACATGTCATTTTGGCTGCACAGTGAACGCCGTAAAACCAAAGCCCGTAAGAAAGTCGCAGACATGCATTTTTTCTTCAAATCCACCTCATTCTGAATTTTTTAGAATTTTTTCTGAATTATATAGAATAATTAATGGTGGCATCATGAAGAAAAATTTGTCCCAGGAAAAATTAAGACCTCATATGGCTCTGGAAGCGGAGAAATAAAAGTTATGGGGTTTAGAAGGAGTCAAAAATGAAAATCAAAAAATGCCATCGGCGGGAAGAGGTTAAAGGGGTTGTCCCATCACAAGGATCCTATCTATACTGCTTGTTAATGTGGATGTAAGACTTTTCCTAAATACATTGCTGCACAAAACTGCTTTGTTTGTCCACTATCTTACTTTATTAATTTCTTTGTTGACACATCCCTTGACTGTATGGAGGATTGTTCTCTCTGCCCCTTTCAGTATGGAAACTGCTGACCACATTAACCCCTTCCCGACATGCGCCGTAATAGTACGGGGTCTGTAACTATGGCGACCGCCATAGCCGCCGGGAGTCTACTACTTTAAGCAGTAGACAACCGGCTCTAATGCTTCCGATCGGTCCCCGGACCGATCGGAGGCATTAACCCCTCCGGCGCTGCGGTCAAAGGCACCGAAGGCGCCATTTTCCCGGCGGCGCATGGACGCCGCCATTTTGCCAGGAAAGCTGGCTCCTAGAGCATGCTCCAGGGCCGACATCATGTTGCCATGACAGCCGGGAGCCTGTACAAGGCTCCCAGGCTTGTCTGCAAATTCTCTCTTTTGCAGGCTGGTCTATGCAGCCTGCAAAAGAGAGGATGATTTTTTGCAATGCATTAGCATTGTAATGCATTGCATTAGTGATCAGACCCCCTGGGGTTCAACACCCATAGGGGGTCTATTAAATGCAAAAAAAAAATTAAAAAAAGTTTTAGTTTAGTTTCAAGTATTAGTCAAAAGTCATGTGATGTATCTGCCTGCTGCCAGGGGGGAGGAAGGAGGGGCTAAGTGCACAGGAGCGAGCCTGGAGGTGGGGAGGTAGTTTACACTTTAGGGGAAGGGGCCGCCAATACACACCTGGCATCCGCTGCAATAGAGAGGCGGATGGCGGGGAGGGTTAGATGCCGGCACAGGTGCCTGCAACATCGCTACGCTCCTGCCCTGCATGAAGCCAGCAGCGGCAGAAGCGATGCTGCTATATACTACAGAATATGCCAAGACCATGAACCTACCAGCAGCAACTCCTTTCTAGTCAGTTCTGTAGTGAAACAGCTAGAATGGAGTTGCTGCAAGGAGGACCTACCTATAGCAACTACAGAATATACCCAGACCATCAACCTACCTGCAGCAACTCCATTCTAGTCAGTTCTATAGTGAGACAGCTAGAATGGAGTTGCTGCAAGGAGGACCTGGCTATAGCAACTACAGAATATACCGAGACCATGAACCTACCTGCAGCAACTCCATTCTAGTCAGCTCTGTAGTGAAACCGCTAGAATGGAGTTGCTGCAAGGAGGACCTGTCTATAGCAACTACAGAATATACTGAGACCATGAACCTACCTGCAGCAACTCCATTCTAGTCAGTTCTGTAGTGAGACAGCTATAATGGAGTTTCTGAAAGAAGGACCTGTCTACAGCAAGTACAGAATATACTGAGACCATGAACCTACCAGCAGCAACTCCATTCTAGTCAGTTCTGAAGTGAGACAGCTAGAATGGAGTTGCTGAAAGGAGGACCTACCTATAGCAACTACAGAATATGCCAAGACCATGAACCTACCAGCAGCAACTCCTTTCTAGTCAGTTCTGTAGTGAAACAGCTAGAATTGAGTTGCTGCAAGGAGGACCTACCTATAGCAACTACAGAATATACCCAGACCATCAACCTACCTGCAGCAACTCCATTCTAGTCAGTTCTATAGTGAGACAGCTAGAATGGAGTTGCTGCAAGGAGGACCTGTCTATAGCAACTACAGAATATACTGAGACCATGAACCTACCAGCAGCAACTCCATTCTAGTCAGTTCTGTAGTGAGACAGCTAGAATGGAGTTGCTGAAAGGAGGACCTACCTATAGCAACTACAGAATATACCGAGACCATGAACCTACCAGCAGCAACTCCATTCTAGTCAGTTCTGTAGTGAGACAGCTAGAATGGAGTTGCTGAAAGGAGGACCTACCTATAGCAACTACAGAATATACCGAGACCATGAACCTACCAGCAGCAACTCCATTCTAGTCAGTTCTGTAGTGAGACAGCTAGAATGGAGTTGCTGAAAGGAGGACCTACCTATAGCAACTACAGAATATACCGAGACCATGAACCTACCAGCAGCAACTCCATTCTAGTCAGTTCTGTATTGAGACAGCTAGAATGGAGTTGCTGCAAGGAGGACCTGTCTACAGCAACTACAGAATATACTGAGACCATGAACCTACCTGCAGCAACTCCATTCTAGTCAGTTCTATAGTGAGACAGCTAGAATGGAGTTGCTGCAAGGATGACCTACCTATATCAACTACGGAATATACCCAGACCATGAACCTACCAGCAGCAACTCCATTCTGGTCAGCTCTGTAGTGAGACAGCTAGAATGGAGTTGCTGCAAGGAGGACCTACCTATATCAACTACAGAATATTCCAAGACCATGAACCTACCGACAGCAACTATAGAACACACTCAGATCATGAACCTACCTGCAGCAACTCCATTCTAGTCAGTTCTGTAGTGAGACAGCTAGAATGGAGTTGCTGCAAGGAGGACCTGTCTACAGCAACTACTGAATATACCGATACCATGAACCTACCAGCAGCAACTCCATTCTAGTCAGTTCTGTATTGAGACAGCTAGAATGGAGTTGCTGCAAGGAGGACCTGTCTATAGCAACTACAGAATATACCGAGACCATGAACCTACCTGCAGCAACTCCATACTAGTCAGTTCTGTAGTGAGACAGCTAGAATGGAGTTGCTGCAAGGAGGACCTGTCTACAGCAATTACAGAATATACTGAGACCATGAACCTACCTGCAGCAACTCCATTCTAGTCAGTTCTGTAGTGAGGCAGCTAGAATGGAGTTGCTGTATGGAGGACCTACCTATAGCAACTACAGAATATACCCAGACCATCAACCTATCTGCAGCAACTCCATTCTAGTCAGTTCTGTAGTGAGGCAGCTAGAATGGAGTTGCTGTACGGAGGACCTACCTATAGCAACTACAGAATATACCCAGACCATGAACCTACTACCAGCAGCAACTCCATTGTAGTCAGTTCTGCAGTGAAACAACTAGAATGGAGTTGCTGCAAGGAGGACCTGTCTACAGCAAGTACAGAATATACTGAGACCATGAACCTACCTGCAGCAACTCCATTCTAGTCAGTTCTGTATTGAGACAGCTAGAATGGAGTTGCTGCAAGGATGACCTACCTATATCAACTACGGAATATACCCAGACCATCAACCTACCTGCAGCAACTCCATTCTAGTCAGTTCTATACTGAGACAGCTAGAATGGAGTTGCTGCAAGGATGACCTACCTATATCAACTACGGAATATTCCAAGACCATGAACCTACCGACAGCAACTATAGAACACACTCAGACCATGAACCTACCTGCAGCAACTCCATTCTAGTCAGTTCTGTAGTGAGACAGCTAGAATGGAGTTGCTGCAAGTAGGACCTGTCTATAGCAACTACAGAATATACTGAGACCATAAACCTACCTGCAGAAACTCCATTCTAGTCAGTTCTGTAGTGAAACAGCTAGAATGGAGTTGCTGCAAGGATGACCTACCTATATCAACTACAGAATATTCCAAGACCATGAACCTACCGACAGCAACTATAGAACACACTCAGACCATGAACCTACCTGCAGCAACTCCATTCTAGTCAGTTCTGTAGTGAGACAGCTAGAATGGAGTTGCTGCAAGGAGGACCTGTCTACAGCAACTACTGAATATACTGAGACCATGAACCTACTACCAGCAGCAACTCCATACTAGTCAGTTCTGTAGTGAGACAGCTAGAATGGAGTTGCTGCAAGGAGGACCTGTCTACAGCAACTATAGAATATACTGAGACCATGAACCTACCAGCAGCAACTCCATTCTAGTCAGTTCTGTAGTGAGGCAGCTAGAATGGAGTTGCTGTATGGAGGACCTACCTATAGCAACTACAGAATATACCCAGACCATCAACCTACCTGCAGCAACTCCATTCTAGTCAGTTCTGTAGTGAGACAGCTAGAATGGAGTTGCTGCAAGGAGGACCTACCTATAGCAACTACAGAATATACCCAGACCATGAACCTACTACCAGCAGCAACTCCATTCTAGTCAGTTCTGCAGTGAAACAACTAGAATGGAGTTGCTGCAAGGAGGACCTGTCTACAGCAAGTACAGAATATACTGAGACCATGAACCTACCTGCAGCAACTCCATTCTAGTCAGTTCTGTAGTGAGGCAGCTAGAATGGAATTGCTGCAAGGAGGACCTACCTATATACCCAGACCATGAACCTACCAGCAGCAACTCCATTCTAGTCAGCTCTGTAGTGAGACAGCTAGAATGGAGTTGCTGCAAGGAGGACCTACATATAGCAACTACAGAATACACCGAGACCATGAACCTACCAGCAGCAACTCCATTCTAGTCAGTTCTGTAGTGAGACAGCTAGAATGGAGTTGCTGCAAGGAGGACCTACCTACAGCAACTATAGAATATACCGAGACCATGAACCTACCTGCAGCAACTCCATTCTAGTCAGTTCTGTAGTGAGACAGCTAGAATGGAGTTGCTGCAAGGAGGACCTGTCTATAGCAACTACAGAATATACTGATACCATGAACCTACCTGCAGCAACTCCATTCTAGTCAGTTCTGTAGTGAAACAGCTAGAATGGAGTTGCTGCAAGGAGGACCTACCTATAGCAACTACGGAATATACCCAGACCATGAACCTACTACCAGCAGCAACTCCATTCTAGTCAGTTCTGCAGTGAAACAACTAGAATGGAGTTGCTGCAAGGAGGACCTGTCTACAGCAAGTACAGAATATACTGAGACCATGAACCTACCTGCAGCAACTCCATTCTAGTCAGTTCTGTAGTGAGGCAGCTAGAATGGAATTGCTGCAAGGAGGACCTACCTATATACCCAGACCATGAACCTACCAGCAGCAACTCCATTCTAGTCAGCTCTGTAGTGAGACAGCTAGAATGGAGTTGCTGCAAGGAGGACCTACATATAGCAACTACAGAATACACCGAGACCATGAACCTACCAGCAGCAACTCCATTCTAGTCAGTTCTGTAGTGAGACAGCTAGAATGGAGTTGCTGCAAGGAGGACCTACCTACAGCAACTATAGAATATACCGAGACCATGAACCTACCTGCAGCAACTCCATTCTAGTCAGTTCTGTAGTGAGACAGCTAGAATGGAGTTGCTGCAAGGAGGACCTGTCTATAGCAACTACAGAATATACTGATACCATGAACCTACCAGCAGCAACTCCATTCTAGTCAGTTCTGAAGTGAGACAGCTAGAATGGAGTTACTGCAAGGAGGACCTACCTACAGCAACTATAGAACACACTCAGACTATGAACCTACCTGCAGCAACTCCATTTTAGTCAGTTCTGTAGTGAGACAGCTAGAATGGAGTTACTGCAAGGAGGACCTACCTACAGCAACTATAGAACACACTCAGACTATGAACCTACCAGCAGCAACTCCATTTTAGTCAGTTCTGTAGTGAGACAGCTAGAATGGAGATGCTGCAAGGAGGACCTGTCTATAGCAACTACAGAATATACCGAGACCATGAACCTACCTGCAGCAACTCCATTCTAGTCAGTTCTGTATTGAGACAGCTAGAATGGAGTTGCTGCAAGGAGGACCTGTCTATAGCAACTACAGAATATACCGAGACCATGAACCTACCTGCAGCAACTCCATTCTAGTCAGTTTTGTAGTGAGACAGCTAGAATGAAGTTGCTGCAAGGAGGACCTACCTATAGCAACTACAGAATATACCGAGACCATGAACCTACCTGCAGCAACTCCATACTAGTAAGTTCTGAAGTGAGATAGCTAGAATGGAGTTGCTGCAAGGAGGACCTACCTACAGCAACTACAGAATATACCCAGACCATGAACCTACCTGCAGCAACTCCATTCTAGTCGGCTCTGTAGTGATACAGCTAGAATGGAGTTGCTGCAAGGAGGACCTACCTACAGCAACTATAGAATATACCGAGACCATCAACCTACCTGCAGCAACTCCATTCTAGTCGGCTCTGTAGTGATACAGGTAGAATGGAGTTGCTGCAAGGAGGACCTACCTATAGCAACTACAGAATATACCGAGACCATGAATCTACCTGCAGCAACTCCATACTAGTAAGTTCTGAAGTGAGATAGCTAGAATGGAGTTGCTGTAGGGAGGACCTACCTATAGCAACTGCAGAATATACCCAGACCATGAACCTACCTGCAGCAACTCCATTCTAGTCAGTTCTGTAGTGAGACAGCTAGAATGGAGTTGCTGTAAGGAGGACCTACCTATAGCAACTACAGAATATACCCAGACCATGAACCTACCTGCAGCAACTCCATTCTAGTCGGCTCTGTAGTGATACAGCTAGAATGGAGTTGCTGTAAGGAGGACCTACCTATAGCAACTACAGAATATACCGAGACCATGAACCTACCTGCAGCAACTCCATTCTAGTCAGTTCTGAAGTGAGACAGCTAAAATGGAGTTGCTGCAAGGAGGACCTGTCTATAGCAACTACAGAATATACCCAGACCATCAACCTACCTGCAGCAACTCCATTCTAGTCAGTTCTGTAGTGATACAGCTAGAATGGAGTTGCTGTAAGGAGGACCTACCTATAGCAACTACAGAATATACCGAGACCATGAACCTACCTGCAGCAACTCCATTCTAGTCAGTTCTGAAGTGAGACAGCTAAAATGGAGTTGCTGCAAGGAGGACCTACCTATAGCAACTAGAGAATATACCCAGACCATGAACCTACCTGCAGTAACTATATACTGATAAATCAGGCGCACAGCGATACGTCAGAATTTAGCTCTATATCAGTTATGAATTGTCATATTTCCATTATCACTTACAAGAAAGTGGTGGAAGTTATAATCAACATGTAAGGCCGCAGCGTCAACGCCCTGTTCAGACCATATGGCAAGTATATATTTTCTAACTATATAATATATATAATTGTGTAATTTTATATATCAGTGTTATATGTATACATGTCCAGGAATGTGTTTTTCCTATATTTTTATTGATATTATATATACATATACAATGTCTCTCTTGGCCAGTTACGGATCCTCGCTATAGACACTCCACTCTAGCTGCTGCTGTAGTGAGGTGACTAGATTGGAGTTTCTGGCGGTAGCTCCTTTAAGCATCTCCGTTCTAGTCACTTTAGTACTGAACAGTCTACATTGGAGTTGATTCTAGCAGGTCCTCCCTCCAGCAACTCCAATCTAGACCGTTCACTAGGAAGGTGACTAGATTGGAGTTGCTGGAGGGAGGACCTGCCAAGAGCAACTCCACCTCCATTTTACCTTCTCGTCTCTATTCACTACAGCTTCCTTCTCCTGTGTAACTCGGCACTGTCCTATATAGCTCCGCCCACACCAGAGTCTTATCACATGGTCACGATGTCACCGGAAGTTAGCATCGGTAAAGGACCTTCTGACGTCACAAGCTCACATGACCGGATAGGCATGTCTTTCCTTGTAAGGAGGACCTTACACTGTATCCAGTAGGTTGCGTCCGGAATGGAGTTGCTCATGGTAGGTTCTTCCTCCAGTAACTCCAGTCTAGTCACCTCACTAGTTAACGGTCTAGAATAGAGTTGCTGTAGGGAGGAGCAACTCTAATCTAGACAATTCACTAGTGAGGTGACTAGTTGGAGTTGCTGAAGGGAGGACCTGCTAGAATCAACTCCAATGTAGACTGTTTCAGTACTGAAGTGACTAGAATGGAGTTGCTTAGAGGAGTTACCACCATCAACTCCATTACAGTCACCTCACTACAGGAGCAGCTAGAGTGGAGTGTCTATAGGAAGGATCCATAACTGGCGAAGAGAGACATTGTATATGATTATCAATAAAAAAATATAGGAAAAACACATTCCTGGACATGTATACATATGGCACTGATAAATATCTCTCTATATTATAAAAATGAACTTCTGTCTGTCTGTCCGGCTGTCTGTCTGTTCCCTAATGCGAACCAAACGACTGGACCGATCTTCACCAAATTTGGTACAGAGATACTTCAGATATCCGGGAAGGTTTAAGACGAGACTTGAGGGGATTGGATACACGCATCTGAACACAGTACCACATGCCAAAGGATTGGATACACGCATCTGCACACAATTCCACACAACAGAGCATAAGATATGCACCTCTGCACACAGTACCACATGCCGTAGAATTAGATATGCGCGTCTGCACACAGCCGGGGGGACGGAGGAGCGGAATAGCATCACTCCTCCTGCTGCTGGCTTCATGCAGGGTAGAGGAGCGCAGCGATGTCTCAGGCCCCGGCACCTGCGTTTATCCCTTGCTGGCATCCGTCTCTCTAGTACAGCGGGTGCCAGGCGCCACATTCAGACTATAAGACGCACCCTTCTTTTTCCCCCAAATTTGGTGGAAAAAAAGTGCGTCTTATAGTCCGAAAAATACGGTAGATATGCGCGTCTGCACACAGTGCCACATGTCGTAGGATTAGATACGCGCGTCTACACACAGTTCCAAACGCCGTAGGATTAGATATCCACCTCTTCACACAATACCACACAGGGGAAAATTAGGTATGTGTGTCTGCACACAGTACCACAAGCCAGAGAATTAGATACACATCTCAGCACACAGTACCACATGGGGAGGATTAGATACGCGCGTCTGCACACAGTACCACATGCCGTAGGATTAGATACGCGCGTCTACAAACAATTCCACACGCCGTAGGATTAGATACGCGCATCTTCACACAATACCACACAGGGGAGGATTAGATACATGTGTCTGCACACAGTCCCACACTTTGGAGGATTAGATACATGCCTCTGCACACAGTACCACAAGCCAGAGAATTAGATACACATCTCAGCACACAGTACCACACGGAGAAGGATTAGATACATGCCTCTGCACACATTACCCACAAGCCAGAGAATTAGATACGTGTCTCAGCACACAGTACCACACGGGGGAGGTTTAGATACGCGCGTCTGCACACAGTACCACATGCCGTAGGATTAGATACGCGCGTCTACACACAGTTCCACATGCCTTAAGATTAGATACGTGCGTCTGCACACGGTTTCACATGCCGGAGGATTAGATACGCGCGTCTGCACACAGTACCATACGCCAAGGTATTGGATACATGCATCTGCACACAATACCACATGCCAGAGGATTGGATACGCGCATCTGCACACAGTTCCACACACCACAGGATTAGAAAAGCACATCTGCACACAGTACCACATGCCGTAGGATTAGATATGCGCGTCTGCTTACAGTTCCACACGCCAGCGTCATCACACAGTTGTACAAGCTATAGGATTAGATACACGCGTCTGCATACAGCACAACATGTTGTAGGATTAGATACTCGCGTCTACACACAGTTCCACATGCCATAGGATTAGATACGCACCTCTTCACACAATACCACACAGGGGAGGATTAGATACGTGCGTCTCAACACAGTACGACACTTTGGAGGATTAGATACCTGCCTCTGCACACAGTACCACATGCCAGAGAATTAGATATGCGTCTCAGCACACAGTACCACACGGGGGAGGAATAGATACGCGCATCTGCACACAGTACCACACACCAGAGCATTAGATACACGCATCTGTACACAGTACCACACGCCAACGGATTAGATACGAACGTCTGCACACAGTACCACATGCCGTAAGATTAGATATGCACGTCTGCACACAGTTTCACTTACCGGAGGATTAGATACGTGCCTCTTCACATAATACCACACGGGGGAGGATTAGATACACGCATCTGCACACAATACCACACCAACAAGCATTAGATACTTGCGTCTAAACACAGAACTACACGGGGAAGGATTAGATACAGCTTTACTCCAGGTATCCATAACAACTGATCACAGGTTTTTCACTGACATCCAAAATGAGATACACATAATCACATGACGCTTATGGACATACACACAAACCACATACAAAATACACCAGTGCAAAATTATGGGGCCGCTGCACAAACATAAAATGTAATATACCCGTGCGAAGCCGGGTCCTCCCTCTAGTATATAATATATATATATATATATATATATATATATATATATATATATATATATATTTACACATATATAGATAGATATACCTATATATATATATATATATATATATATATATATATATATATTACATATATATAGTTTATACATATATACTGTATTTGCTAGATAATCTGAAAAGGGCGTTGACGCCGCACCATTACGTGTTTGTTATAACTTGTGCCACTTTCTTACAAGTGATAATGGAAATACTGTATATGGCAATTAATAACTGATATAGAGCTAAATTCTGACATATCGCTGTGCACCTGATTTATCAGTATATAGTTACTGCAGGTAGGTTCATGGTCTCAGTATATTCTGTAGTTGCTGTAGGTAGGTTCGTGTTCTGGGTATATTCTGTAGTTGCTATAGGTAGGTCCTCCCTACAGCAACTCCATTCTAGCTGTCTGACTACAGAACTGACTAGAATGGCATTGCTGTAGGTAGGTTCATGGTCTCGGTATATTCTGTAGTTGCTATAGACAGGTCCTCCTTGCAGCAACTCCATTTTCACTGTCTCACTACAGAACTGACTAGAATGGACTTGCTGCTGGTAAGTTCATAGTCTCGGTATATTCTGTAGTTGCTATAGACAGGTGCGCCTTGCAGCAACTCCATTCTAGCTGTCTCACTTCAGAGCTGACTAGAAAGGAGTTGCTGCAGGTAGGTTCATGGTCTCGGTATATTCTGTAGTTGCTATAGACAGGTCCTCCTTGCAGCAACTCCATTCTAGCTGTTTCACTACAGAGCCGACTAGAATGGAGTTGCTGCAGGTAGGTTCATGGTGTCGGTATATTCTGCAGTTGCTATAGGCAGGTCCTCCTTGCAGCAACTCCATTTTAGCTGTCTCACTACAGAACTGACTAGAATGGAGTTGCTGCTGGTAGGTTCATAGTCTCGGTATATTCTGTTGTTACTATAGACAGGTCCTCCTTGTAGCAACTCCATTCTAGCTGTCTCACATCAGAGCTGACTAGAATAGAGTTGCTGCAGGTAGGTTCATGGTCTGGGTATATTCTATAGTTGCTATAGGCAGGTCCTCCTTGCAGCAACTCCATTTTAGCTGTCTCACTTCAGAACTGACTAGAATGGAGTTGCTGCAGGTAGGTTCATGGTCTCGGTATATTCTGCAGTTGCTATAGGCAGATCCTCCTTGCAGCAACTCCGTTCTAGCTGTCTCACTACAGAACTGACAAGAATGGAGTTGCTGCAGGTAGATCCATGGTCTGGGTATACTCCATAGTTGATATAGGTAGGTCCTCCTTGCAGCAACTCCATTCTAGCTGTCTCAATACAGAACTGACGAGAATGGAGTTGCTGCTGGTAGGTTCATGGTCTCAGTATATTCTGTACTTGCTGTAGGTAGGTCCTCCTTGTAGCAACTCCATTCTAGCTGTCTCACTACAGAACTGACTAGAATGGAGTTGCTGCAGGTAGGTTCATGGTCTGCGTATATTCTGTAGTTGCTATAGGCAGGTCCTCCTTGCAGCAACTCCATTGTAGCTGTCTCACTTCAGAACTGACTAGAATGAAGTTGCTGCAGGTAGGTTCATGGTCTCGGTATATTCTGCAGTTGCTATAGGCAGATCCTCCTTGCAGCAACTCCGTTCTAGCTGTCTCACTACAGAACTGACTAGAATGGAGTTGCTGCTGGTAGGTTCATGGTCTCGATATATTCTGTAGTTGCTATAGACAGGTCCTCCTTGCAGCAACTCCATTCTAGCTGTCTCAATACAGAACTGACTAGAATGGAGTTGCTGCAGGTAGGTCCATGGTCTGGGTATACTCCATAGTTGATATAGGTAGGTCCTCCTTGCAGCAACTCCATTCTAGCTGTCTCAATACAGAACTGACGAGAATGGAGTTGCTGCTGGTAGGTTCATGGTCTCGGTATATTCTGTACTTGCTGTAGGTAGGTCCTCCTTGTAGCAACTCCATTCTAGCTGTCTCACTACAGAACTGACTAGAATGGAGTTGCTGCAGGTAGGTTCATGGTCTGCGTATATTCTGTAGTTGCTATAGGCAGGTCCTCCTTGCAGCAACTCCATTTTAGCTGTCTCACTTCAGAACTGACTAGAATGAAGTTGCTGCAGGTAGGTTCATGGTCTCGGTATATTCTGCAGTTGCTATAGGCAGATCCTCCTTGCAGCAACTCCGTTCTAGCTGGCTCACTACAGAACTGACTAGAATGGAGTTGCTGCTGGTAGGTTCATGGTCTCGGTATTTTCTGTAGTTGCTATAGACAGGTCCTCCTTGCAGCAACTCCATTCTAGCTGTCTCAATACAGAACTGACTAGAATGGAGTTGCTGCTGGTAGGTTCATGGTCACGGTATATTCTGTAGTTGCTATAGGCAGGTCCTCCTTGCAGCAACTCCATTTTAGCTGTCTCACTACAGAACTGACTAGAATGGAGTTGCTGCTGGTAGGTTCATAGTCTCGGTATATTCTGTAGTTGCTATAGACAGGTCCTTATTGCAGCAACTCCATTTTCGCTGTCTCACTACAGAACTGACTAGAATGGACTCGCTGCTGGTAAGTTCATAGTCTCGGTATATTCTGTAGTTGCTATAGACAGGTCCTCCTTGCAGCAACTCCATTCTAGCTGTCTCACTTCAGAGCTGACTAGAAAGGAGTTGCTGCAGGTAGGTTCATGGTCTCGGTATATTCTGTAGTTGCTATAGACAGGTGCTCCTTGCAGCAACTCCATTCTAGCTGTTTCACTACAGAGCCGACTAGAATGGAGTTGCTGCAGGTAGGTTCATGTTCTCGGTATATTCTGAAGTTGCTATAGGCAGGTCCTCCTTGCAGCAACTCCATTTTAGCTGTCTCACTACAGAACTGACTAGAATGGAGTTGCTGCAGGTAGGTTCATGGTCTCGGTATATTCTGTAGTTGCTATAGACAGGTCCTCCTTGCAGCAACTCCATTCTAGCTGTTTCACTACAGAGCCGACTAGAATGGAGTTGCTGCAGGTAGGTTCATGGTCTCGGTATATTCTGCAGTTGCTATAGGCAGGTCCTCCTTGCAGCAACTCCATTTTAGCTGTCTCACTACAGAACTGACTAGAATGGAGTTGCTGCTGGTAGGTTCATAGTCTCGGTACATTCTGTTGTTACTATAGACAGGTCCTCCTTGTAGCAACTCCATTCTAGCTGTCTCACATCAGAGCTGACTAGAATAGAGTTGCTGCAGGTAGGTTCATGGTCTGGGTATATTCTATAGTTGCTATAGGCAGGTCCTCCTTGCAGCAACTCCATTCTAGCTGTCTCAATACAGAACTGACTAGAATGGAGTTGCTGCAGGTAGGTCCATGGTCTGGGTATACTCCATAGTTGATATAGGTAGGTCCTCCTTGCAGCAACTCCATTCTAGCTGTCTCAATACAGAACTGACGAGAATGGAGTTGCTGCTGGTAGGTTCATGGTCTCGGTATATTCTGTACTTGCTGTAGGTAGGTCCTCCTTGTAGCAACTCCATTCTAGCTGTCTCACTACAGAACTGACTAGAATGGAGTTGCTGCTGGTAGGTTCATGGTCTGCGTATATTCTGTAGTTGCTATAGGCAGGTCCTCCTTGCAGCAACTCCATTTTAGCTGTCTCACTTCAGAACTGACTAGAATGAAGTTGCTGCAGGTAGGTTCATGGTCTCGGTATATTCTGCAGTTGCTATAGGCAGATCCTCCTTGCAGCAACTCCGTTCTAGCTGGCTCACTACAGAACTGACTAGAATGGAGTTGCTGCTGGTAGGATCATGGTCTCGGTATTTTCTGTAGTTGCTATAGACAGGTCCTCCTTGCAGCAACTCCATTCTAGCTGTCTCAATACAGAACTGACGAGAATGGAGTTGCTGCTGGTAGGTTCATGGTCTCGGTATATTCTGTACTTGCTGTAGGTAGGTCCTCCTTGTAGCAACTCCATTCTAGCTGTCTCACTACAGAACTGAATAGAATGGAGTTGCTGCTGGTAGGTTCATGGTCTCGGTATTTTCTGTAGTTGCTATAGACAGGTCCTCCTTGCAGCAACTCCATTTTAGCTGTCTCACTACAGAACTGACTAGAATGGAGTTGCTGCTGGTAGGTTCATAGTCTCGGTATATTCTGTAGTTGCTATAGACAGGTCCTCCTTGCAGCAACTCCATTTTAGCTGTCTCACTTCAGAGCTGACTAGAATGGAGTTGCTGCAGTTAGGTTCATGGTCTCAGTATATTCTGTAGTTGCTATAGGCAGGTCCTCCTTGCAGCAACTCCATTTTAGCTGTCTCACTTCAGAACTGACTAGAATGGAGTTGCTGGGGGTAGGTTCATGGTCTCGGTATATTCTGCAGTTGCTATAGGCAGATCCTCCTTGCAGCAACTCCGTTCTAGCTGTCTCACTACAGAACTGACTAGAATGGAGTTGCTGCCGGTAGGTTCATGGTCTCGGTATATTCTATAGTTGCTGTAGGTAGGTCCTCCTTGTAGCAACTCCATTCTAGCTGTCTCACTACAGAACTGACTAGAATGGAGTTGCTGCAGGTAGGTTCATGGTCTCAGTATATTCTGTAGTTGCTATAGACAGGTCCTCCTTGCAGCAACTCCATTCTAGCTGTCTCACTACAGAGCTGACTAGAATGGAGTTGCTGCAGGTAGGTTCATGGTCTCGGTATATTTTGTAGTTGCTATAGACAGGTCCTCCTTGCAGCAACTCCATTCTAGCTTTCTCACTACAGAACTGACTAGAATGGAGTTGCTGTTGGTAGGTTCATGGTCTCGGTATATTCTGTAGTTGCTATAGACAAGTCCTCCTTGCAGCAACTCCATTCTAGCTGCCTCACAACAGAACTGACTACAATGGAGTTGCTGCAGGTAGGTTCATGGTCTCGGTATATTCTGCAGTTGCTATAGGCAGATCCTCCTTGCAGCAACTCCGTTCTAGCTGTCTCACTACAGAACTGACTAGAATGGAGTTGCTGCTGGTTGGTTCATGGTCTCGGTATTTTCTGTAGTTGCTATAGACAGGTCCTCCTTGCAGCAACTCCATACTAGCTGTCTCAATACAGAACTGACTAGAATGGAGTTGCTGCTGGTAGGTTCATGGTCTCGGTATTTTCTGTAGTTGCTGTAGGTAGGTCCTCCTTGTAGCAACTCCATTCTAGCTGTCTCACTACAGAACTGACTAGAATGGAGTTTCTGCAGGTAGGTTCATGGTCTCAGTATATTCTGTAGTTGCTATAGACAGGTCCTCCTTGCAGCCACTCCATTCTAGCTGTCTCACTACAGAACTGACTAGAATGGAGTTGCTGCTGGTAGGTTCATGGTCTCGGTATATTCTGTAGTTGCTATAGACAGGTCCTCCTTGCAGCAACTCCATTCTAGCTGTCTCACTACAGAACTGACTAGAATGGAGTTGCTGCTGGTAGGTTCATGGTCTGGGTATATTCTGTAGTTGCTATAGGCAGGTCTTCCTTGCAGCAACTCCATTTTAGCTGTCTCACTTCAGAACTGACTAGAATGGAGTTGCTGCAGGTAGGTTCATGGTCTCGGTATATTCTGCAGTTGCTATAGGCAGATCCTCCTTGCAGCAACTCCGTTCTAGCTGTCTCACTACAGAACTGACTAGAATGGAGTTGCTGCTGGTAGGTTCATGGTCTCGGTATTTTCTGTAGTTGCTATAGAAAGGTCCTCCTTGCAGCAACTCCATTCTAGCTGTCTCAATACAGAACTGACTAGAATGGAGTTGCTGCTGGTAGGTTCATGGTTTCGGTATTTTCTGTAGTTGCTGTAGGTAGGTCCTCCTTGTAGCAACTCCATTCTAGCTGTCTCACTACAGAACTGACTAGAATGGAGTTGCTGCAGGTAGGTTCATGGTCTCAGTATATTCTGTAGTTGCTATAGACAGGTCCTCCTTGCAGCAACTCCATTCTAGCTGTCTCACTACAGAACTGACTAGAATGGAGTTGCTGCAGGTAGGTTCATGGTCTCGGTATATTCTGCAGTTGCTATAGGCAGATCCTCCTTGCAACAACTCCGTTCTAGCTGTCTCACTACAGAACTGACTAGAATGGAGTTGCTGCTGGTAGGTTCATGGTCTCGGTATATTCTGTAGTTGCTATAGACAGGTCCTCCTTGCAGCAACTCCATTCTAGCTGCCTCACTACAGAACTGACTAGAATGGAGTTGCTGCAGGTAGGTTGATGGTCTCGGTATATTCTGTAGTTGCTATAGACAGGTCCTCCTTGCAGCAACTCCATTCTAGCTGCCTCACTACAGAACTGACTAGAATGGAGTTGCTGCAGGTAGGTTCATGGTCTCGGTATATTCTGCAGTTGCTATAGGCAGATCCTCCTTGCAGCAACTCCGTTCTAGCTGTCTCACTACAGAACTGACTAGAATGGAGTTGCTGCTGGTTGGTTCATGGTCTCGGTATTTTCTGTAGTTGCTATAGACAGGTCCTCCTTGCAGCAACTCCATACTAGCTGTCTCAATACAGAACTGACTAGAATGGAGTTGCCGCTGGTAGGTTCATGGTCTCGGTATTTTCTGTAGTTGCTGTAGGTAGGTCCTCCTTGTAGCAACTCCATTCTAGCTGTCTCACTACAGAACTGACTAGAATGGAGTTTCTGCAGGTAGGTTCATGGTCTCAGTATATTCTGTAGTTGCTATAGACAGGTCCTCCTTGCAGCCACTCCATTCTAGCTGTCTCACTACAGAACTGACTAGAATGGAGTTGCTGCTGGTAGGTTCATGGTCTCGGTATATTCTGTAGTTGCTATAGACAGGTCCTCCTTGCAGCAACTCCATTCTAGCTGTCTCACTACAGAACTGACTAGAATGGAGTTGCTGCTGGTAGGTTCATGGTCTGGGTATATTCTGTAGTTGCTATAGGCAGGTCTTCCTTGCAGCAACTCCATTTTAGCTGTCTCACTTCAGAACTGACTAGAATGGAGTTGCTGCAGGTAGGTTCATGGTCTCGGTATATTCTGCAGTTGCTATAGGCAGATCCTCCTTGCAGCAACTCCGTTCTAGCTGTCTCACTACAGAACTGACTAGAATGGAGTTGCTGCTGGTAGGTTCATGGTCTCGGTATTTTCTGTAGTTGCTATAGAAAGGTCCTCCTTGCAGCAACTCCATTCTAGCTGTCTCAATACAGAACTGACTAGAATGGAGTTGCTGCTGGTAGGTTCATGGTTTCGGTATTTTCTGTAGTTGCTGTAGGTAGGTCCTCCTTGTAGCAACTCCATTCTAGCTGTCTCACTACAGAACTGACTAGAATGGAGTTGCTGCAGGTAGGTTCATGGTCTCAGTATATTCTGTAGTTGCTATAGACAGGTCCTCCTTGCAGCAACTCCATTCTAGCTGTCTCACTACAGAACTGACTAGAATGGAGTTGCTGCAGGTAGGTTCATGGTCTCGGTATATTCTGCAGTTGCTATAGGCAGATCCTCCTTGCAACAACTCCGTTCTAGCTGTCTCACTACAGAACTGACTAGAATGGAGTTGCTGCTGGTAGGTTCATGGTCTCGGTATTTTCTGTAGTTGCTATAGACAGGTCCTCCTTGCAGCAACTCCATTCTAGCTGTCTCAGTACAGAACTGACTAGAATGGAGTTGCTGCTGGTAGGTTCATGGTCTCGGTATATTCTGTAGTTGCTATAGACAGGTCCTCCTTGCAGCAACTCCATTCTAGCTGCCTCACTACAGAACTGACTAGAATGGAGTTGCTGCAGGTAGGTTCATGGTCTCGGTATATTCTGTAGTTGCTATAGACAGGTCCTCCTTGCAGCAACTCCATTCCAGCTGTCTCACTACAGAACTGACTAGAATGGAGTTGCTGCTGGTAGGTTCATGGTCTCGGTATATTCTATACTTGCTGTAGGTAGGTCCTCCTTGTAGCAACTCCATTCTAGCTGTCTCACTACAGAGCTGACTAGAATGGAGTTGCTGCTGGTAGGTTCATGGTCTCGGTATATTCTATAGTTGCTGTAGGTAGGTCCTCCTTGTAGCAACTCCATTCTAGCTGTTTCACTACAGAACTGACTAGAATGGAGTTGGTGCAGGTAGGTTCATGGTCTTGGTTTATTCTGTAGTTGCTATAGACAAGTCCTCCTTGCAGCAACTCCATTCTAGCTGTCTCACTACAGAGCTGACTAGAATGGAGTTGCTGCAGGTAGGTTCATGGTCTGGGTATATTCTATAGTTGCTGTAGGTAGGTCCTCCTTGTAGCAACTCCATTCTAGCTGTCTCACTACAGAGCTGACTAGAATGGAGTTGCTGCTGGTAGGTTCATGGTCTGGGTATATTCCGTAGTTTATATAGGTAGGTCCTCCTTGCAGCAACTCTATTCTAGCTGTCTCACTACAGAACTGACTAGAATGGAGTTGCTGCAGGTAGGTTCATGGTCTCAGTATATTCTGTAGTTGCTATAGGCAGGTCCTCCTTGCAGCAACTCCATTCTAGCTGTCTCACTACAGAACTGACTAGAATGGAGTTGCTGCTGGTAGGTTCATGGTCTCGGTATACTCTGTAGTTGCTATAGGTAGGTCTACCTTGCAGCAACTCCATTCTAGTTGTCTCACTACAGAACTGACTAGAATGGAGTTGCTGCAGGTAAGTTCACGGTCTGAATGTGATCTGTAGTTGCTGTAGGTAGGTCCTCCTTGCAGCAAATCCATTCTAGCTGTCTCACTACAGAACTGACTAGAATGGAGTTGCTGCAAGTAGGTTCATGGTCTGGGTATATTCTGTAGTTGCAATAGGCAGGTCCTCCTTGCAGCAACTCCATTTTAGCTGTCTCACTTCAGAACTGACTAGAAAGGAGTTGCTGCAGGTAGGTTCATGGTCTCGGTATATTCTGCAGTTGCTATAGGCAGATCCTCCTTGCAGCAACTCCGTTCTAGCTGTCTCACTACAGAACTGACAAGAATGGAGTTGCTGCAGGTAGCTTCATGGTCTCGATATATTCTGTAGTTGCTATAGACAGGTCCTCCTTGCAGCAACTCCATTCTAGCTGTCTCACTACAGAACTGACTAGAATGGAGTTGCTGCTGGTAGGTTCATGGTCTCGGTATATTCTATAGTTGCTGTAGGTAGGTCCTCCTTGTAGCAACTCCATTCTAGCTGTCTCACTACAGAACTGACTAGAATGGAGTTACTGTAGGTAGGTTCATGGTCTCAGTATATTCTGTAGTTGCTATAGACAGGTCCTCCTTGCAGCAACTCCATTCTAGCTGTCTCACTACAGAGCTGACTAGAATGGAGTTGCTGCAGGTAGGTTCATGGTCTCGGTATATTTTGTAGTTGTTATAGACAGGTCCTCCTTGCAGCAACTCCATTCTAGCTGTCTCACTACAGAACTGACTAGAATGGAGTTGCTGCTGGTAGGTTCATGGTCTCGGTATATTCTGTAGTTGCTATAGACAGGTCCTCCTTGCAGCAACTCCATTCTAGCTGCCTCACTACAGAACTGACTAGAATGGAGTTGCTGCAGGTAGGTTCATGGTCTCGGTATATTCTGCAGTTGCTATAGGCAGATCCTCCTTGCAGCAACTCCGTTCTAGCTGTCTCACTACAGAACTGACTAGAATGGAGTTGCTGCTGGTAGGTTCATGGTCTCGGTATTTTCTGTAGTTGCTATAGACAGGTCCTCCTTGCAGCAATTCCATTCTAGCTGTCTCAATACAGAACTGACTAGAATGGAGTTGCTGCTGGTAGGTTCATGGTCACGGTATTTTCTGTAGTTGCTGTAGGTAGGTCCTCCTTGTAGCAACTCCATTCTAGCTGTCTCACTACAGAACTGACTAGAATGGAGTTGCTGCAGGTAGGTTCATGGTCTCAGTATATTCTGTAGTTGCTATAGACAGGTCCTCCTTGCAGCAACTCCATTCTAGCTGTCTCACTACAGAACTGACTAGAATGGAGTTGCTGCAGGTAGGAACATGGTCTCGGTATATTCTGCAGTTGCTATAGGCAGATCCTCCTTGCAGCAACTCCGTTCTAGCTGTCTCACTACAGAACTGACTAGAATGGAGTTGCTGCTGGTAGGTTCATGGTCTCGGTATATTCTGTAGTTGCTATAGACAGGTCCTCCTTGCAGCAACTCCATTCTAGCTGCCTCACTACAGAACTGACTAGAATGGAGTTGCTGCAGGTAGGTTCATGGTCTCGGTATATTCTGCAGTTGCTATAGGCAGATCCTCCTTGCAGCAACTCCGTTCTAGCTGTCTCACTACAGAACTGACTAGAATGGAGTTGCTGCTGGTAGGTTCATGGTCTCGGTATTTTCTGTAGTTGCTATAGACAGGTCCTCCTTGCAGCAACTCCATTCTAGCTGTCTCAATACAGAACTGACTAGAATGGAGTTGCTGCTGGTAGGTTCATGGTTTCGGTATTTTCTGTAGTTGCTGTAGGTAGGTCCTCCTTGTAGCAACTCCATTCTAGCTGTCTCACTACAGAACTGACTAGAATGGAGTTGCTGCAGGTAGGTTCATGGTCTCAGTATATTCTGTAGTTACTATAGACAGGTCCTCCTTGCAGCAACTCCATTCTAGCTGTCTCACTACAGAACTGACTAGAATGGAGTTGCTGCAGGTAGGTTCATGGTCTCGGTATATTCTGTAGTTGCTATAGACAGGTCCTCCTTGCAGCAACTCCATTCTAGCTTTCTCACTACAGAACTGACTAGAATGGAGTTGCTGTTGGTAGGTTCATGGTCTCGGTATATTCTGTAGTTGCTATAGACAAGTCCTCCTTGCAGCAACTCCATTCTAGCTGCCTCACAACAGAACTGACTAGAATGGAGTTGCTGCAGGTAGGTTCATGGTCTCGGTATATTCTGCAGTTGCTATAGGCAAATCCTCCTTGCAGCAACTCCGTTCTAGCTGTCTCACTACAAAACTGACTAGAATGGAGTTGCTGCTGGTTGGTTCATGGTCTCGGTATTTTCTGTAGTTGCTATAGACAGGTCCTCCTTGCAGCAACTCCATACTAGCTGTCTCAATACAGAACTGACTAGAATGGAGTTGCTACAGGTAGGTTCATGGTCTCGGTATTTTCTGTAGTTGCTGTAGGTAGGTCCTCCTTGTAGCAACTCCATTCTAGCTGTCTCACTACAGAACTGACTAGAATGGAGTTTCTGCAGGTAGGTTCATGGTCTCAGTATATTCTGTAGTTGCTATAGACAGGTCCTCCTTGCAGCCACTCCATTCTAGCTGTCTCACTACAGAACTGACTAGAATGGAGTTGCTGCTGGTAGGTTCATGG
Source organism: Leptodactylus fuscus (assembly GCF_031893055.1). Taxonomy (NCBI): domain Eukaryota; kingdom Metazoa; phylum Chordata; class Amphibia; order Anura; family Leptodactylidae; genus Leptodactylus; species Leptodactylus fuscus. The sequence continues at coordinate 215,108,216 of NC_134265.1, forward strand.
TCTCGGTATATTCTGTAGTTGCTATAGACAGGTCCTCCTTGCAGCAACTCCATTTTAGCTGTCTCACTACAGAACTGACTAGAATGGAGTTGCTGCTGGTAGGTTCATGGTCTGGGTATATTCTGTAGTTGCTATAGGCAGGTCCTCCTTGCAGCAACTCCATTTTAGCTGTCTCACTTCAGAACTGACTAGAATGGAGTTGCTGCAGGTAGGTTCATGGTCTCGGTATATTCTGCAGTTGCTATAGGCAGATCCTCCTTGCAGCAACTCCGTTCTAGCTGTCTCACTACAGAACTGACTAGAATGGAGTTGCTGCTGGTAGGTTCATGGTCTCGGTATTTTCTGTAGTTGCTATAGAAAGGTCCTCCTTGCAGCAACTCCATTCTAGCTGTCTCAATACAGAACTGACTAGAATGGAGTTGCTGCTGGTAGGTTCATGGTTTCGGTATTTTCTGTAGTTGCTGTAGGTAGGTCCTCCTTGTAGCAACTCCATTCTAGCTGTCTCACTACAGAACTGACTAGAATGGAGTTGCTGCAGGTAGGTTCATGGTCTCAGTATATTCTGTAGTTGCTATAGACAGGTCCTCCTTGCAGCAACTCCATTCTAGCTGTCTCACTACAGAACTGACTAGAATGGAGTTGCTGCAGGTAGGTTCATGGTCTCGGTATATTCTGCAGTTGCTATAGGCAGATCCTCCTTGCAACAACTCCGTTCTAGCTGTCTCACTACAGAACTGACTAGAATGGAGTTGCTGCTGGTAGGTTCATGGTCTCGGTATTTTCTGTAGTTGCTATAGACAGGTCCTCCTTGCAGCAACTCCATTCTAGCTGTCTCAGTACAGAACTGACTAGAATGGAGTTGCTGCTGGTAGGTTCATGGTCTCGGTATATTCTGTAGTTGCTATAGACAGGTCCTCCTTGCAGCAACTCCATTCTAGCTGCCTCACTACAGAACTGACTAGAATGGAGTTGCTGCTGGTAGGTTCATGGTCTCGGTATATTCTATACTTGCTGTAGGTAGGTCCTCCTTGTAGCAACTCCATTCTAGCTGTCTCACTACAGAGCTGACTAGAATGGAGTTGCTGCTGGTAGGTTCATGGTCTCGGTATATTCTATAGTTGCTGTAGGTAGGTCCTCCTTGTAGCAACTCCATTCTAGCTGTTTCACTACAGAACTGACTAGAATGGAGTTGGTGCAGGTAGGTTCATGGTCTTGGTTTATTCTGTAGTTGCTATAGACAAGTCCTCCTTGCAGCAACTCCATTCTAGCTGTCTCACTACAGAGCTGACTAGAATGGAGTTGCTGCAGGTAGGTTCATGGTGTGGGTATATTCTATAGTTGCTGTAGGTAGGTCCTCCTTGTAGCAACTCCATTCTATCTGTCTCACTACAGAGCTGACTAGAATGGAGTTGCTGCTGGTAGGTTCATGGTCTGGGTATATTCCGTAGTTTATATAGGTAGGTCCTCCTTGCAGCAACTCTATTCTAGCTGTCTCACTACAGAACTGACTAGAATGGAGTTGCTGCAGGTAGGTTCATGGTCTCAGTATATTCTGTAGTTGCTATAGGCAGGTCCTCCTTGCAGCAACTCCATTCTAGCTGTCTCACTACAGAACTGACTAGAATGGAGTTGCTGCTGGTAGGTTCATGGTCTCGGTATATTCTGTAGTTGCTATAGGTAGGTCTACCTTGCAGCAACTCCATTCTAGTTGTCTCACTACAGAACTGACTAGAATGGAGTTGCTGCAGGTAAGTTCACGGTCTGAATGTGATCTGTAGTTGCTGTAGGTAGGTCCTCCTTGCAGCAAATCCATTCTAGCTGTCTCACTACAGAACTGACTAGAATGGAGTTGCTGCAAGTAGGTTCATGGTCTGGGTATATTCTGTAGTTGCAATAGGCAGGTCCTCCTTGCAGCAACTCCATTTTAGCTGTCTCACTTCAGAACTGACTAGAATGGAGTTGCTGCAGGTAGGTTCATGGTCTCGGTATATTCTGCAGTTGCTATAGGCAGATCCTCCTTGCAGCAACTCCGTTCTAGCTGTCTCACTACAGAACTGACAAGAATGGAGTTGCTGCAGGTAGGTTCATGGTCTCGATATATTCTGTAGTTGCTATAGACAGGTCCTCCTTGCAGCAACTCCATTCTAGCTGTCTCACTACAGAACTGACTAGAATGGAGTTGCTGCTGGTAGGTTCATGGTCTCGGTATATTCTATAGTTGCTGTAGGTAGGTCCTCCTTGTAGCAACTCCATTCTAGCTGTCTCACTACAGAACTGACTAGAATGGAGTTGCTGTAGGTAGGTTCATGGTCTCAGTATATTCTGTAGTTGCTATAGACAGGTCCTCCTTGCAGCAACTCCATTCTAGCTGTCTCACTACAGAGCTGACTAGAATGGAGTTGCTGCAGGTAGGTTCATGGTCTCGGTATATTTTGTAGTTGTTATAGACAGGTCCTCCTTGCAGCAACTCCATTCTAGCTGTCTCACTACAGAACTGACTAGAATGGAGTTGCTGCTGGTAGGTTCATGGTCTCGGTATATTCTGTAGTTGCTATAGACAGGTCCTCCTTGCAGCAACTCCATTCTAGCTGCCTCACTACAGAACTGACTAGAATGGAGTTGCTGCAGGTAGGTTCATGGTCTCGGTATATTCTGCAGTTGCTATAGGCAGATCCTCCTTGCAGCAACTCCGTTCTAGCTGTCTCACTACAGAACTGACTAGAATGGAGTTGCTGCTGGTAGGTTCATGGTCTCGGTATTTTCTGTAGTTGCTATAGACAGGTCCTCCTTGCAGCAATTCCATTCTAGCTGTCTCAATACAGAACTGACTAGAATGGAGTTGCTGCTGGTAGGTTCATGGTCACGGTATTTTCTGTAGTTGCTGTAGGTAGGTCCTCCTTGTAGCAACTCCATTCTAGCTGTCTCACTACAGAACTGACTAGAATGGAGTTGCTGCAGGTAGGTTCATGGTCTCAGTATATTCTGTAGTTGCTATAGACAGGTCCTCCTTGCAGCAACTCCATTCTAGCTGTCTCACTACAGAACTGACTAGAATGGAGTTGCTGGAGGTAGGAACATGGTCTCGGTATATTCTGCAGTTGCTATAGGCAGATCCTCCTTGCAGCAACTCCGTTCTAGCTGTCTCACTACAGAACTGACTAGAATGGAGTTGCTGCTGGTAGGTTCATGGTCTCGGTATATTCTGTAGTTGCTATAGACAGGTCCTCCTTGCAGCAACTCCATTCTAGCTGCCTCACTACAGAACTGACTAGAATGGAGTTGCTGCAGGTAGGTTCATGGTCTCGGTATATTCTGCAGTTGCTATAGGCAGATCCTCCTTGCAGCAACTCCGTTCTAGCTGTCTCACTACAGAACTGACTAGAATGGAGTTGCTGCTGGTAGGTTCATGGTCTCGGTATTTTCTGTAGTTGCTATAGACAGGTCCTCCTTGCAGCAACTCCATTCTAGCTGTCTCAATACAGAACTGACTAGAATGGAGTTGCTGCTGGTAGGTTCATGGTTTCGGTATTTTCTGTAGTTGCTGTAGGTAGGTCCTCCTTGTAGCAACTCCATTCTAGCTGTCTCACTACAGAACTGACTAGAATGGAGTTGCTGCAGGTAGGTTCATGGTCTCAGTATATTCTGTAGTTACTATAGACAGGTCCTCCTTGCAGCAACTCCATTCTAGCTGTCTCACTACAGAACTGACTAGAATGGAGTTGCTGCAGGTAGGTTCATGGTCTCGGTATATTCTGTAGTTGCTATAGACAGGTCCTCCTTGCAGCAACTCCATTCTAGCTTTCTCACTACAGAACTGACTAGAATGGAGTTGCTGTTGGTAGGTTCATGGTCTCGGTATATTCTGTAGTTGCTATAGACAAGTCCTCCTTGCAGCAACTCCATTCTAGCTGCCTCACAACAGAACTGACTAGAATGGAGTTGCTGCAGGTAGGTTCATGGTCTCGGTATATTCTGCAGTTGCTATAGGCAGATCCTCCTTGCAGCAACTCCGTTCTAGCTGTCTCACTACAGAACTGACTAGAATGGAGTTGCTGCTGGTTGGTTCATGGTCTCGGTATTTTCTGTAGTTGCTATAGACAGGTCCTCCTTGCAGCAACTCCATACTAGCTGTCTCAATACAGAACTGACTAGAATGGAGTTGCTGCAGGTAGGTTCATGGTCTCGGTATTTTCTGTAGTTGCTGTAGGTAGGTCCTCCTTGTAGCAACTCCATTCTAGCTGTCTCACTACAGAACTGACTAGAATGGAGTTTCTGCAGGTAGGTTCATGGTCTCAGTATATTCTGTAGTTGCTATAGACAGGTCCTCCTTGCAGCCACTCCATTCTAGCTGTCTCACTACAGAACTGACTAGAATGGAGTTGCTGCTGGTAGGTTCATGGTCTCGGTATATTCTGTAGTTGCTATAGACAGGTCCTCCTTGCAGCAACTCCATTCTAGCTGTCTCACTACAGAACTGACTAGAATGGAGTTGCTGCTGGTAGGTTCATGGTCTGGGTATATTCTGTAGTTGCTATAGGCAGGTCCTCCTTGCAGCAACTCCATTTTAGCTGTCTCACTTCAGAACTGACTAGAATGGAGTTGCTGCAGGTAGGTTCATGGTCTCGGTATATTCTGCAGTTGCTATAGGCAGATCCTCCTTGCAGCAACTCCGTTCTAGCTGTCTCACTACAGATCTGACTAGAATGGAGTTGCTGCTGGTAGGTTCATGGTCTCGGTATTTTCTGTAGTTGCTATAGAAAGGTCCTCCTTGCAGCAACTCCATTCTAGCTGTCTCAATACAGAACTGACTAGAATGGAGTTGCTGCTGGTAGGTTCATGGTTTCGGTATTTTCTGTAGTTGCTGTAGGTAGGTCCTCCTTGTAGCAACTCCATTCTAGCTGTCTCACTACAGAACTGACTAGAATGGAGTTGCTGCAGGTAGGTTCATGGTCTCAGTATATTCTGTAGTTGCTATAGACAGGTCCTCCTTGCAGCAACTCCATTCTAGCTGTCTCACTACAGAACTGACTAGAATGGAGTTGCTGCAGGTAGGTTCATGGTCTCGGTATATTCTGCAGTTGCTATAGGCAGATCCTCCTTGCAACAACTCCGTTCTAGCTGTCTCACTACAGAACTGACTAGAATGGAGTTGCTGCTGGTAGGTTCATGGTCTCGGTATTTTCTGTAGTTGCTATAGACAGTTCCTCCTTGCAGCAACTCCATTCTAGCTGTCTCAGTACAGAACTGACTAGAATGGAGTTGCTGCTGGTAGGTTCATGGTCTCGGTATATTCTGTAGTTGCTATAGACAGGTCCTCCTTGCAGCAACTCCATTCTAGCTGCCTCACTACAGAACTGACTAGAATGGAGTTGCTGCAGGTAGGTTCATGGTCTCGGTATATTCTATACTTGCTGTAGGTAGGTCCTCCTTGTAGCAACTCCATTCTAGCTGTCTCACTACAGAGCTGACTAGAATGGAGTTGCTGCTGGTAGGTTCATGGTCTCGGTATATTCTATAGTTGCTGTAGGTAGGTCCTCCTTGTAGCAACTCCATTCTAGCTGTTTCACTACAGAACTGACTAGAATGGAGTTGGTGCAGGTAGGTTCATGGTCTTGGTTTATTCTGTAGTTGCTATAGACAAGTCCTCCTTGCAGCAACTCCATTCTAGCTGTCTCACTACAGAGCTGACTAGAATGGAGTTGCTGCAGGTAGGTTCATGGTCTGGGTATATTCTATAGTTGCTGTAGGTAGGTCCTCCTTGTAGCAACTCCATTCTATCTGTCTCACTACAGAGCTGACTAGAATGGAGTTGCTGCTGGTAGGTTCATGGTCTGGGTATATTCCGTAGTTTATATAGGTAGGTCCTCCTTGCAGCAACTCTATTCTAGCTGTCTCACTACAGAACTGACTAGAATGGAGTTGCTGCAGGTAGGTTCATGGTCTCAGTATATTCTGTAGTTGCTATAGGCAGGTCCTCCTTGCAGCAACTCCATTCTAGCTGTCTCACTACAGAACTGACTAGAATGGAGTTGCTGCTGGTAGGTTCATGGTCTCGGTATATTCTGTAGTTGCTATAGGTAGGTCTACCTTGCAGCAACTCCATTCTAGTTGTCTCACTACAGAACTGACTAGAATGGAGTTGCTGCAGGTAAGTTCACGGTCTGAATGTGATCTGTAGTTGCTGTAGGTAGGTCCTCCTTGCAGCAAATCCATTCTAGCTGTCTCACTACAGAACTGACTAGAATGGAGTTGCTGCAAGTAGGTTCATGGTCTGGGTATATTCTGTAGTTGCAATAGGCAGGTCCTCCTTGCAGCAACTCCATTTTAGCTGTCTCACTTCAGAACTGACTAGAATGGAGTTGCTGCAGGTAGGTTCTTGGTCTCGGTATATTCTGCAGTTGCTATAGGCAGATCCTCCTTGCAGCAACTCCGTTCTAGCTGTCTCACTACAGAACTGACAAGAATTGAGTTGCTGCAGGTAGGTTCATGGTCTCGATATATTCTGTAGTTGCTATAGACAGGTCCTCCTTGCAGCAACTCCATTCTAGCTGTCTCACTACAGAACTGACTAGAATGGAGTTGCTGCTGGTAGGTTCATGGTCTCGGTATATTCTATAGTTGCTGTAGGTAGGTCCTCCTTGTAGCAACTCCATTCTAGCTGTCTCACTACAGAACTGACTAGAATGGAGTTGCTGTAGGTAGGTTCATGGTCTCAGTATATTCTGTAGTTGCTATAGACAGGTCCTCCTTGCAGCAACTCCATTCTAGCTGTCTCACTACAGAGCTGACTAGAATGGAGTTGCTGCAGGTAGGTTCATGGTCTCGGTATATTTTGTAGTTGTTATAGACAGGTCCTCCTTGCAGCAACTCCATTCTAGCTGTCTCACTACAGAACTGACTAGAATGGAGTTGCTGCTGGTAGGTTCATGGTCTCGGTATATTCTGTAGTTGCTATAGACAGGTCCTCCTTGCAGCAACTCCATTCTAGCTGCCTCACTACAGAACTGACTAGAATGGAGTTGCTGCAGGTAGGTTCATGGTCTCGGTATATTCTGCAGTTGCTATAGGCAGATCCTCCTTGCAGCAACTCCGTTCTAGCTGTCTCACTACAGAACTGACTAGAATGGAGTTGCTGCTGGTAGGTTCATGGTCTCGGTATTTTCTGTAGTTGCTATAGACAGGTCCTCCTTGCAGCAATTCCATTCTAGCTGTCTCAATACAGAACTGACTAGAATGGAGTTGCTGCTGGTAGGTTCATGGTCACGGTATTTTCTGTAGTTGCTGTAGGTAGGTCCTTCTTGTAGCAACTCCATTCTAGCTGTCTCACTACAGAACTGACTAGAATGGAGTTGCTGCAGGTAGGTTCATGGTCTCAGTATATTCTGTAGTTGCTATAGACAGGTCCTCCTTGCAGCAACTCCATTCTAGCTGTCTCACTACAGAACTGACTAGAATGGAGTTGCTGCAGGTAGGAACATGGTCTCGGTATATTCTGCAGTTGCTATAGGCAGATCCTCCTTGCAGCAACTCCGTTCTAGCTGTCTCACTACAGAACTGACTAGAATGGAGTTGCTGCTGGTAGGTTCATGGTCTCGGTATATTCTGTAGTTGCTATAGACAGGTCCTCCTTGCAGCAACTCCATTCTAGCTGCCTCACTACAGAACTGACTAGAATGGAGTTGCTGCAGGTAGGTTCATGGTCTCGGTATATTCTGCAGTTGCTATAGGCAGATCCTCCTTGCAGCAACTCCGTTCTAGCTGTCTCACTACAGAACTGACTAGAATGGAGTTGCTGCTGGTAGGTTCATGGTCTCGGTATTTTCTGTAGTTGCTATAGACAGGTCCTCCTTGCAGCAACTCCATTCTAGCTGTCTCAATACAGAACTGACTAGAATGGAGTTGCTGCTGGTAGGTTCATGGTTTCGGTATTTTCTGTAGTTGCTGTAGGTAGGTCCTCCTTGTAGCAACTCCATTCTAGCTGTCTCACTACAGAACTGACTAGAATGGAGTTGCTGCAGGTAGGTTCATGGTCTCAGTATATTCTGTAGTTACTATAGACAGGTCCTCCTTGCAGCAACTCCATTCTAGCTGTCTCACTACAGAACTGACTAGAATGGAGTTGCTGCAGGTAGGTTCATGGTCTCGGTATATTCTGCAGTTGCTATAGGCAGATCCTCCTTGCAGCAACTCCGTTCTAGCTGTCTCACTACAGAACTGACTAGAATGGAGTTGCTGCTGGTAGGTTCATGGTCTCGGTATTTTCTGTAGTTGCTATAGACAGGTCCTCCTTGCAGCAACTCCATTCTAGCTGTCTCAATACAGAACTGACTAGAATGGAGTTGAGGCTGGTAGGTTCATGGTCTCGGTATATTCTATAGTTGCGGTAGGTAGGTCCTCCTTGTAGCAACTCCATTCTAGCTGTCTCACTACAGAACTGACTAGAATGGAGTTGCTGCAGGTAGGTTCATGGTCTCGGTATATTCTGCAGTTGCTATAGGCAGATCCTCCTTGCAGCAACTCCGTTCTAGCTGTCTCACTACAGAACTGACTAGAATGGAGTTGCTGCTGGTAGGTTCATGGTCTCGGTATTTTCTGTAGTTGCTATAGACAGGTCCTCCTTGCAGCAACTCCATTCTAGCTGTCTCAATACAGAACTGACTAGAATGGAGTTGAGGCTGGTAGGTTCATGGTCTCGGTATATTCTATAGTTGCGGTAGGTAGGTCCTCCTTGTAGCAACTCCATTCTAGCTGTCTCACTACAGAACTGACTAGAATGGAGTTGCTGCAGGTAGGTTCATGGTCTCAGTATATTCTGTAGTTGCTATAGTCAGGTCCTCCTTGCAGCAACTCCATTCTAGCTTTCTCACTATAGAGCTGACTAGAATGGAGTTGCTGCAGGTAGGTTCATGGTTTCGGTATATTTTGTAGTTGCTATAGACAGGTCCTCCTTGCAGCGACTCCATTCTAGCTGTCCCACTACAGAACTGACTAGAATGGAGTTGCTGCTGGTAGGTTCATGGTCTCGGTATATTCTGTAGTTGCTATAGACAGGTCCTCCTTGCAGCAACTCCATTCTAGCTGTCTCACTACAGAACTGACTAGAATGGAGTTGCTGCTGGTAGGTTCATAGTCTGGGTATATTCTGTAGTTGCTATAGGCAGGTCCTCCTTGCAGCAACTCCATTTTAGCTGTCTCACTTCAGAACTGACTAGAATGGAGTTGCTGCAGGTAGTTTCATGGTCTCGGTATATGCTGCAGTTGCTATAGGCATTTCCTCCTTGCAGCAACTCCGTTCTAGCTGTCTCACTACAGAACTGACTAGAATGGAGTTGCTGCTGGTAGGTTCATGGTCTCGGTTTTTTCTTTAGTTGCTATAGACAGTTCCTCCTTGCAGCAACTCCATTCTAGCTGTCTCAATACAGAACTGACTAGAATGGAGTTGCTGCTGGTAGGTTCATGGTCTCGGTATATTCTGTAGTTGCTGTAGGTAGGTCCTCCTTGTAGCAACTCCATTCTAGCTGTCTCACTACAGAACTGATTAGAATGGAGTTGCTGCAGGTAGGTTCATGGTCTCGGTATATTCTGTAGTTGCTATAGACAGGTCCTCCTTGCAGCAACTCCATTCTAGCTGTTTCACTACAGAGCTGACTAGAATGGAGTTGCTGCAGGTAGGTTCATGGTCTCGGTATATTTTGTAGTTGCTATAGACAGGTCCTCCTTGCAGAAACTCCATTCAAGCTGTCTCACTACAGAACTGACTAGAATGGAGTTGCTGCAGGTAGGTTCATGGTCTCGGTATATTCTGTAGTTGCTATAGACAGGTCCTCCTTGCAGCAACTCCATTCTAGCTGCCTCACTACAGAACTGACTAGAATGGAGTTGCTGCAGGTACGTTCATGGTCTCGGTATATTCTGCAGTTGCTATAGGCAGATCCTCCTTGCAGCAACTCCGTTCTAGCTGTCTCACTACAGAACTGACTAGAATGGAGTTGCTGCTGGTAGGTTCATGGTCTCGGTATTTTCTGTAGTTGCTATAGACAGGTCCTCCTTGCAGCAACTCCATTCTAGCTGTCTCAATACAGAACTGACTAGAATGGAGTTGCTGCTGGTAGGTTCATGGTCTCGGTATTTTCTGTAGTTGCTGTAGGTAGGTCCTCCTTGTAGCAACTCCATTCTAGCTGTCTCACTACAGAACTGACTAGAATGGAGTTGCTGCAGGTAGGTTCATGGTCTCAGTATATTCTGTAGTTGCTATAGACATGTCCTCCTTGTAGCAACTCCATTCTAGCTGTCTCACTACAGAACTGACTAGAATGGAGTTGCTGCAGGTAGGTTCATGGTCTCAGTATATTCTGTAGTTGCTATAGACAGGTCCTCCTTGCAGCAACTCCATTCTAGCTGTCTCACTACAGAACTGACTTGAATGGAGTTGCTGCAGGTAGGTTCATGATCTCGGTATATTCTGCAGTTGCTATAGGCAGATCCTCCTTGCAGCAACTCCGTTCTAGCTGTCTCACTACAGAACTGACTAGAATGGAGTTGCTGCTGGCAGGTTTATGGTCTCGGTATTTTCTGTAGTTGCTATAGACTGGTCCTCCTTGCAGCAACTCCATTCTAGCTGTCTCAATACAGAACTGACTAGAATGGAGTTGCTGCTGGTAGATTCATGGTCTCGGTATATTCTATAGTTGCGGTAGGTAGGTCCTCCTTATAGCAACTCCATTCTAGCTGTCTCACTACAGAACTGACTAGAATGGAGTTGCTGCAGGTAGGTTCATAGTCTGGGTATATTCTGTAGTTGCTATAGGCAGGTCCTCCTTGCAGCAACTCCATTCTAGCTGTCTCAATACAGAACTGACTAGAATGGAGTTGCTGCTGGTAGGTTCATGGTCTCGGTATATTCTATAGTTGCGGTAGGTAGGTCCTCCTTGCAGCAACTCCATTCTAGCTGTCTCAATACAGAACTGACTAGAATGGAGTTGCTGCTGGTAGGTTCATGGTCTCTGTATATTCTATAGTTGCTGTAGGTAGGTCCTCCTTGTAGCAACTCCATTCTAGCTGTCTCACTGCAGAACTGACTAGAATGGAGTTGCTGCGGGTAGGTTCATGGTCTCAGTATATTCTGTAGTTGCTATAGACAGGTCCTCCTTGCAGCAACTCCATTCTAGCTGTCTCACTACAGAGCTGACTAGAATGGAGTTGCTGCAGGTAGGTTCATGGTCTCGGTATATTTTGTAGTTGCTATAGACAGGTCCTCCTTGCAGAAACTCCATTCTAGCTGTCTCACTACAGAACTGACTAGAATGGAGTTGCTGCTGGTAGGTTCATGGTCTCGGTATATTCTGTAGTTGCTATAGACAGGTCCTCCTTGCAGCAACTTCATTCTAGCTGTCTCACTACAGAGCTGACTAGAATGGAGTTGCTGCAGGTAGGTTCATGGTCTCGGTATATTTTGTAGTTGCTATAGACAGGTCCTCCTTGCAGAAACTCCATTCTAGCTGTCTCACTACAGAACTGACTAGAATGGAGTTGCTGCTGGTAGGTTCATGGTCTCAGTATATTCTGTAGTTGCTATAGACAAGTCCTCCTTGCAGCAACTCCATTCTAGCTTTCTCACTACAGAGCTGACTAGAATAGAGTTGCTGCAGGTAGGTTCATGGTCTCGGTATATTTTGTAGTTGCTATAGACAGGTCCTCCTTGCAGCGACTCCATTCTAGCTGTCTCACTACAGAACTGACTAGAATGGAGCTGCTGCTGGTAGGTTCATGGTCTCGGTATTTTCTGTAGTTGCTATAGACAGGTCCTCCTTGCAGCAACTCCATTCTAGCTGTCGCAATACAGAACTGACTAGAATGGAGTTGCTGCAGGTAGGTTCATGGTCTCCGTATTTTCTGTAGTTGCTGTATGTAGGTCCTCCTTGCAGCAACTCCATTCTAACTGTCTCACTACAGAACTGACTAGAATGGAGTTGCTGCAGGTAGGTTCATGGTCTCAGTATATTCTGTAGTTGCTATAGACAGGTCCTCCTTGCAGCAACTCCATTCTAGCTGTCTCACTACAGAACTGACTAGAATGGAGTTGCTGCAGGTAGGTTCATGGTCTCGGTATATTCTGCAGTTGCTATAGGCAGATCCTTCTTGCAGCAACTCCGTTCTAGCTGTCTCACTACAGAACTGACTAGAATGGAGTTGCTGCTGGTAGGTTCATGGTCTCGGTATTTTCTGTAGTTGCTATAGACAGGTCCTCCTTGCAGCAACTCCATTCTAGCTGTCTCAATACAGAACTGACTAGAATGGAGTTGCTGCTGGTAGGTTCATGGTCTCGGTATATTCTATAGTTGCGGTAGGTAGGTCCTCCTTGCAGCAACTCCATTCTAGCTGTCTCACTACAGAACTGACTAGAATGGAGTTGCTGCAGGTAGGTTCATGGTCTCAGTATATTCTGTAGTTGCTATAGGCAGGTCCTCCTTGCAGCAACTCCATTCTAGCTTTCTCACTACAGAGCTGACTAGAATGGAGTTGCTGCAGGTAGGTTCATGGTCTCGGTATATTTTGTAGTTGCTATAGAAAGGTCCTCCTTGCAGCGACTCCATTCTAGCTGTCTCACTACAGAACTGACTAGAATGGAGTTGCTGCTGGTAGGTTCATGGTCTCGGTATTTTCTGTAGTTGCTATAGACAGGTCCTCCTTGCAGCAACTCCATTCTAGCTGTCTCACTACAGAACTGACTGGAATGGAGTTGCTGCTGGTAGGTTCATGGTCTGGGTATATTCTGTAGTTGCTATAGGCAGGTCCTCCTTGCAGCAACTCCATTTTAGCTGTCTCACTTCAGAACTGACTAGAATGGAGTTGCTGCAGGTAGGTTCATGGTCTCGGTATATTCTGCAGTTGCTATAGGCAGATCCTCCTTGCAGCAACTCCGTTCTAGCTGTCTCACTACAGAATTGACTAGAACGGAGTTGCTGCAGGTAGGTTCATGGTCTCAGTATATTCTGTAGTTGCTATAGACAGGTCCTCCTTTCAGCAACTCCATTCTAGCTGTCTCACTACAGAACTGACTAGAATGGAGTTGCTGCAGGTAGGTTCATGGTCTCAGTATATTCTGTAGTTGCTATAGGCAGGTCCTCCTTGCAGCAACTCCATTCTAGCTGTCTCACTACAGAGCTGACTAGAATGGAGTTGCTGCAGGTAGGTTCATGGTCTCGGTATATTTTGTAGTTGCTTTAGACAGGTCCTCCTTTCAGCAACTCCATTCTAGCTGTCTCACTACAGAACTGACTAGAATGGAGTTGCTGCTGGTAGGTTCATGGTCTCGGTATTTTCTGTAGTTGCTATAGACAGGTCCTCCTTGCAGCAACTCCATTCTAGCTGTCTCACTACAGAGCTGACTAGAATGGAGTTGCTGCAGGTAGGTTCATGGTCTCGGTATATTTTGTAGTTGCTTTAGACAGGTCCTCCTTGCAGCAACTCCATTCTTGCTATCTCACTACAGAACTGACTAGAATGGAGTTGCTGCTGGTAGGTTCATGGTCTCGGTATATTTTGTAGTTGCTATAGACAGGTCCTCCTTGCAGCAACTCCATTCTAGCTGTCTCACTACAGAGCTGACTAGAATGGAGTTTCTGCAGGTAGTTTCATGGTCTCGGTATATTCTGCAGTTGCTATAGGCAGATCCTCCTTGCAGCAACTCCGTTCTAGCTGTCTCAATACAGAACTGACTAGAATGGAGTTGCTGCTGGTAGGTTCATGGTCTCGGTATATTCTGTATTTGCTATAGACAGGTCCTCCTTGTAGCAACTCCATTCTAGCTGTCTCACTACAGAGCTGACTAGAATGGAGTTGCTGAAGGTAGGTTCATGGTCTCGGTATATTCTGTAGCTGCTGTAGGTAGGTCCTCCTTGTAGCAACTCCATTCTAGCTGTCTCAATACAGAACTGACTAGATTGGAGTTGCTGGTAGGTTCATGGTCTCGGTATATTCTGTAGTTGCTGTAGGTAGGTCCTCCTTGTAGCAACTCCATTCTAGCTGTTTCACTACAGAACTGACTAGAATGGAGTTGCTGGTAGGTTCATGGTCTCGGTATATTCTGTAGCTGCTGTAGGTAGGTCCTCCTTGTAGCAACTCCATTCTAGCTGTCTCACTACAGAACTGACTAGAATGGAGTTGCTGCAGGTAGGTTCATGGTCTCTGTATATTCTGTAGTTGCTATAGACAGGTCCTCCTTTCAGCAACTCCATTCTAGCTGTCTCACTACAGAGCTGACTAGAATGGAGTTGCTGCTGGTAGGTTCATGGTCTCGATATATTCTGTAGTTGCTATAGACAGGTCCTCCTTGTAGCAACTCCATTCTAGCTGTTTCACTACAGAACTGACTAGAATGGAGTTGCTGCAGGTAGGTTCATGGTCTCGGTATATTCTATAGTTGCTGTAGGTAGGTCCTCCTTGCAGCAACTCTATTCTAGCTGTCTCACTACAGAACTGACTAGAATGGAGTGTCTGCTGGTAGGTTCATGGTCTGGGTATATTCCGTAGTTGATATAGATAGGTCTACCTTGCAGCAACTCCATTCTAGCTGTCTCACTACAGAACTGACTAGAATGGAGTTGCTGCAGGTAAGTTCACGGTCTGAATGTGATCTGTAGTTGCTGTAGGTAGGTCCTCCTTGCAGCAACTCCATTCTAGCTGTCTCACTACAGAACTGACTAGAATGGAGTTGCTGCAGGTAGGTTCATGGTCTCGGTATATTCTGTAGTTGCTATAGACAGGTCCTCCTTGCAGCAACTTTATTCTAGCTGGCTCACTACAGAACTGACTAGAATGGAGTTGCTGCAGATAGGTTCATGGTCTAAGTATATTCTGTAGTTGCTATAGGCAGGTCCTCCTTGCAGCAACTCTATTCTAGCTGTTTCACTACAGAACTGACTAGAATGGAGTTGCTGCAGGTAAGTTCACGGTCTGAATGTGTTCTGTAGTTGCTATAGGTGGGTCCTCCTTGCAACAACTCCATTCTAGCTGTCTCACTACAGAACTGACTAGAATGGAGCTGCTGCAGGTAGGTTGATGGTCTCGGTATATTCTGTAGTTGCTATAGACATGTCCTCTTTGCAGCAACTCCATTCTAGCTGTCTCACTACAGAACTGACTAGAATGGAGTTGCTGCAGGTAGGTTCATGATCTCGGTATATTCTGTAGTTGCTATAGACAAGTCCTCCTTGCAGCAGCTCCATTCTAGCTGTCTCACTACAGAGCTGAATAGAATGGAGTTGCTGCTGGTAGGTTCATGGTCTCGTTATATTCTATAGTTGCTGTAGGTAGGTCCTCCTTGTAGCAACTCCATTCTAGCTGTTTCACTACAGAACTGACTAGAATGGAGTTGCTGCAGGTAGGTTCATGGTCTTGGTTTATTCTGTAGTTGCTATAGACAAGTCCTCCTTGCAGCAACTCCATTCTAGCTGTCTCACTACAGAGCTGACTAGAATGGAGTTGCTGCTGGTAGGTTTATGGTCTGGGTATATTCCGTAGTTGATATAGGTAGGTCCTCCTTGCAGCAACTCTATTCTAGCTGTCTCACTACAGAACTGACTAGAATGGAGTTGCTGCTGGTAGGTTCATGGTCTCGGTATATTCTGTAGTTGCTATAGGTAGGTCTACCTTGCAGCAACTCCATTCTAGCTGTCTCACTACAGAAGTGACTAGAATGGAGTTGCTGCAGGTAAGTTCACGGTCTGAATGTGATCTGTAGTTGCTGTAGGTAGGTCCTCCTTGCAGCAACTCCATTCTAGCTGTCTCACTACAGAACTGTCTAGAATGGAGTTGCTGCAGATAGGTTCATGGTTTAAGTATATTCTGTAGTTGCTATAGGCAGGTCCTCCTTGCAGCAACTCTATTCTAGCTGTTTCACTACAGAACTGACTAGAATGGAGTTGCTGCAGGTAAGTTCACGGTCTGAATGTGTTCTGTAGTTGCTATAGGTGGGTCCTCCTTGCAGCAACTCCATTCTAGCTGTCTCACTACAGAACTGACTAGAATGGAGCTGCTGCAGGTAGGTTCATGGTCTCGGTATATTCTGTAGTTGCTATAGACAGGTCCTCCTTGCAGCAACTCCATTCTAGCTGTCTCACTACAGAACTGACTAGAATGGAGTTGCTGCTGGTAGGTTCACGGTCTCGGTATATTCTATAGTTGTTGTAGGTACGTCCTCCTTGTAGCAACTCCATTCTAGCTGTCTCACTACAGAGCTGACTAGAATGGAGTTGCTGCTGGTAGGTTCATGGTCTCGGTATATTCTATAGTTGCTGTAGGTAGGTCCTCCTTGTAGCAACTCCATTCTAGCTGTCTCACTACAGAACTGACTAGAATGGAGTTGCTGCAGTTAGGTTCATGGTCTCGGTATATTCTGTAGTTGCTGTAGGTAGGTCCTCCTTGTAGCAACTCCATTCTAGCTGTCTCACTACAGAGCTGACTAGAATGGAGTTGCTGCTGGTAGGTTCATGGTCTTGGTTTATTCTGTAGTTGCTATAGACAAGTCCTCCTTGCAGCAACTCCATTCTAGCTGTCTCACTACAGAGCTGACTAGAATGGAGTTGCTGCAGGTAGGTTCATGGTCTCGGTATATTCTATAGTTGCTGTAGGTAGGTCCTCCTTGTAGCAACTCCATTCTAGCTGTCTCACTACAGAGCTGACTAGAATGGAGTTGCTGCTGGTAGGTTCATGGTCTTGGTTTATTCTGTAGTTGCTATAGACAAGTCCTCCTTGCAGCAACTCCATTCTAGCTGTCTCACTACAGAGCTGACTAGAATGGAGTTGCTGCAGGTAGGTTCATGGTCTCAGTATATTTTGTAGTTGCTATAGACAGGTCCTCCTTGCAGCAACTCTATTCTAGCTGTCTCACTACAGAACTGACTAGAATGGAGCTGCTGCTGGTAGGTTCATGGTCTCGGTACACTCTGTAGTTGCTATAGACAGGTCCTCCTTGCAGCAACTCCATTCTAGCTGTTTCACTACAGAACTGACTAGAATGGAGTTGCTGCAGGTAGGTTCATGGTCTTGGTTTATTCTGTAGTTGCTATAGACAAGTCCTCCTTGCAGCAACTCCATTCTAGCTGTCTCACTACAGAGCTGACTAGAATGGAGTTGCTGCAGGTAGGTTCATGGTCTCGGTATATTCTATAGTTGCTGTAGGTAGGTCCTCCTTGTAGCAACTCCATTCTAGCTGTCTCACTACAGAGCTGACTAGAATGGAGTTGCTGCTGGTAGGTTCATGGTCTGGGTATATTCCGTAGTTGCTATAGGTAGGTCCTCCTTGCAGCAACTCCATTCTAGCTGTCTCACTACAGAACTGACTAGAATGGAGTTGCTGCAGGTAAGTTCACGGTCTGAATGTGATCTGTAGTTGCTGTAGGTAGGTCCTCCTTGCAGCAACTCCATTCTAGCTGTCTCACTACAGAACTGGCTAGAATGGAATTGCTGCAGGTAGGTTTATGGTCTCGGTATATTCTATAGTTGCTATAGACAGGTCCTCCTTGCAGCAACTCCATTCTAGCTGGCTCACTACAGAACTGACTAGAATGGAGTTGCTGCAGATAGGTTCATGGTCTAAGTATATTCTGTAGTTGCTATAGGCAGGTCCTCCTTGCAGCAACTCTATTCTAGCTGTCTCACTACAGAACTGACTAGAATGGAGTTGCTGCAGATAGGTTCATGGTCTCGGTATATTCTGTAGTTGCTATAGGCAGGTCCTTCTTGCAGCAACTCTATTCTAGCTGTCTCACTACAGAACTGACTAGAATGGAGTTGCTGCAGATAGGTTCATGGTCTCGGTATATTCTGTAGTTGCTATAGACAGGTCCTCTTTGCAGCAACTCCATTCTAGCTGTCTCACTACAGAACTGACTAGAATGGAGTTGCTGCTGGTAGGTTCATGGTCTCGGTATATTCTGTAGTTGCTACAGGTAGGTTCATGGTCTTCGTATATTCTCTCTAGGTTATTCTGTATAGTAACTATATCTTATGATAAGCTCCGCCTACAGTAATATTAATAAAACAAACATACATTTTAAAAACATATATATATTTTATTGAAATAAAACCATCCGCACAATCCTCATTATCCATTTAAAAAACAAACAAAAACACCTCTACTAGTTACCAACGTAGTCTATCAACCCCCTCCCTTCCACCAACTTACCTGTCCTGGTCTAGTATTACCTGCTTTCATGGAATTCATTCAGGGTGTGTCTTCATCTTCATCCCCGTCTCTTCTTCCTCTGATGTCCTCCGGTCCCGTCTTCCTCCATCGCTCGCGAACGGCCAGTGATAGCCGGGGCGCATGCGCAGTAGCCGTAGTAGAAGCCGCATGCTACTGCACATGCGCCCAGGCCGTTTTTTTCATATCAGTGTCCGCGAGCGAGCGCTGGAAGACGGGACCGGAGGACATCGGAGGAAGAAGAGGCGGGGAAGAAGATGAAGACACACCCAGAATGCCCGCCCAGCGTGCACGATCCGTAAGTAGAGCACACTTTTTTAGGTTATTTTTTTAAAACGGTGGGGTAGTTTAATATAACATTACCGATGTTGGTGCAGGGCTACAATTTTGTTTCTGGTGTCCTTTGACAGCTCTTTGGTCTTCACCATAGTGGAGTTTGGAGTCTGACTGTTTGAGGGTGTGCACAGGTGTCTTTTTATACTGCTAACAAGTTTAAACAGGTGCCATTACTACAGGTAATGAGTGGAGGAAAGAGGAGACTCTTAAAGAAGAAGTTACAGGTCTGTGAGAGCCAGAAATCTTGATTGTTTGTAGGTGACCAAATACTTATTTTCCACCATCATTTGCAAATAAATTCTTACAAAATCAGACAATGTGATTTTCTGGATTTGTTTTCTCATTTTGTCTCTCATAGTTGAGGTCTACCTATGATGTAAATTACAGACGCCTCATCTTTTTAAGTGGTGGAACTTGCACTATTGGTAACTGACTAAATACTTTTTTTCCCCATTGTACATGCAGTGGATACGCTGCACAGTCATGGTTTTGGAAATCGGAGCATGCCAGTTATACCCCAGGACACACCGGTGGCGGCTTCCCTATTGGCATAATTAAAGCAGAAAGTCCACAGAGGAAACCTGTACAAAGCGCTACAGGAAGAACCCCGATGCGCTCCTGTTTTTCCAACAGTGTTTTTATGCTGCAAGTGCTATGTGGGGCCTTAACCACAGTCATGTCAAGCTTGTGATTAACCCCTTCTTGGGTAATCAGCAATTCAATCACTTAGATGGAATCAATGACTGCAGGAGTTTGGGGGAGTCAGTGGTGAATACAGCTCACTAGGCACACTTGGTGGTCTTCGGGGTGCACGTTGTATTAATGAATATATGGGGGGGGGGAACACCGACAGCCTGCTATACAAATAAAGCAGGGGTGGGCAACCTTCGGCACACCAGCTGTTGTAATACTACAACTCCCAGCATGTATACTTGCTCTTCTGTTCTTGGAACTCCCATGGAAGTGAATGGAGCAAGTTGGGAGCTGTAGTTTCACAGCAGCGGGAGTGCTGAAGGTTGCTGACCCCTGAAATAAAGTATAGCAGCCCTAATCTTCCTTAGGGTTACACCTGCTATACTGGGACATTTGTTAGAATTGCTAACTCATGCACTAGAAAAAGTTAATTGCAGTCATAACCTGACCACAACTAAACCCAAGTGCAGGAGTCACAGTCAAGGGTTTACACTCTGTTATGACATACAGAAAAGTAATGTCTTAAGATTCACCCCCATCTAGTGCAGGGACTCTTCCTGCTCTGAAGGAGTCCCTGCATTGTGGGTAACCTCTTTATACAGCAATGACCATCGGTTTGGTGCTAGTGATCACTGCAGGGTTGGAGAGTGAGCAGTGCAGAATATTTATGCATTCAGCTCATACAGGAGGCAGCCCCCAGGTCCTGGACCTCCCTTAGCATACAGACGGCAGCCCCCATACTCCGCTCAGGTTACACATGGCAGCCTCCCCACCCCCATCAGTATACAGCAGGAGCACCCTAACACAGAGGTGGCAACACCCCAGGTGCCGGACCCCTCCAACACACAGGCAGCATCCCCATACACACACAGGTGGTAGTATCTCAGGGCCCATCAACAACCCCCACCCACATATAAGCAGCACTGCAGGAATCCCCCATTTACATGAAGGCAACACCCAAATGACCTAAACACAACAAAGAAGTACCCCGAAACCAAGGTTCCACCACCAGCACCACCTCACACACACACACACACAGGTAGCATCCCAGGGACCTCCAAACAAGGACAGGTCGCAGCACCCTGGGACCACCTCCAGAAACCCCCCTCACAAACAAGCAGTGCCCCAGGAACCCAACACACAAATTCAATACCCCTGGGATCCCACACAAATGCATGCAGCAAGCCCCCCCCAGGGACCCTGCCCACCATTACATGCAAGCAGCACCCCTGGGACATCTGCTCCCCCTTTAGATGCCAGCAGCACCCCAAGGACTCCGCCGCCCCCACCCCTCCCGTAGATACCCAAGCACACTAAGGATGCATCCCCAGATAATTAGATGTCGATGGCACCCCAGAGTCTCCACCCCTTTTAGTTGCCAGAAGCATGCCAGGGACACCCTCCCCCTATCCATGCCAACAGCATCCACCTTAGATGCTAATAACACCGCAAGGACCTCCTCCTTTATGCCAGCAGCACCTCGAGGACCCCTACGTTTCTTCAGATGCCAGCAGCATCCCAAGGACCCCTGCCCACTTAGATGCTAGCAGCATCCAAGGGACTCATGCAATCCTTCAGATGCCAACTACACCCCTGTCCTCCCCTTTAGATGTTAGAAGCACCAGTAAGGAACCCTGCCCCCCTTTAGAAGCACACCAAAGATCCCTGTCCTTCTCTTTTAGATGTCAGCAGCACCCCAAAGGCCCCTGCCCCTTCTTAGGGCTCGTTCACACGTGGGCAAAGGGGCAGATTTTGACAGCGGATTTCGCTTCAAAATCCGCCCCTTTACAATGGTGGTCTATGCAGACCGCCGGGCTCCTTTTTTCCCGCTAGCGGCGGGCTGCTGCTAGCGGAGAAAAGAAGCGACATGTCCTATCTTCAGGCGGAAACCGCGGCGCGCTGGACCGCGGCTTCCGCCTAGCGGCAGTACCCTCCTGCGTCGGCTCATTCATTTGAGCCAACATAGGAGGGGAAAGCCGCGACCGCGATGGTCGCGGCAGGCGGGTTTTGACCAGAGAGATGCGGCTCGCTCTCTGTGTCAAAACCCGCGCGGACGGTTCACATGTGAACTGACCCTTAGATGCCAGTAGTACTCCAAAGACCCCCTCCCCCCCCTTAGATGCCAGCAGTACCTCAAAGACCCACTGCCAGGGGTGTAACGTTCGTGACCTGGACCGGTGAGCCATGGGGTCAGCAGCTAGCTGGAGATAGTCGGGGTCCAGTACCACTATGTGACAGCAGTCGGGGAAAGCCTGGTTCCCCGACCACTGTATATATTGTAAATGAAAAGGGGCACCGGCATATTGTCAGGCCCTTTTTCAATAGATACTAGCCCAGGGGAGGCGACTTAAAATTATAATTAGATATACTCACCTCTCTGCGTCCTCTCTGGCATCTTCCATCATGTGACTGAGGCCTGAGATTAGGCCCCAGCAGACACTGGCGTAATGATGTCAGTGTCCCCCCACGTGACTGCTGAGGACCAATCACAGGCCTCAACAGAGACGTCAGGAAGATGCTGAAGACAGCCGGAGTCAGGATGCTCAGGAAAGGCGAGGTGAGTATTAGTGTTTGTTATTTATATTCACCTACCGTGGGCCTCCGATTATTATACTCTGGGGTTTGAGGAGACACAGTGTAGAATAATATCACTGGAGGGGTGCCGTTGGGAGCATATCATACTGGGGGGGGGGGGGCACTGCTGGACATGTAATACTGTATATGGGGGGGATAGTGCTGGAGATATAATACTGTGTGTGTGAGGGGGGAGGTACTGCTGGACATGTAATACTGTATATGGGCGGGGGGACACTGCTGGGCATGTAATACTGTATATGGGGGGGATAGTGCTGGAGATATAATACTGTGTGTGTGAGGGGGGAGGTACTGCTGGACATGTAATACTGTATATGGGCGGGGGAACAGCTGGGCATGTAATACTGAGTGGAAGGACACTGCTCGGCATGTAATACTGTGTGGGGGGACACTGCTGGGCATGTAATACTGAGTGGAAGGACACTGCTGGGCATGTAATACTGAGTGAGGGGACACTGCTGGGCATGTAATACTGAGTGGGGGGACATTGCTGGGCATGTAATACTGAGTGGAAGGACACTGCTGAGCATGTAATACTGTGTGTGTGTGGGGACACTGCTGGGCATGTAATACTGAGTGGGGGGACACTGCTGGGCATGTAATACTGAGTGGAAGGACACTGCTGGGCATGTAATACTGAGTGAGGGGACACTGCTGGGCATGTAATACTGAGTGGAAGGACACTGCTGGGCATGTAATACTGAGTGAGGGGACACTGCTGGGCATGTAATACTGTGTGTGTGTGTGTGTGTGTGGACACTGCTGGGCATGTAATACTGTGTGTGTGTGGGGACACTGCTGGGCATATAATACTGAGTGGGGGGACACTGCTGGGTATGTAATACTGTATGTGTGTTGGGGGGCATAAAATACTGTGCAGGCCACTGCCTCCTCCTCCCCCCCCCTTAAATGCAGCAGTACCCCCAAAGATCTCCTGCGCCCCCTTAAATGCCAGAAACACCAAAGCACCCTGTCTCCCTCCATGCCAACGACTCCTATACCACCCTAAACATCAATTCAATCCCCTAGACCCTCCGGGATACAGTCCCATATAAAACATCACTCTCTTTTAAGACTCATCCTACATGCAGTCGCATGTAACTACATCACTCGCTTCCCTCAGCCTCATCCAATGTGCAGTCCCATGTAATTACATCACTCTCTCCCTTCAGCCTCATCCAACGTGCAGTCCCATGTAACTACATCACTCTCTCCCTTCAGCCTCAACCAATGTGCAGTCCCATGTAACTACATCAATCCTTCCCTCAGCCTCATTGAACGTGCAGTCCCATGTAACTACATCAATCCTTCCCTCAGCCTCATCGAACGTGCAGTCCCATATAACTGCATCACTCTCTCTCCTCAGCCTCATCCCACATGCAGTCCCATGTAACTACATCACTCTCTCCCCTCAGCCTCATCCAATGTGCAGTCCCATGTAACTACATTACTCTCTCTCCTCAGCCTCATCCAAAGTGAAGTCCCATGTAACTACATCACTCTCTCTCCTCAGCCTCATCCAACGTGAAGTCCCATGTAACTACATCACTCTCTCTCCTCAGCCTCATCCAACGTGAAGTCCCATGTAACTACATCACTCTCTCCCCTCAGCCTCATCCAACATGCAGTCCCATGTAACTACATCACTCGCTTCCCTCAACCTCATCCAACATGTAGTCCTATGTAACTACATCCCTCCTTACCTCAGCCTCATCCAATGTGCAGTCCCATGTAACTACATCACTCTCTCCCCTCAGCCTCATCCAACATGCAGTCTCATGTAACTACATCACTCTCTCCCCTCAGCCTCATCCAAAATGCAGTCTCATGTAACTACATCACTCTCTCCCCTCAGCCTCATCCAAAATGCAGTCCCATGTAACTACATCACTCACTTCCCTCAACCAACATGTAGTCCTATGTAACTACATCACTCTCTCCCCTCAGCCTCATCCAAAATGCAGTCCCATGTAACTACATCACTCACTTCCCTCAACCAACATGTAGTCCCATGTAACTACATCACTCTCTCTTCTCAGCCACATCCAACATGCCGTCTCATGTAAAACAAACCTCTTTCTCCCCTTCCATCCTCCATTACCACAAGACAATCCTCTCTGCTTTCTGTTCTCCGGCTTCCTCTATACAGCACAGAGCAGAGATGGCCGAAACTCCGCCCTCCTCTGAGAGGCCACGCCCCTTCCGGTGACATCATACCTACCAGGAGCAACTCCACTCTAGTCACGACAATTTAGTATCTATACCCTTTGGTAAGTCATGGAATTTTCTGTAGCTGTATAGTAGCAATATAGGTAATGCTGTGCGATCATGGTTCATTTAATATTCTTTGCTGTTCCGTGGTGCATGCAGTTTATGATGGTGACTAGAATGGAGTGAACGGTCTAGAATGGAGTTGCTGGAGGGAGTACCTACCAGGTGCAACTCCATTCTAGACAATTCATTACTGAGGTGACTAGATTGGAGCTACTGAAGGGAGACATTTCTTTACTGAGACATTTAGACATGTAAACATTTCTTTACTGAGGTGACTAGAATGGAGTTGCTTATAGGAGCTGCCACCAGAAATTCTAATCTAGTCACCTCACTACAGGACCGATTAGAGGGGAGTTTCTATAGGCAGGATACATAACTGGCCAAGAGGAACAACACACACACACACACACACACACACACACACACACACACACACACACACACACACACACTACATAATGTGTGTGTTTATTATGTATGATTATCAATAGGAATAGAGGAAACACACATTCCTAGACACATATATATATATATATATATATATATATATGTATATGTATAAATATGCATCTGCACACAGTTCCACACAACAGAGGATTAGAGAAGCAGGTCTGCACGCAGTACCACATGCCGTAGGATTAGATACGCACGTCTGCACACAGTTTCACTTGCTGGAGGATTAGATACGCACCTCTTCATACAATACCACACGGGGGAGGATTAGATACACGCATCTGCACACAGTACCACACCAACAAGTATTACATACTTGCGTCTAAACACAGTACTACATGGGAAAGGGTTAGATACAGCTTTACTCCAGGTATCCTTAACAACTGATCACAGGTTTTTCACTGACATCCAAAATGAGATACACATAATGACATGACGCTTAGATATATCTGAAGAAGAAGCTCATAGAAAGCTTCGAAACGTCATATTCTGTCATCATTATGAGTTAGCCATTAAAAAAGGTATCACCTACTGAAGACTTGCAAGTTTTTTGTTTTTTTATATTTCATAACCACTGGCTACACAGTACAAAAACAAACATTTTCCTTATGACGCTTATGGACATACACACAAAACACATACAAAATACACCAGTGCAAAACTGGGCAATTCTTATGGGGCCACTACAGAAACATAAAATGTAATATACCCGTGCAAGATAGATAGATAGATAGATAGATTGATAGATATACAGTACAGACCAAAAGTTTGGACACACCTTCTCATTCAAGGAGTTTTCTGTATTTTTATGACTATGAAAATTGTAGATTCACACTGAAGGCATCAAAACTACAAATTAACACATGTGGGATTATATACTTAATAAAAAAAGTGTGAAACAACTGAAAATATGTCTTATATTCTAGGTTATTCAAAGTAGCCACCTTTTCTTTTGATTACTGCTTTGCACACTCTTGGCATTCTCTTGATGAGCTTCAAGATGTAGTCACCGGAAATGTTCTTCACTTCACAGGTGTGCCCTGTCAGGATTAAACGGGTATTCTCATTACGCTTGTTCACCAACCTGCAGGCTGTTGTGCTCTATTCACTTCCTGCTTTTCTCGGCACATTGGTGGGTGGGGTTTCACTTGCATGGGATTGGTTGTAAATGAATTACCACAGTGTGAAGCTGATGTAGCAGAGCTGGATTTGAGTCAGTTTGCATTACATACAAGATACAACGAAGAAAAATCCAGCTCCGCTCCAGAGATCCTTAAAACTTAACGTGTATTTGCACTTATTAAGATCCAAGACGCATTACGAACATTGCTGTTATTACGATAGTTCCATTCTTACTGGGAAAAGCGACCAGCTGACGCGTTTCGAGGATAATGAGTCCTCTTAGTCGCAGCCTGGCTCTATTCCCACAAGACCTGCTATTAATACACTCAAACATAATTGCAAGCATCTGTTGTACTCAGAAAAACACCAACCAAGGTAAAAATATATTAACCCTTGAATTTGCCTGCATCCACCAGAAAAGCAGCAAAAATGTGTAGAAAAAAAATAAGTAGAAAAATGTGGGTGGGCACTCTCCAATCAGTAGACGGCATTTTCTTCTTTAATAAAAACAAGTCCTTTATGGGGTATATATAAAACAATTCCTCAGGGAGGGAGTGATAGCATTATTGGCAGAAAAATGGCAACAGCCGTTTCACGTTAAACCAAACGCTTTTTCAAGCCTAGTATGCAAATAATACAGAATAATATTTAAGATATATTCTCTTTATTCTTTATACTGTTTTCTTGCTATTTCCTATTCTTATGGTTTGTTTTTAATGGGCTTTAATTGAGTTTCGTTATGTAAATAGCGGATGCAGGTCAATTCAAGGGTTAATATATTTTTACCTTGGTTGGTGTTTTTTCTGAGTACAACAATTGCTTGCAATTATGTTTGAGTGTATTAATAGCAGGTCTTGTGGGAATAGAGCCAGGCTACGACTAAGAGGACTCATTATACTCGAAACGCGTCAGCTGGTTGCTTTTCCCAGTAAGAATGGAAGTATCGTGATAACAGCAATGTTTGTAATGCGTCTTGGATTTTAATTAGTGCAAATAAACTTTAAGTTTTAAAGAGGACCTTTCATCAGATTGGGCACAGGCAGTTCTATATACTGCTGGAAAGCTGACAGAGTGTCAGGAACACCCTTCTGACTGTAAAGCGCTACGGTACCGGGACCGATAGCGCTTTACCCGGGGCACAGATCGGGAAAGCCGATAGTGCGCTGAATTCAGCGCACTGTCAGCTTTCCAGCAGTATATGGAACTGCCTGTGCCCAATCTGATGAAAGGTCCTCTTTAAGGATCTCTGGAGCGGAGCTGGATTTTTCTTTTTTGTATCTTGTGAACACGTCCCAAGCCGATGGGCACGATATCCGAGCATCCTCCATCCTAAGGATTTATTTTTACACCATCATTTTTGGATTTTATATACATAAGGTCAAGTAAGTGGGCTGTGATCCATTTCCCCAACCCGTTGTTGTATTTTGCTTTACATACAGCCTATTTCAGCTCTTATCAGCCAAATTCAATTAAACCCACTGATAAAAGCTCAGAAATCCTGGAGCTGTCACCTCCCCAATCTGAGAAGCTCTGCTACTTATCAGACAAAAACAGCTCAGAGCTGCCCCCAGCCCCTCCCTCCCCCCTAGAGAGCAGGCAGCTACATCACTTGACAAATGAGCAGATAATCTCAAGGGCCATAGAAACAGAGTGTAAACAATGAAGTGAATAAATTAAGATAGCGGCCAAACAAAGTAATTTTGATAAAGCAATGTATTTAGGAAAAGTCTTAAATCCACATAAACTAGCAGTATAGATAGTATCCTTGTGATGGGACAACCCCTTTAATAAGTGGGATTTCCTGCCTTATTAATGGGGTTGGGACCATCAGTTGTGTTGTGCAGAAGTCAGGTGGATACACAGCTGATAGTCCTACTGAATAGACTGTTAGAATTTGTATTATGGCAAGAAAAAAGCAGCTAAGTAAAGAAAAACGAATGGCCATCATTACTGTAAGGTCAGTCAGTCTGAAAAATTGGGAAAACTTTGAAAGTGTCCCCAAGTGCAGTTGTAAAAACAATCAAGCACTACAAAGAAACTGGCTTAAATGAGGACCGCCCCAGGAAAGGAAGACCAAGAGTCACCTCTGCTGCGGAGGATAAGTTCATCCGAGTCACTAGCCTCAGAAATCGCAGGTTAACAGCAGCTCAGATTAGAGACCAGGTCAATGCCACACAGAGTTCTAGCAGCAGACATATCTCTACAACAACTGTTAAGAGGAGACTTTGTGCAGCAGGCCTTCATGGTAAAATGGCTGCTAGAAAACCACTGCTAAGGACAGACAACGAGCAGAAGTGAAGTATGGAGGAGGAGGTGTGATGGTGTGGGGGTGCTTTGCTTGTGACACTGTTGGGGATTTATTCAAAATACTGAACCAGCATGGCTACCACAGCATCTTGCAGCGACATGCTATTCCATCCGGTTTGCTTTAGTTGGACCATCATTTATCTTGCAACAGGACAATGACCCCAAACACACCTCCAGGCTGTGTAAGGGCTATTTGACCAAGAAGGAAAGTGATGGGGTGCTACGCCAGATGACCTGGCCTCCACAGTCACCAGACCTGAACCTAATCGAGATGGTTTGGGGTGAGCTGGACTGCAGAGTGAAGGTAAAAGGGCCAACAAGTGCTAAACATCTCTTGGAACTCCTTCAAGACTGTTGGAAGACCATTTCCGGTGACTACCTCTTGAAGCTCATCAAGAGAATGCCAAGAGTGTGCAAAGCAGTAATCAAAGCAAAAGGTGGCTACTTTGAAGAACCTGGAATATAAGACATATTTTCAGTTGTTTCACACTTTTTTGTTAAGTATATAATTCCACTTGTGTTAATTCATAGTTTTGATGCCTTCAGTGTGAATCTACAATTTTCATAGTCATGAAAATACAAAAATCTCTTTGAATAAGAAGGTGTGTCCAAACTTTTGGTCTTCACTGTGTGTGTGTGTGTGTGTATATATATATATATATATATATATATATATATATTTATGAGTGCCATGTGTAGATATAATTTGCACCTGACCAGTTCTGGAGCAATATGCAGATATGGTCCGAACTTTGTCGCCTTGGCCTGATGTGTTTACTATGACTTGCGCCACTTTCTTGTTGTAAGTAATAATTGAAATATATGGAAATTCGTAACTGACATAGATCTAAATTCTGATGTATTGTTGTGCGCCTAATTTATCAGTATATAGCCATGATGGAGAGTCCTCTCTGTTTGCACACACGCCATCGCTGGGATCACTCACTAACTGGGGATATGGTAAAGGACTTCCCGTTAGTGAACCGTTGCTTATTTCAGCTATATGTGCAAATGCACATACAGCTAAAAACTGTCAGTGTATACCGTAGTTGCTGACTGCAGAGTGTGACCTCTGCGGCGACGCAGGCGCAATCGCGTAATTGTACAGTCAGAAGGAGTACACTGGGCAGCTCTTCATAGGTGTGTGGCATTTAATACTGTGTGGGGAGGGAGGCTACTGTGAATTATATAATACTGTCTGTGGGGATGTGTACTGTGGAGCATATAATACTGTGTGTGTGGGGTGGCTACTGTGGAGCATATAAAACTGGGTGGGGGCCCCTTCACTATTTATATCACACAGTATCTGTTTTATAGCAGATGTGGCCAAAAGTCACAGGAAGGCATGTCCCAGTGCCGATTGTGTTGGATATGATGCTCAAACAGTCTATGGCGGTCTATGGCGCTATTGTTGCCATAATATCTGAGCAGTCTGATGCAGACAGGTGTCTCATGAACATGGCAGCACATCACGAGTTAAGTGACTTTGAACGTGGGATGATAATCAGTGCAAGACGCATAGCATTTTGGAGATTACCCGGGAATTTGGATTTCCCAGGTCAACAGTGCCTCGGGTGGACCTGCAATATCGCAGAGACAACGTTGGCAGCCGCATAAACCAGCATACTAGTCGACTAATAGTGTTTGAAAATCGGAAGTCACATTACCTCTGCAGAGTCTGTGTGTCAAATTGCTGCTTATTAGAATGTGGGGCGCCAGGACCCCATTTCCACCAGGACTGTACTCCCAAGAACTTGCACCGCATAGGCTTCACCAGTTGACCCGTGTTTCTTTGCTGATGCCGCAACACAGAGCTTGAAGACTGGCATGGGCCTGCAACCATCGTCATTGGACCACGTAACAGTGGCAGCATGTGGCATGGTCTGCTGAATCATGGTTCCAGTTGTACAGAGCCGATGGGCGTGTGGCGTATGCCCCATGAAGCCATGGATCCTGCATGCCAACAGGGACATGTCCAGGCTGGAGGTGGCTCCGTCATGGTCTGGGCCGTGACACAGGATTTGAACCTGTGTCCTGGTGTCTTGCCCTGTGTCTCCTTGCTTGCTGAGCTGTTCGGCTTGTTCAATAGTTGTCTCCTATGCGTGAGGCTCATCATCTGTTTGTACTGATTAGAACCCGCCCTGAATTAACCCTGATTGGACTGCGTATATATATATATATATATATATATATATATATATATATATATATATTAGCTGGTACCCGTGACTTCGTCTGCGGTGATTGTAGAAGTGGGTAAATACAGGCGCGGGTAAGGTTTTAGTAGTGTGTATAAAGTATGGGGTATAAAATGTAACTTTGTATCTTGTTGTTGCTGTAATTCTGAGAACATGTGAGACTTTTCTGTTGAACGTAATTTGTATTTCAGCTGCTATACGGTGTTCTGAGAAACTGTACATAGTGTCTTTGGGACAGAGGTATTTCAGGTTAATATACTTCGATATAAATCATTGTATGATTTGTTATTTTCCGCCAGTACATGTAAGTTTTGGGCACAGGATACTCTTGAGCAAGCCACATAAAGTCTGGCCCTGTGCATGACAGTTTAGTAACTCCATGCGCCTCTTATTAATAGCAATTAACCCCATCATGTCCCTCACATTAACCCCTGTGTAAGAGTTACTGATAGAGATGAGCGAGTACTGTTCGGATCAGCCGATCCGAACAGCATGCTCCATAGAAATGAATGGATGTACCTGGTACTGATCCGAACAGTACTCGCTCATCTCTAGTTACTGATATGTGAGAGACTTGGAGGTAATAATTAAGTATCTTCATTATTGAGGTCTTTTATTAGTATCTCCATATGTCTCACATATTAGTAACCTTTATATGGGGCACACAGGGGTTAATATGATGGACATGATGGGGTTTATTCCTATTAATGTGAGGCACATGGAGTTACTAACACTAAACTAATAACCCCAAATGGCTCACATTAATGAGAATAGGAACTAAAGGAAGGTAGCTGTGTGTTTCTTACTTTCACTTTGCTAGCAGCTTCCTGTCCTCCTCGGGGAAGGTTTGCAGAATGCAGACGGCAGGAGCTATCACTATAGCAGGCAGGCAGAGACTTGAGCAATTAAGCTCCACCCCCTGGGTTTCCTGCACCCCTCTCAAAGGGGAGTGTCCTTATGCCTTAGCTATAGCCAAGCACTGAAGAGACTCGGACTTCATTTAACTCTTGCAGGTCCTGTGCTTCTGGCGTGCCAGTGAAATATGGCAGGAGTGCCACTCTTGGCACGTGTGCCAGGGGTTGCAGACTTCTGCTGTACAGGGTAATATGAATTTTGTGGCTTGCTATGGTCCAAAGTGAAAATTTCAGCCAAATCGGTGGAGCGGTTTTTGCGTGATTGACCGCCAGACATCCGAACATCCAAAGTCACAAACCCACAAACTCACAGGATATATACACTCACCGGCCACTTTATTAGGTACACCATGCTAGTAACGGGTTGGACCCCCTTTTGCCTTCAGAACTGCCTCAATTCTTCGTGGCATAGATTCAACAAGGTGCTGGAAGCATTCCTCAGAGATTTTGGTCCATATTGACATGATGGCATCACACAGTTGCCGCAGATTTGTCGGCTGCACATCCATGATGCGAATCTCCCGTTCCACCACATCCCAAAGATGCTCTATTGTATTGAGATCTGGTGACTGTGGAGGCCATTGGAGTACAGTGAACTCATTGTCATGTTCAAGAAACCAGTCTGAGATGATTCCAGCTTTATGACATGGCGCATTATCCTGCTGAAAGTAGCCATCAGATGTTGGGTACATTGTGGTCATAAAGGGATGGACATGGTCAGCAACAATACTCAGGTAGGCTTTGGCGTTGCAACGATGCTCAATTGGTACCAAGGGGCCCAAAGAGTGCCAAGAAAATATTCCCCACACCATGACACCACCACCACCAGCCTGAACCGTTGATACAAGGCAGGATGGATCCATGCTTTCATGTTGTTGACGCCAAATTCTGACCCTACCATCCGAATGTCGCAGCAGAAATCGAGACTCATCAGACCAGGCAACGTTTTTCCAATCTTCAATTGTCCAATTTCGATGAGCTTGTGCAAATTGTAGCCTCAGTTTCCTGTTCTTAGCTGAAAGGAGTGGCACCCGGTGTGGTCTTCTGCTGCTGTAGCCCATCTGCCTCAAAGTTCGACGTACTGTGCGTTCAGAGATGCTCTTCTGGCTACCTTGGTTGTAACGGGTGGCTATTTGAGTCACTGTTGCCTTTCTATCAGCTTGAACCAGTCTGGCCATTCTCCTCTGACCTCTGGCATCAACAACGCATTTCCGCCCACAGAACTGCCGCTCACTGGATGTTTTTTCTTTTTCGGACCATTCTCTGTAAACCCTAGAGATGGTTGTGCGTGAAAATCCCAGTAGATCAGCAGTTTCTGAAATACTCAGACCAGCCCTTCTGGCACCAACAACCATGCCACGTTCAAAGGCACTCAAATCACCTTTCTTCCCCATACTGATGCTCGGTTTGAACTGCAGGAGATTGTCTTGACCATGCCTAAATGCACTGAGTTGCCGCCATGTGATTGGCTGATTAGAAATTAAGTGTTAACGAGCAGTTGGACAGGTGTACCTAATAAAGTGGCCGGTGAGTGTGTATATATATATATATATATATATATATATATATTCTCCTATCCTGTTACTATTATAAAGGTGAATGTTTGTGGGTTTGTATGTTTGGATGTTTGTTCCTCAATCACAGCCAAACGGCTGAACGAATTTTGGTGAAATTTCACACACACCTACATATTTCCCACGAAAGTCGAATAGGCTACTTTAAATGTGGGTCACTCACCCCAAATCGCCACCGTCACCCTCCAAAGACCCCTCCGGGCTCGGCTATAGAAGCTGGCATTCTGCCAGCGCTGCTCTGTCCACGCTCCTCCTATTGGTGCATGGCAGGCTGTGGGCGGGCTATAGAGCCAGGGCTGCGGCACCATAGGTTGGGGGCTGAATGTGGGCGTGTCGATTCACCAGGGACACAGTGAGGAAGATGGCGGCAGCCCACATAGTCCCGGAGCCGCAGCTATACTAGGCCACCTGCACACATCGCAGAGGATAAGGAGGAGGCTGCTGTACCCGACTCAACACATACAGGTCAGTGCAGCGGGGGGAGGGGGTGTCCCTGGGGGGAAGGGGTGTTCCCAGGTCGGTGTCCCCAGCTTCAGTCCCCCCCCCCCACCCACCCACATCGGCCCCCGTGTAGTACGACTCAACATGGCCTCACTCCTCCGTTGCAGTGAGGTGTCTGGTTGCTATGACGCCGGAGCTCGCTCTGCTACATACACGACACAGGCAGCAGCACGAGGACTGTCTGCACTCAGCGAGCAGACACAGCAACGGAGGACACAGGCCAAGGCGAGTTGTACTACACAGGGGCCGATGTAGGGAAGGGGGGGGCCATGAAGCTGGGGCCACAGATGGGGGGACAAGAGACTGGGGGGCAGAGATGGTGGGGGGCAGATATGGGGGGACATGAGACTGAGGGGCAGAGATGGGGGGGACAAGAAACTGGGGGCAGATGAAGTGGACTGGGGCCGGAGAAGGGGGGGACATGAAGCTGGGGTCAGGGATAGGGAGAGAAGAAACTGGGAGCAGAGATGGAGGGGACATGAAGCTGGAAGCAGAGATGGGGGGGGGGACAAGATACTAGGGGCAGAGATAGGGGGGCGGCCAGATACTGCGGGCAGAGATGGGGGGCGGCCAGATACTGTGGGCAGAGATGGGGGAGGGGAACAAGATACTGGGGGCAGAGATGGGGGGGACAACATACTGGACGCAGAGATGGGGGGGACAACATACTGGACACAGAGATTGGGGGGACAACATACTGGAGGCAGAGATGGGGGGGACAACATACTGGACGCAGAGATGGGGGGAGACAAGAAACTGAAGGCAGATGAACTAGACTGGGGGCACAGATAGGGGGACAAGAAATATAAGCGGTTCAGCACCACCGCCAAACCGCAGACGCAGCTGATATATATATATATATATATATATATATATATATATATATATATAGATATATATGACTCTGACACTTCCTGTCTGTGTTAGTATTGTGTACAGGCATCTGAATACAAGTTGGACACCCCGGAGATCTACTTGCTGGTGATCTTCTCTTGTTCTTTGGAGCTTCCCTCTGCTGGCTGCAAGCTTACTATAACTTTACCACACCCCCTGAGATACTACTGGACTTCTACCTGGTCTTTACGTATCTGCACCTGGACTACTACCTCAGCCTCCTGTGGGCTATCCGAGTGCTGTCTCTGGCCTCCCCAGCCTTACCGACTACTGGACTCCTGCTCCCGTATCACTAGTATTGTGACAACTGTGTTCAAATGGTCGCAATTGGGCCCCATTGTCCGGGTACAGGGATTAATGGATTAATGGTGCTCGATACATGTAACTTATGGCAGACCATATGCACCCCTTTCTGATGTTGGAGTTTCCTGGTGGGGACGCTGTGTACCAACACGACAGTACGACACGTCATTGCTCATTGTTGTCTGGGGACTTTCTTAATCAACACACCATTGACCTCACGACCCTGGATTGGCCTGCCCGCTCGGCCGACCTTAACCTAGTGCATTTATGGGATGCTGTGGATAGCAGTGTCTTCTCCATGAACCCAGCACCAACTACACAGGACCAATTGTGGGCTGCAGTGCAGACTGCTTGGATCAATATACCTCCAAAACTCTTCCAACACCTCGTGGAGTCCATGCATCGTCTTGCAGTCATCAGGGCTCGTGGAGGAGCAACCCGCTATTGATGGTACCTCCGGTACCTTCCCATGACTTTTGGCCACTGAGTGTATTATTATTATTATTCTTATTATTGGTTATAATTACGTTGCATGGTCACTATAAAACAGATCCTATATGATGTACAGTCATGGCCAAAAGTTTTGAGAATGACACAAATATTAAATTTTCACATGATCTGCTGCCCTCTGGTTTCTATGTGTGTTTGTCAGATGTTTTTATCACATACAGAAATATAATTGCAATCATATTATGAGTAACAAAAGCTTATATTGACAGAATGAGTTAATGCAGCAAGTCAATATTTGCACTGTTGACCCTTCTTCTTCAGGACCTCTGCAATTCTCCCTGGCATGCTCTCAATCAACTTCTGGACCAAATCCTGACTGATAGCAGTCCATTCTTGCACAATCAATGCTTGCATTTTGTCAGAATTTTTAGGTTTTTGTTTGTCCACCCGTCTCTTGATGATTGACCACAAGTTCTCAATGGGATTAAGATCTGGGGAATTTCCAGGCCATAGACCCAAAATCTCTATGTTTTGTTCCCTGAGCCATTTATTTATCACCTTTGCTTTATGGCAAGGTGCTCCATCATGCTGGAAAAGGCATTGTTGATTGCCAAACTGCTCTTGGATGGTTGGGAGAAGTTGATCTTGGAGGACATTCTGGTACCATTCTTTATTCATGGCTGTGTTTTTTTTTTTTTTTTTTTTTTTTTTTTAATTTTATTTATGTAGATTGTAAGTCCACATAGAGCTCACAATGTACATTTTTCACTGTCAGTATGTCTTTGGAATGTGGGATGGAAATCCATGCAAACACGGGGAGAACATACAAACTCCTTGCAGATGTTTTTTTTGCCCTTGGCAGGATTTGAACACCAGGACTCCAGTGCTGCAAGGCTGCAGTGCTAACCACTAAGCCACCGTGTGGTTCCCTCATGGCTGTGTTTTTAGGCAAGACTGCGAGAGAGCCGATTCCCTTGGCTGAGAAGCAACCCCACACATGAATGGTTTCAGGATGCTTTACAGTTGGCATGAGACAAGACTGGTGGTAGCGCTCACCTCGTCTTCTCCGAATAAGCTGTTTTCTAGATGTCCCAAACAATCAAAAAGGGGATTCATCAGAGAAAATGACTTTACCTCAGTCCTCAGCAGTCCACTCCCTGTACCTTTTGCAGAATATCAGTCTGTCCCTGATGTTTTTTCTGGAGTGAAGTGGCTTCTTTGCTGCCCTGCTTGAGACCAGGCCTTGCTCCAAGAGTCTCCGCCTCACAGTGCGTGCATATGCACTCACACCTGCCTGCTGCCATTCCTGAGCAAGCTCTGCGCTGCTGGTACCCCGATCCCGCAGCTGAAACACTTTTAAGAGACGGTCCTGGCGCTTGCTTGTCTTTCTTTGGCGCCCTGGAGCCTTTTTGCCAACAATGGAACCTCTCTCCTTGAAGTTCTTGATGATGCGATAGATTGTTGACTGAGGTGCAATCTTTCTAGCTGCGATACTCTTCCCTGTTAGGCCATTTTTGTGCAGTGCAATGATGACTGCACGTGTTTCTTTAGAGATAACCATGGTTAGCAGAAGAGAAACAATGATGCCAAGCACCAGCCTCCTTTTACAGTGTCCAGTGGTGTCATTCTTACTTAATAATGACAGATTGATCTCCAGCCCTGTCCTCATCAACACCCACACCTGTGTTAATGGAGCAATCACTGAAACGATGTTAGCTGGTCCTTTTAAGGCAGGGCTGCAATGATGTTGAAATATGTTTTGGGGGATAAAGTTCATTTTCTAGACAAATATTGACTTTGCAAGTAATTGCTGTTAAGCTGATTACTCTTTATAACATTCTGGAGTATATGCAAATTGCCATTAGAAAAACTGAAGCAGTAGACTTTGTAAAAATTAATATTTGTATCATTCTCAAAACTTTTGGCCATGACTGTAAATAATAAACATTAATTGTTCAAAAGTACCAAATGCAGAGACCTTTACATTTCAGTACAAAGTTGTTTTGAATTGTTAAAAGCTCAGTAAAGCCCCATTCCCACAACTGTAATTTGTGGGTCCATAACTGTCTGCAATTGTGGATCTGCAGAGTATTAAGCCTAAATTGCCGTGTTGGCACTTTGTGATAATTTAGTGGCTGTTGGATTGCAGTCTGGGCACTCGGTCTCTTAAAGGTTTGCTACCACTGGTATATAGTTACTGCAGGTAGGTTCATGGTCTCGGTGTATTCTGTAGTTGCTATATGTAGGTCCTCCTTACAGCAACTCCATTCTAGCTGTCTCACTACTGACCTGACTAGAATGGAGTTGCTGCAGGTAGGTTCATGGTCTCGGTATATTCCGTAGTTGATATAGGTAGGTCATCCTTACAGCAACTCCATTCTAGCTGTCTCACTACTGACCTGACTAGAATGGAGTTGCTGCAGGTAGGTTCATGGTCTCGATGTATTCTGTAATTATTATTATTATTGTTTATTTATATAGCACCATTAATTCCATGGTGCTTTTCATTTGGGGGTTTACATACAGTACAAAAAATATACAAGCAGATATAATACTAACAATGATCGACTGGCAAAGTGGGATGGGGGGCCCTGCCCGCAAGGGCTTACAATCTATGAGGGAAAAGGGATAGAGACGGAAGGTGAGGGGGAGACCGTTCAGGTGGTGGTATGGTGGAAGTAGTGTTATTGGGGTTTGTAGGCCTTCCTGAGTAGGTGAGTCTTCAAGGCCTTCTTGAAACCTGTGATTGTGGGGGTCTGTCTTATGTTTCTTGGTAAGGAGTTCGAGTATGGGGGATGCAAGGGAGAAATCATGGAGACAGTTGTGTGTGTTTAGTGGATGAGAGCAGAGTAGGAGGTCTTTGGAGTATCTGAGATTACGTGTGGGCAGGTAGAGGGAGATTAGGTCAGAGATATATGGAGGGGACAGGTTGTGGATGGCTTTGTATGTTAGCGTTAGTAACTTGAGCTGGGCAACGGGTAGCCAGTGAAGGGATTGACAGAGGGAAGCAGCCGATGAAGAACGATAATTAAAGAGGACCTTTCATGGGTTTGGGCACAGGCAGTTCTATATACTGCTGGAAAGCCGACAGTGCGCTGAATTCAGTGCACTGTCAGCTTTCATGATCTGTGCCCCGGGTGAAGAGCTATCGGTCCCGGTACCTTAGCTCTTCATAGTCAGAAGGTCGTTCCTGACAGTCTGTCGGGAACTGCCTTCTTCACAGCAGCGCCTATAGCGCTGTACTATGAGAGTGGTGAGGAATGCCTCCTCTCTCTCCTCACAGTACTAGTCTATAGACGAGCACTATCAGGAGGAGAGGAGGCGTTCCTCCCCGGTCTCACAGTACAGCGCTATAGTCCCTGCTGCGAAGGACGTTCCTGACAGACTGTCAGGAACGCCCTTCTGACTGTGAAGTGCTACGGTACTGGATCTGATAGCTCTTCACCCAGGACACAGATCGTGAAAGCCGACAGTGCGCTGAATTCAGCGCACTGTCTGCTTTCTTGCAGTATATAGAACTGCCTATGCCCAAACCCATGAAAGGTCCTCTTTAAGCGAGCAGCACATTTTGAGGTGTACTGGAGGGGGCAAGGGTGTTTGCTGGGAGTCCATGGAGAAGAGTGTTGCAGTAATCTAAGCGGGAGATTATGAGGGCATTGAGTATCATCTTGGCAATTTCTGGGATATGGACTCGATAGATGTTCTTGAGTTGGAGGCGGCAGGAAGTTTTGAGGTATTGAACGTGTGACTTGAAGGATAGGTTGGAGTCCACGCCTATCCCAGGGCATCAGACCTGTGGGACAGGGGTAAGTGTGATTCTGTTAACTTTGATAGATGAGTCAGGTAGAGGGACTGTATGGGATGGGGCGAAGATGATGAACGCCGTTTTCTCCATGTTGAGTTTGAGAAAGCGGGAGGAGAGAAAGGAGGCTACGGCTGCTAAACAGTCTGGCCAACAGAGAGGTAATGTCTGGTCCAGAGAGGTATATTTGGGTGTCATCGGCATAGCAATCGTGTTGAAAACCATGAGATTCTTTGAGTTGACCCAGGCCGAGGGTTTAGATGGAGAACAGGAGGGGTCCTAGGACGGAGCCTTGGGGGACACCTACAGAGAGAGGGCGTGGTGAGGAGGTGGTATGCGAGTGGGAGACGCTGAATTTGCGGTCGGAGAGGTATGAGAAGATCCAGGAAAGGGCCAGGTCTGAGATACCAAGGGATGAGAGATTTTCTAACAAGAGGGAGTGGTCAACTGTGTCAAAGGCAGAGGTGAGGTCAAGAAGGAGAGGGACAGAGTAATGACGCTTGGCTTTGGCGGTTAGAAGGTCATTAGTGGCTTTGGGTAGGGCAGTTTCAGTGGAGTGACGGGGTCTGAAGTCTGTCAAAGAGCAGGTTGGACAAGAGATAGGAGGATAGTTCAGAGTGGACTCGTTGCTCAAGCAGTTTTGAGGGGTATGGGAGTAGTGAGATGGAATGATATTTGGTTGGAGTGGACAGGTCGAAGGATGGTTTCTTAAGTATAGTAGTGACAGTGGAACGTTTGAAGGCGTAAGGGAAGGATCCATTGGTTAGAGATAGGTTGAAGAGATGGGTTAGGGCTGGGGTGTTGACTTCAGTGAGTTTGGGAATGAGATGTGACTGGATTGGGTTAAGCGTGCAGGAGGTGAGGTGGGATTTAGAGTTTAGGGTGGAGAGCTTTTTTGTCAGTGACGGTGGAGAAACAGGTTAAGGATGAGGTGCTTTAGGTATGTCCTCCTTACTGCAACTTCATTCTAGCTGTCTCACTATTGACCTGACTAGAATGGAGTTGCTGACTAGAATGGAGTTGCATGGTCTCGGTGTATTCTGTAGTTGCTATAGGTAGGTCCTCCTTACAGCAACTCTATTCTAGCTGTCTCCTACAGAATTGACTAGAATGGAAATGCTACAGGTTCATGGTCTCGGTATATTCTGTACAGGTTGGTCATTTTAAAAAATACAAAATACTAGCCAATGAAAATGAGCCAAAAGCACACTGTAGGGAATCATCCCCATGTGTACAAATTGCAGCAGATATTAATACATAAAGCCCATACACTGTTGCATAATAAAATGTAACATATGCGTGAATAGCGTGAATAACATATGCTTTTTAAAAGCTAATATTTTAAACCCCACTCCCATTTTAAAATAAAACTATAGGAACATACATGTAAATCATACCTTTGCATGCACAGGGGGGCGGTCGTGCATGATCCGACGTCATCTTCGGTCCCGCCTTCCCCTTCTTTCTTCTTCCAGCGACGTGCTCCTGTCCTGGCTCTTCTCCGCCTTCATCTTCTGTTCTTCCGGCGGGTTGCATTCAAATCCCGCGCGTGTGCAGTAGCGCTCCCATCGGAGCGCCACTGCGCACGCGACATTTTTGTTGTAGTTCTAAGTATCCCTTAGAACTACACGAGCATGTGCAGTATGCTCGCGAACATCTTCACTTCGGAAGAACAGAAGATCCCTGGAAGAAAAGAATTTGGCGCCAATCCGCGCCGTCCGATGACGTCAGCCAACCTAGCGCGTCATTGGCTATCCGCCCATCTACATTCACGTGGGATCATCAGAGGATCATCATCGGACAGCGCGGATTGGCACCAAATTCGACCCAGATGCTGGCTTCACTTGAACAAGATATTCTGGTGAGTGGGTGGAGCGTCAGGCACCCTTTAAATAGCATAATTTTCTGGAACATGGTGCTGCCAATGTCACTACTTGGAAGTCAGTGCTAAGTTAGTTCTGGGAAATTAGCCTTGTTAACAGGTCCTACCATTGTGGGCATGTGTTTGACTCCTCTTGGAGAGGCTACTATTTTCAGTTACTGGTTAGTCTAGTCAGGTCCCCTTATGACTGGTGCACTAATGTACTTACTTACTTATGGTAGAGTTGGAAGGGACCTCAAGGGCCATCGGGTCCAACCCCCTGCGAGTGCAGGTTTTCCTAAATCATCCCAGCTATATGTTTATCCAGATTCCGCTTGAAGTTCCATTGATGGAGCGCCCACCACCTCCCGTGGCAGCCTATTCCACTCTCTCACTACCCTCACTGTCAGAAAGTTTTTCCTAATGTCTAATCTGTATCTCTTTCCCTTTAGTTTCATCCCATTGCTTCTTGTACTTCCTTGTGCTAATGAGAATAGGGTAGATCCCTCTGCACTGTGACTACCTTTCAGATATTTGTAGACTGCTATTAAATCTCCCCTCAGCCTTCTCTTCTGCAAACTAAACAATCCCAGTTCTTTTAGCCGCTCCTCATAGGACATGGTTTGCAGACCTTCCACCATTTTGGTTGCTCTTCTCTGGACTTGCTCCAATATATCGATGTCTTTCTTGAATTGAGGCGCCCAGAACTGTACACAGTATTCCAGGTGTGGCCTGACCAGGGAAGAGTACAGCGGAATAATGACCTCTCTTGATCTAGATTCAATGCTTGTCTTAATACATCCCAGAATTTTATTAGCCTTTTTTGCAGCAGCACCGCACTGTTGGCTCATGTTGAATTTGTGATCTACTATTATGCCCAAGTCCTTTTCCCCTATGCTATCACTTAGTTCTATTCCTCCCATACTATATATGTTTTTTACATTTCTGTTACCCAGATGTAGAATTTTGCATTTGTCCCTGTTAAATACCATTTTGTTCGCCCTAAGCCCATTGTTCCAGTGTGTCTAAGTCCTTTTGAATACACTCTCTCTCCTCTCTAGTGTTGGCTATTCCTCCTATCTTCGTATCATCTGCAAATTTTATGAATTCCCCAATAATTCCATCGTCCAGATCATTTATAAAGAGATTAAAAAGTACTGGGCCCAGAACAGAGCCCTGCGGCACCCCGCTTTTGACTTTCTTCCCGTTCGATGTGTAGCCATTTAGTATTACTCGTTGTGCCCGATCATTAAGCCAGTTGTGAATCCACCTAACTGATTTTTTGTCAAAGCCATACTTAATCATTTTTTCAATAAGAAGGTTATGTGATACTTTATTAAATGCCTTACTGAAGTCAAGATATACTATGTCCACGGCATTCCCTTGGTCCAACCATTCAGTGATTTTGTTGTAGAAGGTAATCAGGTTAGTCTGACAAGATTTATTGGTCATAAAGCCGTGCTGGCTCTGGTTAATTAATGCCTTCCCATCCAGGTACCGAAGTAAATGTTCCTTGACAATTTGCTCAAAGATTTTTCCTGCTATCGAGGTCAGACTTACCGGCCTGTAATTTCCTGGATCGTCCCTTTTCCCCTTTTTGTAGATGGGGACAACATTTGCCCTTTTCCAATCTAAGGGTGCATTCACACTGAGTAAACGCTAGCTTATTCTGAACGTAAAACACGTTCAGAATAAGCGGCGTCTAAAGCAGCTCCATTCATTTCTATGGGAGCGGGGATACGAGCGCTCCCCATAGAAATGAATGGGCTGCTTCTTTCACTCCGTGCAGTCCCATTGAAGTGAATGGGGAGTGCTGGCGTATACGGCAAGCTCTGCTCATGCCGGAGCGTACACGCCGGCACTCCCCATTCACTTCAATGGGACTGCACGGAGTGAAAGAAGCAGCCCATTCATTTCTATGGGGAGCGCTCGTATCCCCGCTCCCATAGAAATGAATGGAGCTGCTTTAGACGCCGCTTATTCTGAACGTGTTTTACGTTCAGAATAAGCTAGCGTTTACTCAGTGTGAATTCACCCTAAGGGTGTATTCACACTGAGTAAACGCTAGCTTATTTTGTAGTGTAAAATTACACTTGTAAATTTTGCTATCCCATTGACTTCAATGACATTTTACAGGCGTATTTTTACAGGCGTATTTTTTACAGGCGTATTTTTTACAGGCGTATTTTTACACTTGTAAAAAAATATCATTGAAGTCAATGGGATAGTAAAATTTACAAGTGTAATTTTACTCTACAAAATAAGCTAGCGTTTACTCAGTGTGAATGCACCCTAAAGGGACCACTCCTGTTTCCCATGACTTACCGAAGATTATAGCAAGGGGTTCTGTTATTTCCTCTGCTATCTCTTTCAGGACTCTAGGGTGTAAATCATCTGGTCCTGGGGACTTGGTTTCCTGTAACTTGGCTAAGTGCTCTCTTACCAGACCTTCGCTTATAGTCAGCTTGGAGTCCTCCTTCCCCTCATCTCCATCACCATTAATGTCGATATTTCCATTAGTTTCTTGGGAGAAGACGGATACAAAATATGAATTTAGTAGCTCCACCTGCTGTTCCACCATGTTAACTGTTTCTCCTTTGTCATTCTTCAGGACTCCAATGGTCTCCTTCACTTTTCTTTTGCTTTTAACATATCCCCAAAATCCTTTTACCTTACTCTTTGCCTCTTTTGCAAGCTTCAATTCGTGTTCAGCCTTAGCTCCTTTGATGCTTGTCTTGCAGAGTCTGCAGACTGCTGTGTACTCTTCCTTAGTTATAGTTCCCATCTTCCACTTTTTGTATGTTTCCTTTTTCCTTTTTAGCAGGTTATGTAATTTTTTGGTCATCCATCCTGATATTTTTAGGTGCTTCCCATTTTTCTTCCTTCTAGGTATTGTTAGTTCCTGTATTTAATGATTTCCCTACGGAAGATTTCCCACCCTTCATGTGCATTTTTGTGCTTAAGAATTTTGCACCATGGAATTCTGCTAACCCTTGCCTTCAGGCTCTTGAAGTCTGCCCTGCTAAAGTCGAGCCTTGAAGTCTGTGTCTTCTC
Organism: Leptodactylus fuscus; assembly: GCF_031893055.1. NCBI lineage: Eukaryota > Metazoa > Chordata > Amphibia > Anura > Leptodactylidae > Leptodactylus > Leptodactylus fuscus. The sequence goes on from NC_134265.1 coordinate 215,151,752, forward strand.
AGGTCTTCTTCTTGCAACCCCAAACTCAAGTATAGCATGATCGCTGAATCCCAGTGTCCCTGCTACCCGTAGTCCCTTAACCATGTGCTCTTTGTTGGTTAGGACTAGGTCCAAAATGGATGTTCCTCTCGTGTTTTCTTCTACTAGCTGGGCAATGAAGTTGTCTGCTAGAGAGGATAAAAATTTGATGGAGCCTTTACTCTTGGCTGTGTGGGTTTCCCAATAAATGTCAGGGTAATTGAAGTCTCCCATGATCACTATTTCATGTTTCTTTGAGAATCGCATAGGGACTAGGGATTACTAGGGTCTTCCTTTGAGGGACAGTTTGGTACTGCCCTTGTAAGGGCGGGAGGCACATTGGGGGCAAGGGCCTATCGGCAGGTTGAGAACAGGGATTGTTATAGATCCTCCTGTGTTATGCCTGGCTCCATATGATTGTTTCCTGCCCGTTCTTCAACAGTTGGTGAGACAGTTTCATATTTTTGTATATAGCTGTAACTGACTGTTGTAATTAGAGATGAGCGAACAGTGAAATATTCTATATTCAATTCGAATAGCCCCTCAATATTCGACTATTCGTACGAATATCGAATCCCATTATAGTCTATGGGGAAAAAATGTTTGTTTCAGGGGAAACCAATATTCACCTAAGGAGGGTCACCAAGTCCACTATGTCACCTCAGCAAATGATGACAACACCTCTGGAATGCAACTGGGACAGCAGGGGAAGCATGCCTGGGGGCATCTAACACACCCAAGTCCCAGTTTTACCCCACTATCACAGCCTATCAACCAGACACTTTCCACACTCAAAAAACCTCTATAAAAGTGGAAAAATACCTGGAAACCTTCTTTCCTCCCCAATTGTATGGACAGAAACCCAAATTTTTTAGCTAAAGAAATATTAGCATGCGCTCATCACAATCCCTGACTTGATAGCTGCGTTAAGCAGGGTACCACACTGAATAGGACCGAACACCAGGAACAGGTGTTACAATGGCTAGCAAATAATGCTTACAGCTCCTTATCCACCAGCCAGTCAGCCACTACCTCAAGTCCTCTTCCTTGCCAAGAGTCTGGTCCTCCTTCCTCCCAACATGCCCAATCTTCCCAGCACAGTCATCCCACATTTTCTCCTTCCCAGGAGATGTTTTCAGGTCCTTTAACTGTCTCTCACTCTGTCCAACCACTTCACCAATCCCAGGAGCTACCAGACGACTTTGTGTGTCCTGATGCCCAAACACTGGAACATCCGCCATCTCTGTGTGATTTAGTTGTTGTGGACCAGCAGGCCGTCATCAATGACGCCAATGCTGGTGCTGCAGTCCAAACCACCAGCCAGGTCACCTCCACATCTGCCTCTGAAACTTTGGGGAGTTCACCCTCATCCTCCTCTTTTCCTGCAATATCATGCACCTCTTCCCAGCAACTCCCCATCTCCCAGGCCTTTCATCGCCGGCACAAGTACAGCACAACCCACCTACTTGCCCAAGCCTTCAACGGCCTCATCTTAAAACTGCTGGCCCAGGAGATGTCACCGTCCCGGCTTGTGGAGACTCAGGCCTTCTGTGACCTGCTGGCAACTGCGGCACCTCGCTATGCCGTACCTACTTCTCCCGGTGTGCCGTCCACGCTTTGCTGCAGCACGTGTCCCGTAACATCAGGCGGGCCATTAGTTCCGCACTTTGCACAAAGTTCCACTTGACCACCGTGGCGTTGAAAAGTGCATGTGGCCAGGGACGCTACATCTTAATCACGGCACACTGGATGAATGTAGTTGAGGCTGGGACAGGTCGCAAACTGTGGCGGCCTGCCTTGTCTCGCCGCCCAATATTCCTGGCAGGAGTGCTGAAACACCACTCTCCTCCTCCTCCTTTGCCGCCGTTAAATTGATCCCAGCTACCAGCTGGAAACGCTGCAACACTGGCGTGGGGAGACGTCAGCAGGCCGTGCTGAGGCTCATCAGCTTGGAGGACAGACAGCACACTGCCTCCGAGGTGAGGGATGCCATCCTAGATGACACGGCAATGTGGTTTTCGCCACTGCACCTGGGCCCAGGCATGTTTTCATGTGTGATTATGGCCGGAACCTGGTAGCGCCTCTGGAGCTTGCCAGCCTCCAACACGGTCCATATCTGGCCCACTTTTCAAGTTAGTGGTGCCAATGGTCTTTTAAAAACGTACCCAAATTTTCTCGAGGTAGTGGTGAAAGTGCGGCGCTTGTGTGCCCACTTTGGCAAGTCTACAGTAGCCGCTGCTAGCCTCAATACACTACAGCAACGCCTACATCTACCTGAAGCACCAGCTGTTTTTTCGATGTCACCACACGCTGAAACCCTATATAACCTATGTTGAGCAGGGTGTGTGAGCAGCAGAGACCTTTCATGGAGTTGCAAAACCCAAGGGTTCATCAGTCAGGACTAGGTCCAAAATGGATGTTCCTCTCGTGTTTTCTTCTACTAGCTGGGCAATGAAGTTGTCTGCTAGAGAGGATAAAAATTTGATGGAGCCTTTACTCTTGGCTGTGTGGGTTTCCCAATAAATGTCAGGGTAATTGAAGTCTCCCATGATCACTATTTCATGTTTCTTTGAGAAACGCATAGGGACTAGGGATTACTAGGGTCTTCCTTTGAGGGACAGTTTGGTACTGCCCTTGTAAGGGCGGGAGGCACATTGGGGGCAAGGGCCTATCGGTCATCAGTCAGCTCCCTCAGTTTCTCAACCATGAGTGCCCGTGGATGGCAGACTTATGTGAAATCCTATCCCATCCTTTCCACTGGACACTTTACAAACTCACTAGAACCTCTATGAAAATGGATAAACAATTGGAAACCTTCTTTCCTCTACATTAACATGGACAGAAACATAACTTTAAACCGAAAGAAACATTAGCATGCGCTCATCACAATTCCTGATTTGACAGCTGCGTTAAGCAGGGTACAACGCAGACCAGGCCCGAGCACCAGGAACAGGTGTTACAATGGCTAGCAGATAATGCTTCCAGCTGCTTTTCCACCAGCCAGTCATCCACTACCTCTAGTCTTGTTCATACCCAAGAGTCTGCTCCTCCTTCCTCCCAACATGCCCAATCTTCCCAGCAGAGTCATCCCACCCTTGCCCCCTCCCAGGATCTATTTTCGGGTCCTTTAACTGTCTCTCCCTCTGTTGAACCACTACCAGACGACTTTGTGTGTCCTGATGCCCAAATACTGGAGCATCCGCCATTTCCTGCCAATTTTGTGGTTGTGGACCCGCAACCAGTGTTTCTCAGCCTTAGTGATGATGACGAGACACAGTTGCCATCAGGGCAAGCTGTGGTTATGTGCGGTTTGCAGTAAGAGGAGAGTGAGCAATTGGAAAAGGAGTTGGTGGACGACGAGGCTACCGACCGGACATGGACAGGGATGATGTCTAGCGGGGAAAGCAGTGTAGATATGGAGGTAAGCTAAGCAGAAAAACAGGTGGCTAGAGCCAGAGGCATGGATACGGGTGATGTCTAGGGGGGAAAGCAGTGTAGATGTGGAGGCAAGCGCAGAAGCAAAAAAGGACTAGAGGCAGAGGCACAGGACAGTCGCTCATTCCTGTATACTGTCATATACGCTTAATATATCTAGTCTCTCTGTATACAAAAAAACCAAACATTTGTATACATCACAAAATCCGTAAAGCAAGCACTAAGGGACGAGGATGTGCCCGGGGGCGTGGAAATGCAGCTGGGGAGCAAGGTTGCGGTCAAGCTACAGCTAGAGGCAGAGGCATGTCCAGAGGCACAGGACAGCTGCTTCACAGAAGCCAACCCAGAGCCAGCAAGGCCCAAGATTTTTCCTGTACTAGCCACTCGCCCAAAACTTGCCCAAGTTGGCCACCTCTCTTGATGTTGTGTAGATTTTGCAGCGTATATGTGGAGGACAAACTGAGTGCATTTTGCACACTGTGCAACTCAAAACTAAATAGAGGCTCTGAGAAAAGCAACCTGAGCACCTCAGCCATGCGCCGTCATTTGTAAGGCAAGCACTGGTCTCCGTGGGAGAGAACAAACGCAGGACAATCATCGGCCGGCGTTGCCAACACTGTTTCCAGTGCTGGTGCTGCAGTCCAGACCACCAGCCTGGACACCTCCACATTTGCCTCTGACACTTTGGGGAGTTCACCCTCATCTGCCCCTTTTCCTGCCTCTGCTCCTTTTGCCTGCACCATCATGCGCCTCTTCCCAGCAACTCCCCATCTCCCAGGCGTTTCATTGCATGCAGAAGTACAGCGCAACCCACCCACATGCCCAAGCCTTCAATGGCCTCATCTCAAAACTGCTAGCCCAGGAGATGTTGTCTTTTATGCTAGTGGAGACTCAGCCCTTCTGTGACCTGATGGCAGCTGCGGCACCTTGCTTATGCTGCCTCTAGCCGTCTCTACTTCTCTTGGTTGTGCCATCCCCGACTTGCGACAGCACGTGTCCCATAACTTCAGTTGAGCCCTGAGTTCCACGCTTTGCTCTAAGGTGCACTTGACCACCGACGCATGGACAAGCGCATGTGGACAGGAACGCTACATCTCACTCACGGCACGCTAGGTGAATGTAGTCAAGGCTGGGACCTTCTCACAAACCCTCTTCCTCCGCCTTAACATCGACCCCCAGTTGCGAGCTGGAAACGCTGCAGCACTGGCGTGGGGAGACGTCAGCAGACCGTGCTGAAGCTCATCAGCTTGGCTGACAGAAAACACACTTCCCCCGAGGTTAGGGATGCCATCCACGATGCAACGGCAATGTGGTTTTCCCCGCTGCACCTGGGCCCAAGCATGTTTGCGTATGTGATAATGGCCGGAACCTGGTAGCAGATCTGGAGCTTGCCAGAGTCAAACACAGTCCACACATGGACCACGTTTTTAACTTGTTGGTGCAAAGGTTCTTTGAAACCTACACCATTGTGCCTGATATACTGGTGAAAGTGCGGCCATTTTCGTAAGTGAAAAGTAGCCTCTGCTAGACTGAAAACATTCAGAGCACACTCCTGTTATCTTCGCACCGTTGCCTGATGGAGGAAGACGATGGGGATGAAGTGACATTTGATGTCACTGTCCCACATGAGGCTTGATGAGAAGTTCAGTGCATCCCATTGCTTCAGCATGGATGGTGTGAAGGGGAGTGGAAAATGGAGGAAATGGAGAGTGACCTTTCCAGTTGGGGGCAGCAAAGTCATGCCAAGTAACACTCTGGCACACATGGCTGACTTCATGTTGGGTTGCTTTTCAAGAGACAAAGGCATAGTTCACATCATGGAGAGCAAAGAATACTAGCCTTTTGCAATCCTCAACCCCTGGTATAAGAAAAATATCTTGTCCTTCGTTCTGGTAAGGGAGAAGAAAAATCGCATAAATAAAAAATCCACAAGCAACTGGTGCCGAATATGATGGAAATGTTTCTGTAAACCCTCGCTGGCGGCAGAGAGGAGATTTCCTTTAAGAGACTAATAACTGCCATCCGGTCCACAGCCACCATGGGAACACTCTCCAAGGTCTGGGACACGTTAATGCCCCCCCGGCCAAACTACCGCCACTGAGGGGCCTAGTGTCATCAGGAGGGAAAAGTATAGGCGCATGTTGCATGAATACCTGGCCAACCACAGCCTCTGCTCTCCGATCCCTCTGCGCCTTACACGTATTGGGTATAGAAGTTGGACCTGTGGCCCTTGGGGTGAGTGGAGGCTTCCCCCAGCTGAGGTATGGGTGAGTTTGGTGAGGGGGTGCAAGTACGCCCCGCAGTTAGCCTTTTTTGTGGCATAGAGTGTACACAATGAACCCCAATTGTCACTTGCTGAGCCACTCTTCTACTTGTAACTGCATGACAGAACCTGCGTGTTTATGTTCTCTTGAGTTAGAGATAGATTGGGGCCCCTGCATTTTATGTTTATGCCCCATTCAGCTTCAGCCCATAAACAGAGATGTTATTTTGTGCCCATTAGTGCCAATTCAGCCGTGCCACCCCCAGGCTTAACTCTTTCACCCCTCTTTTGGAGTGGTCACTTGCCCCAGCAGCGTATATAGTGTCAGGCCCACCATTCAGCTTCAACCCATTGTGTGAAATGACTTTCTTTTTAATGTATATTTCTGTCTGTATTTGAACCGTACCAATTGTACAGCGCTGCGGAATATGTTGGCGCTATATAAGTGAAATGTATTATTATTATTTACTATCCCATAAACAGAGATGTTATTTTTATATGTATCTGTATAGCACTTTTATTTGGGAGTGTAATACAACCAGGAAAGCTGGATTCAGCTTATATATACTATACACAGATTTGCTGTATACCACTTAGGTTTTTTGGGGGGTATACACAGAGGAAAGCTGGATTGAGCGTATATGGCCTGACAGGTTTGCTGTGTATTCCACTTAGGATTTTTGGGGGGTATTCACCGAGGAAAGCTGGATTTGAGGGTATATGGCCTGACGGATTTGCTGTATACCACTTAGGATTTTTGGGGGGTATACACGGAGGAAAGCTGGATTGAGCGTATATGGGCTGACGGATTTGCTGTATACCACTTAGGTTTTTGGGGGGTATACACCGAGGAAAGCTGGATTGAGCATATAAGGACTCGTCTCCCTGCAGTATAGCTCTGAAAAGAGCTATTGTTGTTCTTCAGATTTCCTGCCTAGCAGAAGCTAATCCCTCTCTAGCCCTCAGCAGATGTCTTTCCCTATCTCTCCAAGCCGCAAATGAGACGAACATGGCGGCCACTATTCTTATAAATCAGAGGTCACCTGATTTCGTCAGCCAGTGTTTTTTTCCTATTTTTTTCAATGCCTACGTTGTCGTAGTTCCTGTCCCACCTCCTCTGCACAGTTATTGGTGCAAAAAAGCGCCAGGGAAGGTGGGAGGGATACAAATTTTTACTGCGTTTGCCGCGTAGCATTCGATTCTAATCAAATAGCCTGATATTCGATCGAATACCTATTCGATCGAACGCTATTCGCTCATCTCTAGTTGTAATATATGGTGCCACCATAAGTACGTGACACCTTTATGCATTTCCTTTCTGTATCCTGCTATTAAATGTTAAGTTTTATTATGCAACAGTGTATGGGCTTTATATATCATTTAAAAATATATATTTTATTGAAATAAAACTGTCTGCACAATCCTCATTAACTTTTTTTTTTTTTTTTTTTTTTTTTATATTAAACACTTCCACTGGTTATCAATGATTTTTTGGTATTTATCAGAACTCAAGGAGGAAGGTCTCTCTTGGGCTAGAGTCCCATTTTGGCTGGTCTGGGTAGGTGGCTGGGCCCCAAACCTCGCTGCCATAGAGAAGGATCGAGGCGATGACTGCGTCAAATATCTCCAGTCAGACCCTCGTCGGTGGTGTGAGGTGGTACAGTTGTCTTCTGATGGCTTAGAAGGTTCTGCAGGGTTTTACTTTCAGGGTTTCTATTGCAGTTTTGAAGCTCCCTGATTGGTTGAGCTCCAGCCCCAGGTAGGTGTAGCTGTTGGTTTTCTCTAGTGTGGAGGCGTTCAGAGTGAATTGTGGGGTGTGGGCTTTGTTGTGGCATACCCAGCATACAAGTAGCAGCTCCCCAAGGACCGGACCGCCCCACTCCCCCAGAATACAGGCAGCAGCCGCCCATGGACTAGACCCCCTTCCCCCAACACACAAGTGGCAGCCCCCCAGTGTCTCAATCTCCTCAGCATACAGGCAACAGCCCCCAGGGTCCAGATCACAATTGCACACTGTAGGCACCCCCCAGGTCCTGGATCCCTCTGGCATACAGACGGCAGCACCCATACCCCTATCAGAATACAGACCGGAGCCCCCATCCCCCTCAGCATACAGCGGGAGCATGCCAACACATAGGTGGCTACACCACAGGTAGACCCCTCCAACACACAGGCACCCCACACACACACACACACAAATAGTTGTCCCTGCACACAGTATTATGCCCAATAGTGGCCCCTGCACACAGTAGCATGCCCAATAGTGGCCCCTGCACACACTATTATGCCCGATAGTGGCCCTTTCACACAGTATTATGACCCATTGTGGACCACCCATGTACAATTATTATAATCGGAGACCCAGGGGACGATACAAGCATAAAAAACTATTTTACTTACCTCTCCTGGGCTCTAGCACAGTCCCACCTGATGTCGTCCATCTTCAATGATGGAAGAGACGTCACTTGAGCCAGGCTTGTGACGCATAAGGCCGCAAGCCCGGCCCACGTGACGTCTGTCATGTCACCAAGTAGGCCCGAAGCCTTCCCCTCACCTCTCCTAGCCCTCCAATCATTATTATTCAGGGGTCTGAAAAGACCCTTGGGTATAATGATATCAGTGTTTGTGGGGTTCTTTATACCAGAACGCTGAAAGACAGTTTGTAATTATGCCGGAACTGAATTCCGGCATGTTCCGACCCAATTTAAGCACTGATGGTACCAAAATGAATTACAAGCCTTCATGTAGCTCTGTGAGCAGAAAAATAACAAAGTTGAGGAGTTTTTAAGGTGGAAAGTCAAAAAGGAGAATCAAAAAATGCCTGCAGCATAAATTAAATGCCCCATATTAGTAACTGTGTGCTACCTCTTCCTTGCGGTTATGGCTTTTTTTTTTTTTTGTTAACACTGCCATCAATATTCTGGTCCATCTGTTCTCTTTCATTGTGTAGCAAAACTACACATTGATTTCTTTGAATTCTCCAGTGCGTTCAACTAGAGATGAGTGAGTACTATTCGATCGAATACCGTCCCCTGTATAGATGTTGGTGTAAAAAAAGCGCCAGGGAAAGTGGGAGAGAAATGGAATTTTTACTGCGTTTACCACGTTGCATTCCACTGAGTACACCAATATCTATGCAGGGGAGGTATTCGATCGAATCCTACTCGCTCATCTCTACGTTCAACACTATTCAGCCAGGGCTATTGAGGGAGAAGCTGAACCTTGGTGGAGTGGACCACCACCTGTCCAACTGGATACTAGACTATCTCACAAACCAACCTCAATATGTGAGAGCCCGGGACTGTGTGTCTGACACTGTGATCTGTAGTACGGGGGCACCGCAAGGTACAGTTCTTGCCACATTTCTATTCACACTGTACACTGCTGACTTTAGACACAACTCCTCCAGCTGTTACTTAAAGGGATTCTACCACTAAAACACTTTTTTTTCTAGTTACCACGTCGGAATAGCCTTTAAAAAGGCTATTCGTCTCTTACCTGTGGAAGTGCTCTCCGCCGTGCCGTTCGTTCAAAATACCGGTTTGTACCGGTATGCTAATGAGTTCTCTCGCAGCGATGGGGGCGTCCCCATTGCAGGAGCAGCGATGGGGGCGTCCCCATTGCAGCTCGAAAACTCACCGCAGCGCCGCCTCTCTGGTCTTCGGTGTCCTCCCCTTGCCTCTTCAGCGTCTGTCGGACGCCTGCGCAGTATGCTCTCTGTTCGGCGAAGATTGCCGAACGTACTGCGCATGCGCGAAAGTGCGGTCCCAGCCATAGTGCGGGCACATAGGTGTACTCCTATGTGAGTTTTCAAGCTGCAATGGGGACGCCCCCATCGCTGCTCCTGCGATGGGGACGCCCCCATCGCTGCGAGAGAACTCATTAGCATACCGGTACAAACCGGTATTTTGAACGAACGGCGCGGCGGAGAGCACTTCCACAGGTAAGAGACGAATAGCCTTTTTAAAGGCTATTCCGACGTGGTAACTAGAAAAAAAAGTGTTTTAGTGGTAGAATCCCTTTAAAGAAGTACTCTGATGACTCCTGCAATAGTAGGCCTCATCACTGATGGTGACGATAGGGAATACAGAAACTTAAACTGGGACTTTGTTGAATGGTGCCAGCTGAACCACCTCAGGATTAATGCTGGGAAGACCAAGGAGATGGTGGTGGACTTAAGAAAACGGAGAAATGCTCTGATTTCAGTGGAGATATGGTGGACATGCATTGAGATATTCAAGACCTATAAGTACCTGGGTGTGCTCCTCAATAATAAACTGGACTGGTCTGATCACCTGGAGGCCCTGCACAGAAAGGGTCACAGCAGACTCTACCTGCTCAGGAGGCTGAGGGCCTTTGGAGTCCAGAGGCCACTTCTTAGGGCCTTTTTCAACTCTGTGGTTGCTTCAGCCATCTTTTTTCGGTGTGGCCTGCTGGGGGAGCAGTGTATCAACCAGGGACAGAAATAGACTTGACAGGCTGATCAGAAGGGCCATCTCTGTCCTGGATAGCTCCCTGGACCCAGTGCAGGTGGTGGGTGACAGAAGGATACTGTTCGTGGTGAGCTCCATGTGGGAGTACAAATCCCACCCCATGTATGAGACCTTGATGGCACTTGGTAGCACTGTAAGTGACCGTCTGCTTCACCCCAAGTGTGAGGATGAGCGCTATTGCAAGTCCTTCCTTCCAACCACTATCAGGATACATAATCTATATCAGACCAAGCATCAGATCAGCTGCTATGGACTCCTAGTATATGTTCTCTTCTCAGCATATGTGTGTCTACTTATGTAATATATTACTGTGCATTATCCTGTATCTGTATTACTATGCTGCTGTAACATACTGAAATTTCCCCACTGTGGGTCTATTAAAGGATTATCTAATCTTATAAGTTAAAAGGGTTTTTCCATATTATCAACTTGTTCCAGGGTGATTCACATGATAAGGGATAAGTTGTAGATCCTTTTGACTCCTTAGTGCCCTCCCCCCCCCCTCAATCATGAGAACAACTGTGTATTGTCCATACACTGTTCTATATGGAGCAGTGTTTGGGAAGACTTGCCCTCACTGAGTGCTGTACTTAAAGCGGTATTCCCATGACGCTTGTTCACTAACCTGCAGGCTGTTGTGTTCTCTTCACTTCCTGGTTTCTCGGCACATAGATCGGCGGGGTTTCACTTGCACGGGATTGATTGTAAATGAATTACCACAGTGTGAAGCTGATGTAGCAGAGCTGGATTTGAGTCAGTTTGCATTACATACAGAAGTAGTGGTTTCCTATCTCAGCCCTTATCAGCCAAATTCAATTAAACCGACTGATAAGAGTTCAGAAGAGCTCTCACATTGCCTATCTCAGAGCTGCTCCCAGTCCCTCCCTCCCCCCTGAGAGCTAGAAGCTACATCACTTGACAAATGAGCAGATTATTATTATTATTATTATTTTATTATTTATATAGCACCATTAATTCCATGGTGCTTTAGATTTGGGGGTTACATACAGTACACATAATATACAGGTAGATCTAATACTAACAATGACCGACTGGCACAGTGGGGCAGAGGGCCCTGCCCGCGAGGGCTTACAGTCTATGAGGGAAGGGGGGTAGAGACAGAAGGAGAGGGGGAGACTGTACAGATGGCAGTGCGGTGATAGTGTTATTGGAGGTTGTAGGCCTTCCTGAATAGGAGTCTTCAGGGCCTTCTTAAAGCCTGTGATTGTGGGGGTCAGGCTTATGTGTCTTGGTAAGGAGTTCGAGAGTATGGGAGATGCACGGGAGAAATTTTGGAGACTGTTGTGTGAGGTCCCCAGGGCCATAGAAACGTAGTGTAAACAATAAAGTGAATAAATTAAGATAGCGGCCAAACAAAGCAGTTTTGATAAAGCAATGCATTTAGGAAAAGTCTTAAATCCACATAAACTAGCAGTATAGATAGGATCTTTGTGATGGGACAACCCCTTTAAGTTCTTTCTAGCAGCTCTGAATAGGGGATGAGATGGTAAAACCACTTTACTGGGATCCATTAAAAAATGGATTTTTGTGTTTGTGAACATAATTATCAATGGAATGTGTATATGAATGTCAAAGGTATTTATGTAATTTTTTTTTATTGTGTGTACTACAGGTTTATATGGTATATTTCTATTGCCTAGACATTCTACGTGGGATAAAGATCTTTTCTACTCATGGCTACTTATAGCCTGGCAAATGAGAGACTGCGTATCCTAGAGGAGATTGAGAGGGAGATTGCTGCTATCTTAGTGAATGCAGGTAATGTTATGAAAGGGAAGCTCAACGTTTTTATGCTACTGCTCTCAGTATTGGGATTTTGCTTGTTTCTTATTACCACAGCACAATATACTACAGGAGCTGAAACTACAGGCAATTGAATAGTTAGGTCATGTGACATAAATAAAGTGTAAATAAACCTCAGGCACGTTCTTTGTACCAATCAGTAAAATCTTGCCCATTTGATGTAAACAAGCTACAAAAAAAATAGGTAAAGATGATCTTCACTTTGAAATGAGCTATTATCACCAAAACAAGCAGCCATGCAGCGGCAGTAATGTACTTCACGATAATCTTAAGCATGTATGAAAAAATGACTTTCCAATCTTTTACTTGGAAAAGGGCCAAGAAGTTGAATCCTATATCTATAAACAGAAGTTTATATTATTAATTCATATTACCTGTTGGGACAACACGGTGGCTCAGTGGTTAGCACTGCAGCCTTGCTAGTGCTGGAGTCCTGGGTTCCAATCCCGCCAGGAACAACATCTGCAAGGAGTTTGTATGTTCTCCCTGTGTTTGTGTGGATTTCCTCCCATTCTACAAAGACATACCTACTTAAATGGAAAAAAAAGTACATTGTGATCCCTATATGGGGCTCACAATCGACATTAAAAAAAAAAAAAAAAATTATTACCTGTGACACTGAATTTGGAAAACCTTAAGACTAGAGTTGAGCGAATTTTTCAAGAGTTCAATTCGGCCGATTTGCTGAATGTTCCGTAATGAATTAATTTGCGGTGAATCGCGTTAACCTCTTCCCAACAGCCATACTGATAGTACGGCACTGTGGTAAGGAGTTCCTGCAAACCACGGCGGAAGCATGATGTGTTCATAGAATCTGTGTGTGCACCCTGCTTTGTGGGTGTCAGCCGTATGTAACAGCTGACACTGTCCTTTAACAAACTCTGTCGGAAGTTGAGCTCCAATCGTGGGTGTTAACCCCTGAGATGCCATGGTCAAACACATCCGCAGCATCTTACAGGTTTTATTGGGTTTTATATTGGGGTCCCAATCAGCCGCTCGCTATGTTTTTTTTGGGGGGTGCCGCCGCTCCTATTCAGCAGCCTGGGGTCTGACCAGTGACCCCAGGTCTGCTCCATTGTTTTCCCTTCATATGGTTGATCCTGCCTTGAATGGAGACTTTCATCCTATGCGTCTACACAGGCTGGTCTGCACAGGCTGACAGCCTCCTATACACTCCAATACACGTGTATTGCAGCGTATGCCCATTGAAGCAGTGATCAGAAGATCACTGCTTTGATTCCCTATAGGATGAAAAAAATTTTTTTTTTAAAAAGTAGTGGCCCCTACACAGTATTATATGCTCCCAAGACCCCCCCCCCCTCCTTTTTCGCCTACCTTTAGATGTCTTCTCCACACCGCCGTTTGGTATATAATCCCGTTTTCGTCGGTATGCAAAAGAGTTCTCTCGCAGCACTGGGGGGTGGGCCGCAGCGCTCAAACCGCACTGGGGGTGTCCCAATGCTGCGAGAGAACTCTCCAGCGCAGCCTCCATCTTCTTCAGGAAAGGGTCTTCTTCGCGTCTTCTTCCTGGGGTTGGCTTCAAACTTCTAGGCTTAGGGCAAAGCCGACTGCGCATGCCCGCCGGCCACAAGAAAATGGCCGCTTACACAGTATTGTAAGCGGCCATTTTCTTGTGGCCGGCAGACATGCGCAGTCGGCTGCCCAAAGCCTAGAAGTTTGAAGCCACTGCCGGAAAAAGACGTGAAGAAGACCTGTTCCTGAAGAAGATGGAGGTGGCACTTGAGAGTTCTCTCGCAGCATTGGGGATGCCCCCAGTGCTGCGAGAGATCTCATTTGCATACCGACGAAAACCAGATTATATACCGAACGGTGGCGCAGAGAAGACATCTAAAGGTAGGCGTCGAATAGCCTTTCTTAAGGCTATTCTGACGTGGTAGGCAGAAAAAAAAGTTTTCTGTTACATCCACCATGACGGCTACACAATGAGGTTGACCTCTGACCCTCTGTAGGGACAGGAACTAAGAGACTCGTTAAATACACCACTACCAACACCATTCACCAGTGTTTCCTGTCCCTAAATAGGGTCGGGATGAGAGACTCTCCTCCGCCTGGGGGATAAGTAAAGAATTACCACCATCCGGCCCTCGGTCGTAGTCAAAGGCGCCTTCCTCCCTGGGCCATTAAGGACATGGGGGTATTGCTCCGGCCTGCCCCGGGTGGAAAACTCCCCCCTTCCAGCGGTCCGTTAGGGCTTATGCAGGGGATAGAGTGGATACCAGCTCCAGCCAGCACACAGGGGAGGAACAAGTAACCTATGGTTACTGGCGTTCGAGGATGTGGTGTACATGAGGCGGCCAGGCACAGTGGCGTGCGTCTCTATTCCCACCTACCTGGGAGGCTGAGGCTGCAGGATCACTGGTTTCCAGGAGTTCTGGTCTACACAAGGTGATGTCATAGTATGAATGCCTGGCGGTGAGTGAACTAGACGGCATTCCTGCAAGGTATGTGGTGTATCACTGTATGCTCCAGCATGTTGCTCCCTGAGGCACAGCTACTGATCACAGATCCCCTGGCTGCTTCCAGCTCCTTTGGTGTTGTGAGTACTTGGAAAAGCTGCTCTGTACCTGAGTTATTTTTTTTCTTTTAATGGGGCAGAGTGTAATTTGGGCTTCCTTTCTCCAATTTTAAGTAGATATGGAAGGTTCCCATAGGAGCAAGGGTGTATCAAAAAGTTCCAGGAAATGTCCACTTTGTAGGAAAGAGTTGGCTGATTCCTATTCTAAAAGCCCTATGCTCAGGAAGTACGGCGAAGGCCCTTAAGGAGGGAAAGCCGACATTTGGAGGACTTACGCCTTTTCATTAAAAAAGAAGTCCAGTCCTCCAGTTCTAGCCTCATGCCCTGTCTAATGACAGGAGGAAAGGTCTTAGAAGAGGTAGGACTTTTTTGGCTTTTATGAAGCTTTCCCTGTGCTAAAGACCAAGCTCAGCCAGGAAAAGCATAGATGGTAAAGTTCTATTGAGAACGGAATGGCAAATTCACAGGAAGCCTGTATATAACAGTGGCTACTAGAGGGAGTAAAGCTACTTGGTAGCAGCTCAGCTTGCTGATTATCCCGCAGATGCTTCTGGAGGAAACGCCCAAGGTGAAATGTTTACCTCAGTTGAAGCCTCACTATCTGGGATTCTGACAAAACTGTTTGCACATTTCCCTGTGCAATATTGTCTGGCGGGGCTTCAGTAAAGTTTGGCCTGGTCTGATCACCTCCTGCCACATCCTAAAAGGGCGCGGTGAGTAAGGTCAGGGATGAGGCATGATCAAAATCGGCTGCTCTGCTATATTAAAGGCAGAGAGACCCTTGTTGTGTTTGTTATATGCTCTTTGGCATATGAACACGGTGTGAACAAAGGCAAATAATTAATTGGATGAATATAAGCTCCATTTACTGACCTGTATGGCTTCATGGTCGAAAGGCATTTACTGACCTGTATAGCTGCATGGCCGAAAGGTATTTACTGACCTGTATGGCTACATGGCTGAAAGGCATTTTGGACTGGTATAGCTTCATGGCTGAAGGGTATTTACTGACTGCTATAGCTTCATGGCTGAAAGGCATTTACTGACATATATATAAACCTCTTTGCCGAAGGGTACATACTGATAGATTACTGATCACCATGGTGGAGATATATATAGCATGTCTATCACCATTACTGAACAGTATATATGGATGAACTTATGAGGCATACATAACCCCATTATTGAACGGTATATAATGATATGTGTGTGTATATACATATATATCTATATATATATATATATATATATATATATATATATATATATATATATATATATATACACACACACATATCATTATATACCGTTCAATAATATTATATATAAATATATATATATATATATGTATATTGTTGAATGGTATATAGTGATGAATATTTGTATACAGTGTTGGCCAAAAGTATTGGCACCCCTGCAATTCTGTCAGATAATACTCATTTTATTCCAGAAAATTATTGCAATCACAAATTCTTTGGTATTATTATCTTCATTTAATTTGTCTTCAATGGAAAACCACAAAAAGAATTGCCAAAAAGCCAAATTGGATATAATTCCTCAGCAAACATAAAAAAGGGGGTGGACTAAAGTATTGGCACTGTTTGAAAAATCATGTGATGCTTCTCTAATTTGTGTAATTAACAGCACCTGTTACTTACCTGCGGCACCTAACATGTGGTGGCAATAACTAAATCACACTTGCAGCCAGTTGAAATGGATTAAAGTAGACTCATCCTCTGTCCTGTGTCCTTGTGTGTACCACATTGAACATGGAGAAAAGAAAGAAGACCAAAGAACTGTCTGAGGACTTGAGAAGGAAAATTGTGAGGAAGCATGAGCAATCTCAAGGCTACAAGTCCATCTGCAAAGACCTGAATGTTCCTGTGTCTACCATGCGCAGTGTCCTCAAGATGTTTAAAGCCCATGGCACTGTGGCTAACCTCCCTAGATGTGGACGGAAAAGAAAAATTGACGAGAGATTTCAACGCAAGATTGTGCGGATGGTGGATAAAGAACCTTGACTAACATCCAAACAAGTTGAAGCTGCCCTCAAGTCCGAGTGTACTACAGTGTCAACCCGTACTATCCATCAGCGTCTGAATGAAAAGGGACTGTAAGGTAGGATACCCAGGAAGACCCCACTTCTTACCCAGAGACATAAAAAGGCCAGGCTGGAGTTTGCCAAAACTTACCTGAGAAAGCCAAAAACATTTTGGAAGAATGTTCTCTGGTCAGATGAGACAAAAGTAGATCTTTTTGGGAAAAGGCATCAGCATAGAGTTTACAGGGAAAAAAAGAGGCCTTCAAAAAAAAGAACACAGTCTCTAAAGTCAGACATGGCGGAGATTCCCTGATGTTTTGGGGTTGCTTTGCTGCCTCTGGCACTGGACACTTGACCGTGTGCATGGCATTATGAAGTCTGAAGACTACCAACAAATTTTGCAGCATAATGTAGGGCCCAGTGTGAGAAAGCTGGGTCTCCCTCAGAGGTCATGGGTCTTCCAGCAGGACAATGGCCCAAAACACACTTCAAAAAGCACTAGAAAATGGTTTGAGAGAAAGCACTGGAGACTTCTAAAGTAGCCAACAATGAGTCCAGACCTGAATCCCATAGAACACCTGTGGATAGATCTCAAAATGGCAGTTTGGAGAAGGTAGCCTTCAAATCTCAGGGACCTGGAGCAGTTTACCAAAGAAGAATGGTCTAAAATTCCAGCAGAGCATTGTAAGAAACTCATTGATGGTTACGGGAAGCGATTATTCAGTTATTTTGTCTAAAGGTTGTGCTACCAAGTATTAGGCTGAGGGTGCCAATACTTTTGTGCGGCCCATCTTTGGAGTTTTTTGTAAAATGATCAATGATTTGACTTTTTTTTTCATTCTCTTTTGTGTTTTTTTTTTTTTTTTTTTTATTGCAAGCAAAATAAATGAAGATATTAATACCAAAGAGTTTGTGCTTGCAATCATTTTCTGGAAGAAAATGAGTATTATCTGACAGAATTGCAGGGGTGCCAATACTTTTGGCCAACACTGTATATGTGTTTGTATTGTAAGCCGATGGCTGGTCAGATCACGGAGGGGGTTTATATCTCACCCAGACTACTCAGGTGGGTGAGATGAAAAACTCCAGAAAGAATGGTTTTCAGCAGATAACTGTCTGCTGAGTGTTATTTCAAAGTTCTGTTTATTGGGCTGGATTTTTAGGAATGGCAGGTAGGTTGGGAGTGGGACCTGTCATTCCACCCCCCTCCAGTCCACACTTTGTGGTTGTTCTTGCAGCAAATCATCTGTTTAGAGTCTCCTCGTCAAGGGAGCTTAAGAAGTTGCTCCAGCAGCAACACTTTGGGCAGAGCTTGGCTGGAGAGCCAACAGAGAGGTCATATTTTTGGAGCTGTGTCCTGAATGATTCTACTGGCTTTTGATATCTGTTATTCTAGGTGAGGTAACCTATTCTATGTTTAGTTAGAGCCTAGCCGGGCAGGTATTTATTTTTGTATTGTTTCCTTTTGTTGCTGCACTACCTTTTTGAGTGAAAATAAACTACCTTTGTTTTGGACTAAAGAATCTGGACTTTTGTGTCTATGCCACCCCACCTAGCAACCCCCTACCATATATGTACACAAACACCCTATTTTTCGGACTATAAGACGCAGAGGAGGAGGAGGAAAATAGGGAAAAAAAGGAGGAAAATAGGGAAAAAATGTTTTTGAAGCATAAAGTTTTTAAAAAATATTTAATAACATAGTAATATAATATTTCACCAAATAAATAAATAGAATCGGGGGTTTTCAGACACAGGGATACCAAATGTGTATGTGTTTCAACAGTAATGTTTTCGTTTTATATGTATTCTAGGGACATGGGGGTGATTTGAACTATAAATATATATATATATATATATATATATATATATATATATATATATATATATAATACATTTTGAACTTGCAATCATTTGATTGCAGGTCCCATGGACTGGAATACAATTGTATTGCAGTCTATGGGAGATGCTCAATGTTACTATTGAGGTTGGTCAGGGGAGGCTTCCGCGTGGCACAGTAACTGGTCGGCAAGTAGTAACACCAGTAATAGTAATTCCTGATCGCGGGCATTAGCTCTTAAGACTTGTGGCTGCTCTTGCAGAGCGATTGCCATAGCTATCGGGTCTCCTGTACAGCGGAGACTCAGTAGCTATGGAAACCGCTCTGCAGGATGGCGGCCGCCATCCTTAAAGGGGTTGTCCCATCACAAGGATCCTATCTATACTACTTGTTAATGTGGATGTAAGACTTTTCCTAAATACATTGCTGCACAAAACTGCTTTGTTTGTCCACTATCTTACTTTATTCAATTCTTTGTGGCCACAGCCCTGACTTAGCTGCTCATGAGTCAAGTGATGTATCTGCCTGCTCTCAGGGGGGAGGGAGGAGGGGCTAAGTGCAGGGAGCCAGCCTGTGTCTCTAGCTATTCCTGTGTCTACACCATGTGACCTAGCTTCCTGTTAGCAGATAGGGGAGAGGAGCTGCTTTCATCTGTTCTCCCAGTTATCAGGCCAGCTAATTCAATTGTGATCATTATGGCAGAGACAGGCAGTCTCTGTATGTAACACAGAATGGAGTTGCTGCTGCCTGTACTTCATAGTCCAATATGGGTGGGCGGAGCTACACACGAATTTGGGGGCGGAGCTAAACGGCAGGTTGCATGTGAAACCCCGCCCACCAAATGATGCAAGAAACCAGGAAGAAAGAAGATTTTACAGCATTAAAGACTGATGAGTATGTGAGGTGGAAATACCCCTTTAAGGGGTGCTCTGCTTACCTGCACAGCTGCAGCTCCAAGTTCTTCTTGGTCCGGTCCTCTGTACTTCACATGTCTTCATGTGCTCTTAGACTAGTATTGTAGAGATTTCTACTGTGCCTAAATCAGGCGAACTGCCATAAACATCTCAAAAATTGTGAAAAAATGTTGTACTTTATTAAATTTAACACATTAAAAATACACAATAATAAATGTACAGGGAATAGTACAAACCATATAATACATGGAGGTTAAGTTGCAATACTGCATCAAAGGCTGTAGGTATAACTCATGTTACATATATATATCAGATGTCATGGTATATCTGTGCGTCTGAACAGCACTTCATTAGTTTAAACATGGTTTACATAGAGTATATACACATAAATAGAATTAAGATCATGCAGGGTTACATTTACCTATAAGTAGACCTCCATGTACATAAACGCGCACATGGGGCACATGAGTTATACCTACAGCCTTTGATGCGGTATTGCAACTTAACCTCCATGTATTATATAGATATGCGCCTCTCCACATAATACCACATGCTGGAGGATTTGATACGCGCCACTGCACACAATACCACATAGGTGAGGATTAGACACCTGCGTCTGCACACAGTACCACATGGGGAAGGATAAGATACATGCCTCTGCACACAATACCACACGCCAGAGAATTACATACGCATTTTAGCACACT
Organism: Leptodactylus fuscus; assembly: GCF_031893055.1. Lineage (NCBI taxonomy): Eukaryota > Metazoa > Chordata > Amphibia > Anura > Leptodactylidae > Leptodactylus > Leptodactylus fuscus. The sequence goes on from NC_134265.1 coordinate 215,171,823, forward strand.
GTACCACACGCCAGAGGATTAGATACGTGCGTCTGCACACAGTACCACATTCTGTAAGATTAGATACGCACGTCTGCACACAGCTTCACTTGCTGGAGGATTAGATACGCGCCTCTTCAAATAATACCACACGGGGGAGGATTAGATACGCACATCTGCACACAGTACCACACCAACAAGTATTAGATACTTGCGTCTAAACACAGTACTACACGGGGAAGGATTAGATACAGCTTTACTCCAGGTATCCATAACAACTGATCACAGGTTTTTCACTGATATCCAAAAATGAGATACACATAATCACATGACGCTTATGGACATACATACAAACCACATACAAAATACACCAGTGCAAAATTGGACAATTGTTATGAGGCCACTACACAAACATAAAATGTAATATACGAAGCCGGGTCCTCCTGCTAATATAGATATATATATATATATATATATATATATATATATATATATATATATATATATATATATATATATAGTGTTTGAATATGTATAATTGGCATAACACCATTGTTGAATGGTATATGGGGGATGCATTGTGCCAATACTGAATGGTATATGCGGATAGATAGTGATGGATATAGCTATATGTATATAGCATGCATAATGCCATGGGTGAATGGTATATAATGGATGCATTATGTCAGTGCTGAATGATATATACTAAGCGATATATAGCAGGCAGAACACCATAGTTAATGGTATAATGGTATATACTGATAATATCATTGCTTTATGATATATTCGGATAATGCCATTGCTTATTGAAGTATATATACTGATGAATATATATAGCATGCATAACGCTTTTGCTGTGTGGGTTAACCCCATTGTGGGGTTATATATACTGATGCATAACACCATTACTGGTCGATAGATATGGCTCCTTTTGGAAAAATATATACTGAAGGTGGTATATAAGGTGTGCCATTTCGGAGTGAGATCTTACAAACATAATATTCATTACAGGGTTATATCAGGTCAGATATCTAGTGGATAAAAAATAAAACCCTTTTCTGACAACAGTGCAATGGCCACAGTCTTCTGCGGTTTATAATAGATCCTCCTGTTCTAATAACAGTGTAGGTTATTACACAGGCGGCCTTTTCTGATAAGGGTGTATGTTATTATACATTCCACCTGTTCTGATAATAGTGTATGTTATTACTAGAGATGAGCGAACACTAAAATGTTCGAGGTTCGAAATTCGATTCGAACAGCCGCTCAATGTTCGTGTGTTCGAACGGGTTTCGAACCCCATTATAGTCTATGGGGAACAGATACTCGTTAAGGGGGAAACCCAAATCCGTGTCTGGAGGGTCACCAAGTCCACTATGACACCCCAGGAAATGATGCCAACACCTCTGGAATGACACTGGGACAGCAGGGGAAGCATGTCTGGGGGCATCTAACACACCAAAGACCCTCTATTACCCCAACATCACAGCCTAACAACTACACACTTTACACACTCAATACCACCTGACAGTAGGAAAACACCTTGAAACATGTGTATTTGGCACTTGCAGTGAGGAGAGCTTGTCACCAGCAGTGAATTTGGCCCTTGTAGTAAGTTGAGGTTGGCACCAACATTTGTTTTGAAAATCAGGGTGGATTGAGCCTCTAACCAGCAGAGTTTGGGCAAATTCATGGTGGAGGGAGCCTCTAAAAACCCCAGTTTGGACCAATTCATGGTGGAGGGAGCCTCTAAAAACCCCAGTTTGGACCAATTCATGGTGGAGGGAGCCTCTAAAAACCCCAGTTTGGACCAATTCATGGTGGAGGGAGCCTCTAAACAGCCCAGTTTGGGCAAATTCATGGTGGAGGGAGCCTCTAAACAGCCCAGTTTGGGCAAATTCATGGTGGAGGGAGCCTCTAACCAGCCCAGTTTGGACCAATTCATGGTGGAGGGAGCCTCTAAAAACCCCAGTTTGGACCAATTCATGGTGGAGGGAGCCTCTAAACAGCCCAGTTTGGACCAATTCATGGTGGAGGGAGCCTATAAACAGCCCAGTTTGGACCAATTCATGGTGGAGGGAGCCTCTAAAAACCCCAGTTTGGGCAAATTCATGGTGGAGGGAGCCTCTAAACAGCCCAGTTTGGGCAAATTCATGGTGGAGGGAGCCTCTAACCAGCCCAGTTTGGACCAATTCATGGTGGAGGGAGCCTCTAAAAACCCCAGTTTGGACCAATTCATGGTGGAGGGAGCCTATAAACAGCCCAGTTTGGACCAATTCATGGTGGAGGGAGCCTCTAAAAACCCCAGTTTGGAACAATTCATGGTGGAGGGAGCCTCTAAACAGCCCAGTTTGGGCAAATTCATGGTGGAGGGAGCCTCTAAACAGCCCAGTTTGGGCAAATTCATGGTGGAGGGAGCCTCTAACCAGCCCAGTTTGGACCAATTCATGGTGGAGGGAGCCTCTAAAAACCCCAGTTTGGACCAATTCATGGTGGAGGGAGCCTCTAAACAGCCCAGTTTGGACCAATTCATGGTGGAGGGAGCCTCTAAAAACCCCAGTTTGGACCAATTCATGGTGGAGGGAGCCTCTAAACAGCCCAGTTTGGGCAAATTCATGGTGGAGGCAGCCTCTAACCAGCCCAGTTTGGACCAATTCATGGTGGAGGGAGCCTCTAAAAACCCCAGTTTGGACCAATTCATGGTGGAGGGAGCCTCTAAACAGCCCAGTTTGGACCAATTCATGGTGGAGGGAGCCTCTAACCAGCAGAGTTGGTGGAAATCAGGGTGGAGGGAGCCTCTAACCAGCAGAGTTGTGGGAAAGCAGGGTGGAGGGAGCCTCTAACCAGCAGAGTTGGTGGAAATCAGGGTGGAGGGAGCCTCTAACCAGCAGAGTTGTGGGAAAGCAGGGTGGAGGGAGCCTCTAACCAGCAGAGTTGTGGGAAAGCAGGGTGGAGGGAGCCTCTAACCAGCAGAGTTGTGGGAAAGCAGGGTGGAGGGAGCCTCTAACCAGCAGAGTTGGTGGAAATCAGGGTGGAGGGAGCCTCTAACCAGCAGAGTTGGGGGAAATCAGGGTGGAGGGAGCCTAGTATTAGCAGAATTGTGCAACGCTTATGGTGGATGAGTATGAGGATGCGGAGGAATTGGAGAGGTTGAGTACAGACATGGAGTTTCATGTTGGGGTGCTTTACACAGGTGGGCACAAAAATGAAGGCTCTATCCAGTGGTGGTTCATTTTTATCAAAGTGAGCCGGTCGGCACTCTCAGCTGACAGACGGGTGCGCTTGTCAGTGATGATGCCACCGGCTGCACTGAACACCCTCTCAGATAGGACGCTGGCGGCAGGACAGGACAGCACCTCCAAGGCATATAGAGCAAGTTCAAGCCACAGGTCCAACTTCGACACCCAATACGTGTAGGGCGCAGAGGGGTCGGAGAGGACAGGGCTGTGGTCGGAAAGGTATTCCCGCAACATGCGCCTATACTTCTCACGCCTGGTGACACTAGGACCCTCCGTGGCGGCACTTTGGCGAGGGGGTGCCATCAAGGTGTCCCAGACCTTAGACAGTGTGCCCCTCGTTTGTGTGGACCGGTGAGAACTTGGTTGCCTACTGGAGGAACTGCCCTCCCTGCCGCCAACATCACATGCTGGAAACATCTCCATCATATTCTGCACCAATTGCCTGTGGCAAGCATTGATGCGATTGGCCCTCCCCTCTACCGGAATAAAAGACGAGATGTTGTTTTTATACCGGGGGTCAAGGATAGCAAAGATCCAGTACTGTTTGTCCTCCATGATTTTGACAATACGCTTGTCGGTTGTAAAGCACCCCAACATGAACTCAGCCATGTCTGCCACAGTGTTAGTTGGCATGACTCCTCTGGCCCCACCGGAAAGTTCAATCTCCATTTCCTCCATGTCTACCCATCCGCACTGCAACAATGGGACGATTCGAAGTTGCCCGGAAGCCTCCTGTATCACCATCACATCATCGGACAACTCTTCTTCCTCCTCCTCCATTAAACGCAGTGAAGCGGACAGATGTGTGGACCTACTCTCCAGCTGTGACGGATCGGATGCTATCCCTAACTCCTCTGTGTGATCTGAGTTATCCCTGATGTCAATCAGGGATTCTCTCAGAACACACAAGAGCGGGATTGTAAGGCTCACCATCGCATCCTCAGAGCTCACCCTCCTTGTGGACTCCTCAAAGACCCGTAGGATGTCACAAAGGTCTCTCATCCATGGCCACTCATGGATGCGAAACTGAGGCAGCTGACTTTGTGGCACCCTAGGGTTTTGTAGCTGGTATTCCATCAAAGGTCTCTGCTGCTCAACCACTCTATTCAACATCTGAAACGTTGAGTTCCAGCGTGTGGGGACGTCGCACAAAAGCCGGTGTTGTGGCACATGCAGGCGTTGCTGGAGAGATTTTAAGCTAGCAGCGGCTACTGTTGACTTGCGAAAGTGGGCGCACATGCGCCACACTTTCACCAGTAGCTCTGGAACATTGGGGTAGCTCTTTAGGAAACGTTGCACCACTAGGTTGAAGACGTGGGCCAGGCATGGAACATGTTGGAGTCCAGCAAGCTCCAGAGCTGCTACCAGGTTCCGGCCGTTATCACAAACGACCATGCCTGGGCCCAGGTGCAGCGGCTCAAACCATATTGCCGTCTCATCGAGGAGGGCATCCCTCACCTCGGAGGCAGTGTGCTGTCTGTCCCCCAAGCTGATCAGCTTCAGCACAGCCTGCTGACGTCTACCAACGCCAGTGCTGCAACGTTTCCAACTCGTAGCTGGGGTCAATCTAACAGCGGAGGAGGAGGCGGTGGCGGAGGAGGAGGCGGTAGAGGAGGAGGAGGAGGGGGGTGTTCTTCTCGTGTCCCTGCCAGGAATGTTAGGTGGGGAGACGAGGTACACCGGGCCAGTTTGGGAAGCAGTCCCAGCCTCAACTACATTCACCCAGTGTGCCGTCAGTGAAATGTAGCGTCCCTGTCCGCATGCACTTGTCCACGCGTCGGTGGTCAAGTGGACCTTTGTGCAAAGCGCGGAACTAAGGGCCCGCCTGATGTTGAGTGACATGTGCTGGTGCAAGGCGGGGACGGCACACCGGGAGAAGTAGTGACGGCTAGGGAGCATAGCGAGGTGCCGCAGTTGCCATCAGGTCCAGGAAGGCGGGAGTTTCAACAAGCCGGAACGCCAACATCTCCTGGGCCAGCAGTTTAGCGATGTTGGCGTTCAAGGCTTGCGCGTGTGGGTGGTTAGCAGTGTATTTCTGCCGCCGCTCCAATGTCTGAGAGATGGTGGGTTGTTGTAAAGAAGCGCCTGATGGTGCCTTTGATGGTGCAGGAGAAGGAGATAAGACAGGAACAGGGGAGGATGAGGGAGAAGTCAACAAAGTGGCGGAGGCAGATGAAGTGGTGTCCTGGGTCGTCCTCTGGAGTGCATCGCCAGCACAGTCAGCAGTGGCAGAGGCAGTGGCAGTGGCGTGAACGGCAGGCGGCCTTTGTCCTGCCGTTGCTGCCTGCCACTGATTCCAGTGCTTGGATTCCAAATGACGGCGCATTGAAGTGGTGGACAGGTTGCTCTTCTCAGAGCCCCTAATCAATTTCGAGAGGCAAATTGTGCAGACAACACTATATCTGTCCTCGGCGCATTCCTTGAAAAAACTCCACACCTTCGAGAAACGTGCCCTCGAGGTGGGAGTTTTTCGGGGCTGGGTACGAACTGGAACATCTTGGGAGATTCCGGGTGTGGCCTGGCTTCGCCTAAGCTGCTGACCTCTGCCTCTGCCTCTAGCTACCCTTTTTGGTGCTGCACCTGCCTCAACATCCACACTACTTTCCCCGCTTGACATCCCCCCTGTCCAGGTCGGGTCAGTGTCCTCATCATCCACCACTTCCTCTTCCAACTCCTGTCTCATCTCCTCCTCCCGCACAATGCGCCGGTCAACTGGATGCCCTGACGGCAACTGCGTCACATCATCGTCGATGAGGGTGGGTTGCTGGTCATCCACCACCAAATCGAACGGAGATGGAGGAGACTCTAGTGTTTGAGCATCTGGACACAGATGCTCCTCTGTTAGGTTCGTGGAATCGTGACGTGGAGAGGCAGGTTGAGGGACAATGAAAGGAGCGGAGAACAGCTCTGGGGAGCAGGGACAGTTGGGGTTATTGTTCTGTGAAGCTTGGGAATTTTGGGAGGAAGGAGGACAAGACTGTTGGGTAATAGGAGGAGAGGAGGCAGAGTCTGACTGGCTGCTGGACAATGTGCTGTAAGCGTTCTCTGACAGCCATTGCAAGACCTGTTCCTGGTTCTCGGGCCTACTAAGGTTTGTACCCTGCAGTTTAGTTAATGTGGCAAGCAACCCTGGCACTGTGGAGTGGCGCAATGCTTGCTGCCCCACAGGAGTAGGCACGGGACGCCCTGTGGCTTCACTGCTACCTTGCTCCCCAGAACCATTCCCCCGACCTCGCCCACGGCCTCGTCCACGTCCCTTTCCGGGAGCCTTGCGCATTTTGAATTCCCAGTTAGAAATTGGCACTATATACCAGTAGCAAAAATTGTGGGTGCACGTAACCCCAATATATTCTTTGAATTCCCAGTCAGACAATGGCACTAAATACCAGTAGCAAGAAATGAGGGTATTTATAACCCCAATATATTCTTTGAATTCCCAGTCAGACAATGGCACTATATACCAGTAGCAAGAAATGAGGGTATTTATAACCCCAATATATTCTTTGAATTACCAGTCAGACAATGGCACTATATGGCAGTAGCAAGAAATGAGGGTATTTATAACCCCAATATATTCTTTGAATTACCAGTCAGAAACTGGCACTATATGGCAGTAGCAAGAAATGAGGGTATTTATAACCCCAATATATTCTTTGAATTCCCAGTCAGACAATGGCACTATATACCAGTAGCAAGAAATGAGGGTATTTATAACCCCAATATATTCTTTGAATTACCAGTCAGAAACTGGCACTATATGGCAGTAGCAAGAAATGAGGGTATTTGTAACCCCAATATATTCTTTGAATTCCCAGTCAGACAATGGCACTATATACCAGTAGCAAGAAATGAGGGTATTTGTAACCCCAATATATTCTTTGAATTCCCAGTCAGACAATGGCACTATATACCAGTAGCAAGAAATGAGGGTATTTATAACCCCAATATATTCTTTGAATTACCAGTCAGAAACTGGCACTATATGGCAGTAGCAAGAAATGAGGGTATTTGTAACCCCAATATATTCTTTGAATTCCCAGTCAGACAATGGCACTATATACCAGTAGCAAGAAATGAGGGTATTTGTAACCCCAATATATTCTTTGAATTCCCAGTCAGACAATGGCACTATATACCAGTAGCAAGAAATGAGGGTATTTATAACCCCAATATATTCTTTGAATTCCCAGTCAGACAATGGCACTATATACCAGTAGCAAGAAATGAGGGTATTTATAACCCCAATATATTCTTTGAATTACCAGTCAGAAACTGGCACTATATACCAGTAGCAAAAATTGTGGGTGCACGTAACCCCAATATATTCTTTGAATTCCCAGTGAGACAATGGCACTATATACCAGTAGCAAAAATTGTGGGTGCACGTAACCCCAATATATTCTTTGAATTCCCAGTCAGACAATGGCACTATATACCAGTAGCAAAAATAGTGGGTGTATATAGCCCCAATTCTATTGCTAGGGGACTTGCAGGGTATTTCTGAGGTGAAGGTGGGGGGGCACACCGTTGGAACGGGGATTTGGGGTGTATATATGGGGTATACGGGAATACACTGTCAGTGTGTTCCATTCAGGATCCTGGGAAAGCTGGGTTGCGGCGATTGAGCCCGTCAGTGCCACGTTACACTGACAAGCTTCTCCCTGGAATTGAAGTTATATGTAAGCCCAATATATTCTTTGAATTCCCAGTGAGACAATGGCACTATATGGCAGTAGCAAAAATAGTGGGTGTATATAGCCCCAATTCTATTGCTAGGGGACTTGCAGGGTATTTCTGGGGTGAAGGTGGGGGGGCACACCGTTGGAACGGGTATCGGGGGTATATATCGGGTATACGGGAATACACTGTCAGTGTATTCCATTCAGGATCCGCGGAAAGCTGGGTTGCGGCGATTGAGCCCGTCAGTGCCACGTTACACTGACAAGCTTCTCCCTGGAATTTAGCTCTTATAAGAGCTGTTGGTTGTCTTCTCCTTCCTATCCTAGCCTGTCCCTGCCTACCCAGAATCTAACCCCTAGCTAACTGGACGGAAACCTCCGTCCCTGGTGAATTGCAAGCTCAGAATGACGCGAAGCTGGGCGTCGCTGTTCTTTTAAATTAGAGGTCACATGTTTTCGGCAGCCAATGGGTTTTGCCTACTTTTTTCAACGTCACCGGTGTCGTAGTTCCTGTCCCACCTACCCTGCACTGTTATTGGAGCAAAAAAGGCGCCAGGGAAGGTGGGAGGGGAATCGAGTAATGGCGCACTTTACCACGCGGTGTTCGATTCGAACATGCCGAACAGCCTAATATCCGATCGAACATGAGTTCGATAGAACACTGTTCGCTCATCTCTAGTTATTACACTTTATGCCTGTTCTGATAAAAGGGTATGTTATTATACAGTCTACCTATTCTGATGGTCTATGTTATTATTCAGTCTACCTGTTCTGATAATAGTGTGTTATTACACATTTTGCCTGTTCTGATAAAGGTAGATATACATTCTGCCTATTCTGCAGCTGGGACAGTGTCCAGATCTTTTCTAAGGAGAGAAAGTTCTCATTCTTCCTGGATTCTGAGCAAAGGGTTAAGTCTGTTGATCCTCATCAGTTTCAAAAAGAACATTGAAGAGGTAGCTTTTTTGATCGCTTTCTCTACTGCCAGGCACTTAGGGGAGATTCAGGCCCCCTCTATTAGGGAACCTTATCTTAGAATCAAGAGTGACAGGATTCTTTAAGGCTGGATCCAAATTTTATGCCGAAAGCATTGTCAGAGTTCCTCAGAGAGCAGATTATAGTCCTCCCTCCTTTTGCTCAAATCTCTCCTCTCCAAAGAGAGGGCGTGGCAGGCTATGGACATCAGAAGGGCAGTGGTCGCCTACTTGAAAACTACTTCCTCCTGCAGGAAGGACATCAATTTATTAATTAAAATTTGGGGGCAGAAAATAAGGGTCATAATGCTTCCATAACTACCATCGCAAAGTGGATTAAGGTGAAAATCCCGCAGGCTTTTCTTTTAAGGAATCTACCAGAGCCAGGGAACATCAGAGCTCACTCAACTAGGGCAATTTCCTCCTCTTGGGCTGAGAGATGGGGAGCTTCCCAGAGGCTGCCACTTGGGCTAGTTCGTGGACCTTTGCTAAACACTACAGGTTAGATTTGGGTTCGGTAAGTGTTTTAGCCTTCGGACATAAGGTCCTTTTGGCGGTATTCCCGCCCTAGAGTTTGTAATCTGGTATATCTTCTTATGTAGCTGTCATGGTGGACTACATGGAATCAAAGTTAGCGGTAAGTCTAACTCCGGTGTTAATGATAGGATCCCTTTAATCACGACAGCACCCCCTGATCCCATTGAGGGGGGGCATTGTAGTATGGTCAAAACAATTTTGTTTTCAGCTCAACATATAAATAAGCCTTCCCTGGGAGACCAGAGGCTGGGTGGTCTTCCACCAATAAGTATTGCAACAAGAAACTGTAAAATTCGGCTTCAACCAGAGAAGAAACAAGAATGGCCAAGGTCCGAAGTCTAAATATAAAACCTTCAATATTTATTAATTATCTATTAAAAAGAGGTGCATAGCTAATGTTAAAAAACAGTGGAATAAAATCCTGAGGCAGCTATGCGTTTCGGTGCAGACGCACCTTCCTTATGTCATGACAACATCAATTACTTTATAAAGGAAACACCGGACCCTTCACTCCACCCATTTTGATTAACCCGTCATATAAACTACTATACACATATTGATCGAAAAAATACGAAAATACACAATACACCATTTTTACAATATAATAAATCAACATAACCTCGGACCGAATATAACAACAGGAATTAAAAACTGACATTAATCATAAATATATAACGCAGGTATATACATCATATTATTAGCTTACCTAAATGTAAAATTGAGGCCCGCACTTGTTTGGATCCGGAACAACTAACCATCCCGATGTGCGTGACAAAAACAAAGTTGTAACTACAACCTCTATGTTAGAAACAAACTACAACTCCCATAATGCTTTAGCTCATATACTACGGGTAGTGATCCATCCAATTCAACCATATATTAACCCCTTCCCAACATGCGCCATTATAGTACGGCGCATGTCGGGTGTGTAATTATGGCGACCGCCATACCCGCCGGGTGTCTACTGCTTTAAGCAGTAGAGAACCGGCTCTAATGCCTCCGATTGGTCCCCGGACCGATCGGAGGCATTAACCCCTCTGGCGCCACGGTCATGCTCCAGGGCCGACGTCAGGTTGGCATGACAATCGGGAGCCTTTACAAGGATTGTCTGCAAGCTCTTTATTTTGCAGGCTGGTCTATGCAGCCTGCAAAAGAAATGATGATTTTTTGCAATGCATTGCAATGCATTAGCATTGTAATGCATTTCATTAGTGATCAGACCCCCTGGGGTTCAACACCCCTAGGGGGTCTAATAAATGCAAAAAAAAAAAAAAAAAGTAAAAAAAATATAAAAAATATAAAAAGTATTAAAATTTCAAATCACCCCCCTTTCCCTAGAACACATATAAAAGTAGTTGAAAACTGAAACACATACATGTTAGGGATCCCCGTGTCCGAAATCGCCCGCTCTGCAAATCTATAAAAATATTTTTCCTTTTCGGTAAACGCCGTAGCGGGAAAAAGAGTCAAAAGTGCCAAACCGTCGTTTTTTTACTGTTTTGATTCTGATACTAATTTGAATAAAAAGTGATCAAAGCAATAACATTTCCCGAAAATGGTAGAACTAAAAAGAACACCCGGCCCCGCAAAAAAAGACTCCCTATGAATCCCCCTACACGGACGTATAAAAAAGTTACGGCTGTCGGAATATGGCGACTTTTAGAAAAAAAACTTTTTAACACAGTTTTCGATTTTTTTTTAAGGGGTCAAAATGTAAATAAAACCATATAAATTTGGTATCCCTGGAACCGTATCGAAACACAGAATACAGGGGACATGTCATTTTGGCTGCACAGTGAACGCCGTAAAACCAAAGCCCGTAAGAAAGTCGCAGAAATGCATTTTTTCTTCAAATCCACCCCATTCTGAATTTTTTTTCCTGCTTCCCAGTACATTATATAGAATAATTAATGGTGGCATCATGAAGAAAAATTTGTCCCGCAAAGATTAAGACCTCATATGGCTCTGGGAGCTGAGAAATAAAAAAGTTATGGGGTTTAGAAGGAGGGGAGTCAAAAACGAAGAACGAAAATCAAAAAATGCCATCGGCGGGAAAGGGTTAAACCCTAGAAGAAGGACCAACTAGAAAACCCCATGGACATATTCTTTTGAACACTGTAAATGAACCCCTATATCAAAACAGATCAAATCAAAAATAGAAGGAAAATAAATATCAAACCCCATAATCCATTTTGAAAAACAATAATATACGTAGATCCATTAATCGAAGAGTTTCTTTCAGTTCAACGGAACCTGGCTCGGCTGTGTCTACCTGCAGTGATATCCTGGCAGGTGAAGGCACTGATAGGGACATATGGATCCCTCCGTATGTTGTAGAGGTCCTAATTAGATAATTAATTAACAGGCCTAGATGGACTGCAGCCATCTTTCTTAAGCCTGGAGAACTGATTAAAGACACAAGATGGTAGTGTATCAAAAGAGTTCTGATTTTATTATAAGAAAAAGGTAGTTTAAATACATTACAGACAAAGAGCTGGCTTGGCTATTCTAATTAGTACAATCATGATTGGTTATAGAGATATAAGACAAGCCTGGCACATGGCTATTGGCTGAGGCTCATTATAATCTGCATCTCATTATAGCTTTCCACACTGGGATGGACTTTCCCATGAAACAAAGAAGGATTCAAAATACTTATGTGTGAGCTAACATCCCAGACTGTCTATATGTATATATCATGGGCTTGAGAGATAAGATGACATGTTCCAACCTAATTAACAATAAGCTACATAGACTCTGTGTCTATACACACTCTAAGTGACCTTCATAAACCATAAAATATGACAAAGTGCCCAGATACCATAAGATTAATACTTTTGTTGGTTATGCGTCCATACATCATGTAAAGGAGATAAGAGATATACAAAGTCAGCTGCATCTTCTCAAAATGAGGCCCTTGAGAGATAATGATTAGCAACCTATGCATTAACGTTCATTATCACATTCCTTAAAGTCTAACAAAGGGCCTCCTTGACTTAAGCAGAAAATACATACTTATGTGAAAGAGTACAAGATGGCTGCCAAAATACAAAGATGGAGGACTTAACTCTAACAGCACCAAGATGGCAAGCTGGAGTCTACAGTAGGCGTAGTAGATCACAGGGTCCACCTGAGGCACCGAGAGGCTGGAGAGGGACGGGGACATCACCCTGTAGGAGAGCCCAGCACCGGAGGCAGCAGCAGAGCAGCACAGTGAGAGGCTTATCCTGTACAGTGAGAGGCTCACCTCTCATTGGTGGACAGGGAGAGCAGTCAGGGAAGGGGGAGGTCCTAAACCTCAAGCTCTAGCAGAGCACTGAAGGGACGCTCCGTCTACTTTTACTACACTGGCTGCTGTACCAGCAAAATATGCCTCCCGTGCCACTCTTGGCACGCATGCCAGGGGTTGCCGACCCCTGATGTAGGGAATAGGGGAGGCTAAGCACTACCTTCTCCTCAGCAAAGGTACAGGAAACAACTGAATCTGAAGTGTAGGAAGGACCGTTAAAGCCATGGCTTCCTGTTGCTTCCTGTCCCTGGGGCTGTGGTAATTCTCCTGTCAGTGCTGCTGTGACGATATGACTTTAGGACAATGTACAAATATATGACTAGACTGTATAGAGGTCTTCGCAGTGAGGCCTGTAACTATGACAAGGGGATATCCTCTTTATGTCAAAAAAAAAAAAAAGGTTTACTGTAGTCATGGATGTGCTTCTTTACAGTAAGAGCCATGAGACTATAGGCCTAGATACTAATATTAATAATATCAAAGGTTATAGGAACTAGACATTTTTTGGATATGATTTTGAAGGGGATGGGGGATGTTGAGGGTGTTTTGGTTGTCTGTCTGCCCCTTCCCTGAGTTTGAGGACTGGGTCCCCCCCCCCCCCCACTTGGAACTCAGCCTTGCTGAATATAGCGTATCTGCAGTGCTCCTATTAACCCTTTCTCGACAGAATAGGAGCACTGCAGATCCCCTATATTCAGTAGACCGGGCACTTTCAGACACAGGGATACCTAATGTGTATGTTTCACAGTAATTTTCTACTTTGAGGGCGGGTTCACACCAGCGCCCGATCTCCGTTATGCAGGTTTCCATTTCCTGCCCAGTTTCTCTGCTTATACTCGAGTATATACGGTACATACATATATACATACATATAGTATATACGGTACATTCATCAAAAGTCATAGATATACCCGTGGAAATGACAATCTCTGTTTCTCTATTTTGTTCTAGGGAATGTTATATTGGAGATCTCCAAAGAAAAACCAAATGAACGCATCTTAGACAGACATGCTTCTCAGTTTACCAGCTCCATGCAGAAGGTTGAGTCTGAACTCTCAGGACAAATACGTTATCTCACACAGGTATGTTTACCCTTTAAACCCTTCCCACTGAATGCCTTTTTTGATTTTCGTCTTTGACTTTGTTCGTGATACAAATTGAACGTCATAATGGTACCAAATAATAATTTATATGATGTACTGGAAAGCTATAAAAAAAAATTCAGATTGAGGTGAAATTTGAGAAAAAAATCTGTTTCTTCTGGCCTTTGTTTTATGGCGTTCACTGTGCAGCCAAAATGACATGTCACCTGTCATCTATGGGTTCATTCTGGGGATACCAAAATTGGATTTTTAGATTAAATTTATTTAACTTTTTTATCTTACTTTATAATTTAGTTTTATTTATTTTTTTTAAACCCCTTAAAAAAATCCCAGACTTTGGAGTTTAACCCCTTCCCGACATGTAATAGTACGCCGCTGCCGGGAATTACTTCCCACAAACCGCCATAGTACTACGGCGGCTGCATGGTGCGCACATAGAAACTGTGTCCGCACCATGCCCTGCGGGTGTCAGCCGTAACATACGGCTGACACTGCCCTGTAACACCCGCGGTTGGAACCGGGTCCGACCGTGGGTGTTAACCCCTGAGATGCCGGCGTCATCTTAGAGACTTCGGTATGTTTTGTGCCCGACCGGCACCCCTCGCGGCGGTTTGGGGGAGGGGGGGGTTGTGGCGTTGTTGCAGTACGTGTTTTGCAGCGTACATGTAGTTAAGCAGTGATCAGTAGATCACTGCTTCAGTCCCCCATGGGGACAGAAAAAAAAGTTATAAAAAAGTAAAGATAAAAAGTTTAAGTTTAACCGGTTAAGGACCGCTGGCCGTAAATTTACGGCCAGCAGTCCTGGTCTCTAAGACCAGCCGATTGTAAATTTACGGCCGGTCTTCAGAGACTCACTAGGCAGGGGGTGGGGCGGGGGGAGGGCAGGGGTTAGGTGTTACTAACACCTAACCACCCCCTCAACAACGTTCAGTCGGACTCAGTTCCGACTGAACGTTTTAACCCTTTCGATCGTGCCGTGAAACATCACGGCGCGATCGAAAGGGATCCGCCGGCAATTGAAGGTGATCGGCACCCCCCGCGGCGAGATCGGGGGGTGCCGATGTCAGTAAAAGGTAGTCTGGGGTCTGGCCAGTGACCCCAGACTACCGGAGCCCCCACATACCTGGTTGATCCTGCCGACCGATGGAGGAAGTGAGCGATGTGTCTCACTTCCTCTGCAGCTTACAGGACACGAGCAGGCTCATGTCCTGCTCGTGTCCTGTCTGCTACTGTGCAGAATCAGTTGGTGCTTTCATCAAAGCATCAACTGATTCAGGTGTCCTAAATGGACACATGAAAAAGTTAAAAAAAAATAAAGTGTATGAAAAAAGTAATAAAAGTTATAAAGCCCAAAAATCCCTTTTTCTCTATACAAAATGAACTATATTAAAAAAGTACTAAAAATTAATAAAAACAATGCATATTTGGTATAGCCGCGTCCGTAACCACCTGTACAATAAAACTGAAATAATATTTAATGTATACGGTGTACATCTGAAAAAAAAAAAAAAAACGGAAAAAACCCGCCGGAAGTAATGATTTTTCACCATATCACCTTACAAAATATGCTATAAAAAGTGATCAAAAAATCATATGCACCCCACAACAGTACCAATAAAAAGCGCAGGTTGTCCCACAAAAAATAAGCCATCAACCAACACTGTCAACCGAAAAATAAAAATGTTACGCCTCTCAGAAGATGGCGATGCAAAAATCACTGATTTATGTCCCCAAATGTGTTTTTGTTCTGCAGAATTAGTATCGCATAAAAAAATAACATAAATGAGGTATCGCCGTAACCGTACCGACCCGCAGAATAAAAGTAACATGTTACTTATACTGTACGCTGCATGGCGCAAAATCTAAAGGGTACAACTCAATGCCGGGATTGATTTTTTTTATTTTTTATTTTTTTTAAATCCAGCAAGAAAGAGTTAATAAAATGTATTCAGTATGTTGTAGGCACCCAAAAATGGTGTCATTACAAAATACATCACATCCCGCAAACAACAAGCCCTTATATGGCCGCGTCACCAAAAGAATAAAGAAAATATAGCATCTACCAATGTGAAGACAAAACCCAAAATTGCCAAATTATTAGAATACAACTGGCGGCGTCAGGAAGGGAATGTATAAGCTGTGTCAGTGTACTTCAGGAGACACCCCAGATTTACAGCTTACAAGGGAAAGACACCTGAAGTGACCCCCAAAATGACCCCAAAGTGACTCCCCCAATCATAGGAGCTATTGGGACATAGTAGGGAATTTGGTGTTTGCAATGTCCTCCGCACCGCTTACATATTCCCTCTTCGCCATCCGCTGTGCAGTCACGTCCGCATACTAATACTCACTACATCCCCTGATAAATTCTTTGAGGGGTGCAGTTTTCAAAATGGGGTCACTCCTTTGGGGAATCCACTTTTCTGATACCTTACAGGCTCTACAAACATGACATGGCGTTCAGATACCAAACATCTGAATCTGTGCTCCAAAAGCTGCATTGCGCTCCTTCCCTTCTGCGCCCTGCTGTGTGCCCAAACTGCAGTTTATGCCACATGTATGACACATGTATGACACATGTATGATACTGGTGTACCCAGGATAACGGACGTAATGTCATATGTGGTATGAACTGATATTAGGGCCCAGCCGGACACAGAAGGGAAGAAGGGTTATTGGGTTTTTGGAGCACAGACGGTTTGGTTTTTGGATGCCATGACACTTTTGCAGAGCTGAAACGCCAGTAAAGTGGAATCCCCTGATATG
The DNA here is from genome assembly GCF_031893055.1 of Leptodactylus fuscus. Lineage (NCBI taxonomy): Eukaryota > Metazoa > Chordata > Amphibia > Anura > Leptodactylidae > Leptodactylus > Leptodactylus fuscus. Next base: position 215,188,389 of record NC_134265.1, read on the forward strand.
AGACCCTATTTTGGAAACTACACCCCTGAAGGATTTATCCTGGGGTACAGAGAGCATTTTTAACCCCCAAGTGTTGCTATAACTTATTATCCATAAATGAATACGAAGCTGATTGTGAGAGGTGAAAATGACCATTTTTCCAGGAATACATAATTTCAGTGCGTAATATATTGTGCCCGACTTGTATCAGAGATGAACGCTCTGAAAGCTGTTGTGCCCGGGATACCCGCTTACCAGTTTTTGGAGTGTCTCTGCTGACATAAGTTGGGCACAACATATCGGGTACTGAAATGGCGGATCTCTGGAAATTTTTCATTTTTAACTTCTCATTATCAGTTGCGATTTCATTTCTGGAAACTAAATAAGTGCAACACTCAAGGGTGAAAAATGCTCGCTACTCCATTTGATAAATCCCATCAGTGGGCTAGTGTCCAAAATGGAGTGACATGTCTGCGGATTCCACTTTATTGACAATTCAGGGTCTTTGCAAAAGTGACGTCCAAAAACCAAACTGTTCTCCAGAAACCAAAATAGCGCTCCTTCCCTTCTGCGCCCTGTTATGTGCCCAAACTACAGTTTATGCCACATGTATGACACTGGTGTACCCGGGATAACGGACGTAATGTCATATGTGGGTATAAACTGATATTAGGGCACAGACGGACACAGAAGGGTTATTGGGTTTTTGGAGCACAGATGGTTTGGTTTTTGGATGCCATGACACTTTTGCAGAGACCCTAAACTTGCCCCTACAAAATGGGGTTTACAGTTACCTCCAGGTCTCTCCAAAAGGAACATGGCCCCCAGAAAGTCCCTCTAAATCTGTACCCCAAAAGCTAAAAAGCGCAGTGCTCCTTCCCTTCTGAGCCCTGCTGTGTGCCCAAGCAGCAGTTTACACCCACATATATTTTTTTGCCCCACGGGATGGCCCCTTAATAGTTTTAGGAGTGCAGGTCTCTGACAACACAAAGTGGGTGCAACGTATTGGGCACCGAAATGGCATATTTCTTTCAAAATTTCAATTTTCATTTTGGACATTCATTTTTTGGAAGCATTTTAGGCACAAAATGATAATACCCCTTGATTCATTCCTTGACGGGTGTAGTTTATAAAATGGGGTCATTTTTGAGGGGTTTCCATTGTATTGGTACTTTAGGGGCTCAGCAAATGCGACATGGCACCTGAAAACTATTCCAGCAACATCTGCCCTCCAAAATCCAAATAGCTCTCTTTCCATTCTGAGCCCCACCATGTACCCATACAGCAGATTATGGCCACGTATGGGGTATTGCCGTGTTCAGGAGAAATTTTGTAACAAACTGTGGGGGGCTTTTAATTCTTTAACTACTTGCAAAATTAAAAATATGGCGCTAAATGGACGATTCATTTGGAAAAAAAGTAATTTTTCATTTTTACGTCCCAATGTTAATAAAATCTGTGAAACAGCTGTGAGGCCAAAATGCTCACTATACCCCTAGATAAATTCTATGAGTGGTGTAGTTTCCAAAATGGGGTCACTTTTAGGGGGTTTCCACTATATTGATACTTTAGGGGCTCTGCAAATGCGACATGGGACTTGAAAAATATTCCAGCAAAATCTGTCCTTCAAAAGCCAAATAGCGCTCTTTCCATTCTGAGCCCCACCATGTCGCAACAGCAGATTATTACCACATATGGGGCATTTCTGTGTTCAGGAGAAATTGTTTAACGAACTTTAGGGAGCTTTTTCTCCTTTATCCTCTTGTGAAAATGAAAAATTTGGGGCTAAATTGACAGTTTATTGGAAAAAAAGTAATTTTTCATTTTCATGCCCCAATGTTAATAAAATCTGTGAAACAGCTGTAGGGTCAAAATGCTCACTATACTCTTTCATATGTTCTGTGGGGGGTGTAGTTTCCCAAATGGGGTCACTTTTAGGGGGTTTCCACTGTATTGGTACTCTAGGGGCTCTGCAAATGAGACATGGCACCTAAAATTATTCCATTAAAATCTGCCATCCAAAAGCCAAATAGCGCTCTTTCCATTCCAAGCCCCGCCATGTACCCATACAGCAGAATATGGCCACACATAGGGTATTGCCGTGTTCAGGATAAATTGTTTAACAAACTGTGGGGGGCTTTTACTCCTTTATCCCCTTGTGAAAATTAAAACTTTGGGGATAAAGTGACATTTTAGTAATTTTTCATTTACACATCCCAATGTTAGTAAAATCTGTGAAACAACTGTAGGGTCAAAATGCTGACTATACCCCTTGATGAATTCTGTGAGGGGTGTGGATTCTAAAATGGGGTCACTTTTGGGGGGTTTCCATTGTTTTGGTACTCTAGGGGCTCTGCAAATGAGGCACGGTGCCTGAAAATTATTCCAGCAAAATCTGCTGTTCACACACCCAGTGTCGCTCCTTCCCTTCCATGCGCTGCCGTGTACCCAAAAATCAGTTTACGCCCACATGTGGGGTATTTCTGTGTACGGGAGAAATTGCATAACAAAATGTGAGATGCATTTTCTCCTTTAACCCTTTGTGAATGTGTTAATTTTAGGTCTAAATGAATGTATTAATGAAAAAAAATGAAATGTCTAAATTTCACTTCCATATTATTTATATTCTTAGGAAATACTTAAAGGGTTAACAAACATCCCAAATGCTGTTTTGAATAATTTGAGGGGTGTAGTTTTGAAAATGGGGTGATTTATGGGGGTTTCTATTATACAGGCCTTTATAATTCCTTACAGAACTGAAGCGGTCCCTAAAAAATTGGTTTGGGGAATTTTCTTGCAAATCTAGAAAATCGCTGTTACACTTGTAAGCCTTGTAACGTCCAAAATAAATTAAAAGACAATCAAAAGATGATGCCAATATAAAGCAGAGATATGGGAGATAATATTTATTCATGTATTTGGGTGGTATGACTGCCTGAAAAGCAGAGAATTTCACATTTTGAAAATTGCAATTTTTTCCAAATTTCCATCAAATTTCCTAGTTTTTTTTATAAATAAATACAAAAATATTGATTAATATTTATCACTAACATGAAGTATAATGTGTTACGAAAAAAACAATCTCAAAATCACTTGTGTAAGTTAAACCGTCTCAAAGTTATTGCCATTTAAAGTGACACATGTCAGTTTTGAAAAAAAAAGGCCTGGTCTTTAACATACTTTTGGGCCTGGTCCTTAACCGGTTAAAATAAATTGAAAATAAATAAAGCCCCCAAAATCCCCTTTTCCCATATAAAATGTTTTACTATGTAAAATAAAGAAAAATAGAAAAAAACATTACATATTTGGTATCACCGCGTCTGTAAAAATCTGAACAATAAAATTTAAATATTATTGAACCCGAACTGCAAGGTCAGTTGCAGGTCATCCCGCAAAAAATGCCTTTCAGAAGATGGCGATGCAAAAATAATAGATTTTTTTTTTCCTGAATTGAATTTTATTCTGCACAAATAGCAACACATTAAAAAATAATCTAAATGAGGTATCGCCGTAACCGTACCGACCCGCAGAATAAAGGTAACATGTTACTTATGCTGTACGCTGCACGGGAAAAAAATAAATGCTAAAAAGCAATGCCAGAATTGATGTTTCCTTTTACATCCCACCCAGAAAGAGTTAATAAAATGTAGTCAATAAGTTACAGGCACCCTAAAATGGTGACATTGAAAAGTACATTTCATACCGCAAACACCAAGCCCTCATATGGCCACATTGCCAGACAATAAAAATAAAAATCTAGCTTGTACAATGTGAAGACAAAAACCCCAAAAGTCGCCAAATCATTAGGACATAAGTGGCTGCGACTAGAAGGAAATGTATCATCTGTGCGAGCGTTTTCAGGGAACACCCCATATTTACAGCTTATGAGAGAGAATACACCAGCGCTGATCCCCCAGAATGCTCCTCTTCCCCGTCCGTGTCATAGGAGCTAGTGGGAAAATAGAATGGGATTTGGTGTACCCAATTTACTCCGCACAGCTTACATATTCACTTCTGGGTTACTAATGCTCACTAAATCGCTTGATAAATTCTTTGAGGGGTGCGGTTATCAAAATGGGGTCACTTTCTAGAGGTTTCCACTGTTTTGACATCTCAAGAGCTTTGAAAATGCGACATAGTGCCTGAAATGGATAACAGCCAGATCTGACCTCTAAAAGCTCCTTGGCGCGCTTTCCCTTCTGCGTCTTGCTGTGTGTTCATATATTAGTTTACACCCACAAGTGGGGTACTATGGTAGTCTGGAGAACTTAACCCCTTGTGAATGCGCAAATTCTAGGGCTAAACGAAAATATTAATAAAATAAAATCAAATGTGTAAATTTCACCTCCATTTTGTCTTAATTCCTATTAAGCACTTATAGGGTTGAAATACTTGATATATGTTGTTTTGGCTTATTTAAGGGGTGCAGTTTTGAAAATGGGGAGATTTATGGGGGGTTTTAATACAAGAGTCTTTCAAAACCCCTTCATAACTGGATTAGTCCCTTTTAAAAAATGGGTTTTGGAAATTTCTTGACAATTTTGAATATTGTTCTTGTAAACCTTATAATGTCTGTAAAAAATAAAAGGGTGACTAAAGTTTGATGCCGACATAAAACAGAGAACTGGGACATGAGATTTAGGATATAATTTTGGCAGTCTGACTATCTGTATGCAATGCACATCATTTCAAACTATATAAATTGCATATTTTTCAAAATTACCACCAAATTTCCTATTTTTTCATAATTAAACACAAGACATATCAACCAAAATTTACTACTAATATGAAGTATAATGTGTAGAGATGAGCGAACACCAAAATGTTCGAAGTTCGAAATCCGATTCGAACAGTCGCTCACTGTTCGAACGGGTTTCGAACCCCATTATAGTCTATGGGGAACATATACTCGTTAAGGGGGAAACCCAAATCCGTCTCTGGAGGGTCACCAAGTCCACTATGACACCCCAGGAAATGATGCCAACACCCTGGAATGACACTGGGACAGCAGGGGAAGCATGTCCGGGGGCATAAAAGTCACTTTATTACATGGAAATCCCTGTCAGTTTGCGATTTTCACAAGCTAACTTTTTCCAATAGGAATGCATTGGCCAGCGCTGATTGGCCAGTTTACAGAATTCGGCCAATCAGCGCTGGCTCTGCCGGAGGAGGCGGAGTCTAAGATTGCTCCACACCAAGTCTCCATTCAGGTCCGACCTTAGACTCCGCCTCCTCCGACAGAGCCAGCGATGATTGGCCGAATTCTGTAAACTGGCCAATCAGCGCTGGCCAATGCATTCTATTGGGGTGATGAAGCAGAGCTGAATGTGTGTGCTGAGCTCAACTACGCCGGTGCTGTAGCCGGGAGTTCAGTGCACGGCCAGCTCTGCTATGCCGGAGATTGAACTCTCAACTACACCGGTGGTGTAGCCGGGAGTTCAGTGCACGGCCAGCTCTGCTATGTCGGAGATTGAGCAGAGTTGGCCGTGCGCTCCGGTGGTGTAGCAGAGCCGAGGGTGCAGAATGGTTCAAGTGCACCCTCGGCTCTGATGTAGCAGAGCTGTGTGTGCACAAGGGTTAGAGCGCACACTCCGTCCGGAGATGTAGCTGTGCTGATGCTGTCAACACTGCTACATCTGATATCGGAACACAATGGAGACTGCTGGGGAGTCCACAGCAGTCTCCATTGTGTTCCGATATCAGATGTAGCAGTGTTGACAGCATCAGCACGGCTACATCTCCGAGGGTGCACTTGAATCCTTCTGCACCCTCGGCTCGGCTACATCAGAGCCGAGGGTGCACTTGAATCCTTCTGCACCCTCGGCTCTGCTACATCAGAGCCGAGGGTGCACTTGAATCCTTCTGCACCCTTGGCGCTGCTACATCAGAGCCGAGGGTGCACTTGAATCCTTCTGCACCCTCGGCTCTGCTACATCAGAGCCGAGGGTGCACTTGAATCCTTCTGCACCCTCGGCTCTGCTACATCAGAGCCGAGGGTGCACTTGAATCCTTCTGCACCCTCGGCTCTGCTACATCAGAGCCGAGGGTGCACTTGAATCCTTCTGCACCCTCGGCTCTGCTACACCACCGGAGCGCACGGCCAACTCTGCTCAATCTCCGGCATAGCAGAGCTGGCTGTGCACTGAACTCTCGACTACGCCACTGGCGTAGTTGAGCTCAGCACACACATTCAGCTCTGCTTTATCACGCCAATAGAATGCATTGGCCAGCGCTGATTGGCCAGAGTACATAATTCGGCCAATCAGCGCTGGCTCTGCTGGAGGAGGCGGAGTCTAAGGTCGGACCAGAATGGAGACTGGTGTGGAGCGATCTTAGACTCCGCCTCCTCCAGCAGAGCCAGCGCTGATTGGCCGAATTATGAACTCTGGCCAATTAGCGCTGGCCAATGCATTCCTATGGGAAAAAGTTTATCTCACAAAAATCACAATTACACACCCGATAGAGCCCCAAAAAGTTATTTTTAATAACATTCCTACCTAAATAAAGGTTATCCCTAGCTATCCCTGCCTGTACAGCTATCCCTGTCTCATAGTCACAAAGTTCACAGTCTCATATGACCCGGATCTGAAATCCACTATTCGTCTAAAATGGAGGTCACCTGATTTCGGCAGCCAATGACTTTTTTCCGATTTTTTCCGATAGAACACTGTTCACTCATCTCTAATAATTTGTTAACAAAAAACATTCTCAAAATCACTTTGGCAAGTTAAAGCGTTCCAAAGTTATTACCACATAAAGTGACACATGTCAGATTTGGGTCATTCCATATCAAGTGATCCAAATATGAATATTTTTTTACCTGACGTCTTTAGATTTTTTTTATTTTTATGAAGTACAACTTAAGTTAATTACAAATTAAAAGTTGAATTTTTTTCTTCATCTGTTAATTTTTACAGACTGCTAAAGTTTTGAAAAAGCACAAATTTTGGCCTGGTATGGCTATACATTTTTTATCATATCTCGGGCTAGAATTAAGAAATAGAGGTGGAAGAGGCATCATTTTTCTCAGAACGGTACCGGCTTTCATTTCTTATGTCACAAGACTATGTTTCTTTATATTTTGTTTTGGAGAAATAGTATATTCTGACTGGTATACTATTCTATCTATCTATCTATCTATCTATCTATCTATCTATCTATCTATCTATCTATCTATCTATCTATCTATCTATCTATCTATCCAGCTATTTGTTGTTTCCCCTGATATCCTATTTTAATACACCATAAAGGTAACTTAACCTGATCTTCTGTTCTATTCACTATGTCTTTGAAAGCTAAAATATAAACTGTTTAGAAAAGTGATCTCTGGGGGCTTGAGCTCTAGTATAAGGAAAATGTAGATACATAGGCACGCATTAAGGGTGGGATCTCAGGGAGGCCATTGACAGTAGAGGAAAACAGAATGAACTGAACTTTGTGGCTGATTAAGTCCATGACTTGTGACAACCAGGCATCCCAATTAATAGGTAAGCCTATAACTTGCTATCCATTTCAGAGTTTTAACGCCTTCCCGACATGCGCCGTAATAGTACGGCGCATGGGCGCCGCCATTTTGCCCGGGATCGCCGGCTCCTGGAGCATGCTCCAGGGCCGACGTCATGTTGCTATGACAGCCGGGAGCCTGTACAAGGCTCCCAGGCTTGTCTGCAAATTCTCTCTTTTGCAGGCTGGTCTATGCAGCCTGCAAAAGAGGGGATGATTTTTTGCAATGCATTGCAATGCATTAGCATTGTAATGCATTGCATTAGTGATCAGACCCCCTAGGGGGTCTAATAAATGCAAAAAAAAATAAATAAAAAAGTAAAAAAAATATAAAAAGTATTAAAAGTTCAAATCACCCCCCTTTCCCTAGAACACATATAAAAGTAGTTAAAAACTGTGAAACATACATGTTAGGTATCCCCGCGTCTGAAATCGCCCGCTCTACAAATCTATAAAAATATTTTTCCTGTTCGGTAAACGCTGTAGCGGGAAAAATAGTCAAAAGTGCCAAACCGCCGTTTTTTCACTGTTTTGATTCTGATAAAAATTTGAATAAAAAGTGATCAAAGCGATAACATTTCCCGAAAATGGTAGAACTAAAAAGTACACCCGGCCCCGCAAAAAAAGATGCCCTATGCATCCCCGTACACTTACATATAAAAAAGTTACGGCCGTCAGAATATGGCGACTTTTAGAAAAAAAAAATTTAACACAGTTTTGGATTTTTTTTTAAGGGGTCAAAATGTAAATAAAACCATATAAATTTGGTATCCCTGGAAACGTACCGAAACACAGAATACAGGGGACATGTCATTTTGGCTGCACAGTGAACGCCGTAAAACCAAAGCCCGTAAGAAAGTCGCAGAAATGCATTTTTTCTTCAAATCCACCCCATTCTGAATTTTTTTCCTGCTTCCCAGTACATTATATAGAATAATTAATGGTGGCATCATGAAGAACAATTTGTCCCGCAAAAATTAAGACCTAATATGGCTCTGGGAGCGGAGAAATAAAAAAGTTATGGGCTTTAGAAGGAGGGGAGTCAAAAACGAAAAACGAAAATCATAAAATGCCATCGGCGGGAAGGGGTTAAATGTCTTTTAATTTGACTATTATTCCTTTCACTTTATTGCTACAATGGCATGCAGTACAGATCCATTTACAACATTTAGCTGAACTACTGAATATACTTGGAGACTTGCTGGTATACGGCAAACCTACCAAGACATGGAGTCCACCTAAACTGACAGATTGAGCAAAGAGAGCACTGGTCAGAGAAGCAGCCACTAGGCCCATGATGACTCTGGAAGAGCTGCAAAAATCCACAGCTCAGGTGGGAGAAACTGTCCACAGGATAAATGTAAGTTGAGCATTCCACAAATCTGTCCTTTATAGAAGAGTAGCAAGAAGAAAACCATTATTGAAAGAAAGACATGTGCTGTGGGGGCCACACGGCTCAGTGGTTGGCACTGCAGCCTTGCAGCGCTGGAGTCCTAGGTTCGAATCCTTCCAAGGGCAAAAAAACACCTGCAAGGAGTTTGTATGTTCTCCCCCTGTTTGCGTGGATTTCCATCCCATACTCCAAAGACATACTGATAGGGAAAAATGTACATTGTGAACCCTATGTGAGGCTCACAAGCTACATTAAAAAAAAAAAAAAAAAAAAAGACGTGTCGTTTGCAGTTTGCCAAAAGCCATATAGGGGACAAAGCAAATGTGGAAGAAGGTGCTCTGGTCAGATGAGACCAAAGTTAACGTTTTTGGCCTAAATGCAAAGCGCTATGTGTGGCGGAAAAGTAACACTGCTCATCACCAAGAACACATCATCCCCATTGTGAAACATGGTGGTGACAGCATCATACTGTGGGAAGGCTTTTTTTCAACAGGGACAAGAAAGCTGGTCAGCTGGATTGAGCTAAATACAGGACAATCCTGAAAGAAAACCTGTTGGAGGATACAAAAGACTTGAGACTGGGAGGGAGATTCACCTTCCAACAAGACAATCACCCTATATAGCTGGAGCTACCGTGGAGAAGTTTAGATCAAAGTATATTCATGTGTTACAATGGACCAGTCAAAGTCCAGACCTAAATCCCATTGAGCATCTGTTGCAAGACATGAAAATTGCTGTTCACAGACGGTCTCCATCCAATCTGACTGAGTTTGAGCTATTTGACAAAGAAGAACAGCCAAAAATCTCAGTCTTTAGATGTGCAAAGCTGGTAGAGACATATTCCAAAAGACTTGCAGCTATAATTGCAGTGAAAAGTTTCTCTACAAAGTATTGATTTAGGGGGCTGAATACTTTTGCACATCACACTTTTCAGATTTTTATTTGATTAAATCATGAATCATTTTCGTTCCACTTCAAATTATCTGCTACTTTGTGTTGGTATATCACTTAAAATTGCAGTAAAATACCTTAAAGTTTGTGGTTGTAAGGTGACAAAATGTGAAAAAGTTTAAGAGGAATGAAAACTTTTGCATGGCACTGTATTATAATCTGACTTGGATACTACTACTTGGATATTACCTCCATTTTCTCTAATTGGGGCCACTGATTGTACTGTATGATAACCTGGTTTTGGTAGCAAACCAGACTTAAAAAAAAAAAAAAAAAAAAAGCTGAAATAGCTGTTGAGCTATATTAATTATCTCATGTTGTAATCACAAAGCCATGTGCAGATCCAACTACTATCACTGTCATGTTGCAAGATTTGTGTTGGTATTTTATACAGTCCTATGAAAAAGTTTGGGCACCCTTATTAATCTTAATCATTTTTAGTTCTAAATATTTTGGTGTTTGCAACAGCCATTTCAGTTTGATATTGTACTTTTATTGTACTAACAGAAAATGTGCAATATGCATTAAACCAAAATTTGACAGAAAAGTGACATTAATATTTAGTAGATCCTCCTTTTGCCTCTAGTCGCTTCCTGTAGCTTTTAATCAGTTCCTGGATCCTGGATGAAGGTATTTTAGACCATTCCTCTTTACAAAACAATTCAAGTTCAGTTAAGTTTGATGGTCGCTGAGCATGGACAGCCCGCTTCCAATCATCTCACAGATGTTCAGTGATATTCAGGTCTGGGGACTGGGATGGCCATTCAAGATCATTGTAATTGTTCCTCTGCATGAATGCCTGAGTCGATTTGGAGCGGTGTTTTGGATCATTGTCTTGCTGAAATAGCCATCCCAGGCGTAACTTCAACTTCGTCACTGATTCTTGAACATTATTCTCAAGAATCTGCTGATACTGAGTGGAATCCATGCGACCCTCAACTTTAACAAGATTCCCGGTGCCGGCATTGGCCACACAGCCCCAAAGCATGATGGAACCTCCACCAAATTTTACAGTGGGTAGCAAGTGTTTTTCTTGGAATGCTGTTTTTTTTGGACGCCATGCATAACGCCTTTTTGTATGACCAAACAACTCAATCTTTGTTTCATCAGTCCACAGGACCTTCTTCCAAAATGAAGCTGGCTTGTCCAAATGTGCTTTTGCATACCTCAGGCGACTCTGTTTGATGAGAAAGAAGCCGTTTCTGCAAGCACACCACACTCTCCCATACAGCTTCTCCTTGTGCAAAGTGCGCTGTATTGTTGACCGATGCATAGTGACACCATCTGCAGCAAGATGATGCTGCAGCTCTTTGGAGGTGGTCTGTGGATTGTCCTTGACTGTTCTCACCATTCTTCTTCTCTGCCTTTCTGATATTTTTCTTGGCCTGCCACTTCTGGGCTTAACAAGAGCTGTCCCTGTGGTCTTCCATTTCCTTACTATGTTCCTCACAGTGGAAACTGACAGGTTAAATCTCTGAGACAACTTTTTATATCCTTCCCCTGAACAACTATGTTGAACAATCTTTGTTTTCAGATCATTTGAGAGTTGTTTTGAGTAGCCCATGATGCCACTCTTCAGAAGAGATTCAAATAGGAGAACAACTTGCAATTGGCCACCTTAAATACCTTTTCTCATGATCGGATACACCTGGCTATGAAGTTCAAAGCTCAGTGAGGTATACAAAACCAATTTTGTGCTTCACTAAGTCAGTAAAAAGTAGTTAGGAGTATTCAAATCAATAAAATCAGGGGACCAAAATTTTTGCACCAGTCAAATTTTGGTTTAATGCATATTGCACATTTTCTGTTAGTACAACAAACTTCATTTCAATCCTGAAATATTACTGTGTCCATCAGTTATTAGATATATCAAACTGAAATGGCTGTTGCAAACACCAAAATATAACTAAAAATGATTAAGATTATTAGGGGTGCCCAAACTTTTTCATAGGACTGAATGTTTAATAAAAAAAAAAAAGTGCACCAACCAATCATTGTCAAAGTAGCATTAAAAATGTTTTTGCTATTCCCTTGCAGGTAGCCACAGGACAGCCACATGAAGGTTCTAGTTACAGTGCACGCAAGGATGGAACAATGGCGCTCAACAGAATTGATTATGCTCGTGTGAAGCTAACTGAACTGTGCAGAACATGTGAACAGACGCTTGAGCAGCCTTAACCTTCATTAGGAGATATTAAAGGCAATTATTTAATAAAGTGCTTCAGAAATATATGAACCAAACAACAGGATTATCATTCTCTGTGCAGGAAATAAATCCAAGCTGAGAAGTATAGTGTGCTATTATTGCAAAAAATAAAAAAATCTTGAAGGTGAAAAAAGGACTTTGTAATCTTTCATGATCTTATGAGTAGCCCATCAGTTGCGTACATTTCAGCCATTACTTGTTTGTTTTGTACTGGAGTTTTGAGACTTGCTTAGGATATCTACAACCCTTGAAAAGTGTGAAAAACATAATGCGTGCAACGACATGAGAAAGTGTATGTATGTATGTATATATATATATATATATATATATATATATATATATATATATATATATATATATACTGCTGAAGGCACCAATAAGCTGATTTTTTTCCCTATTTTTCTATATCCAGTAGTAGCATTCATGGGAATAATAGAATTCATACAATAAGTCAATTTTCTACAGGTTCCCAAGGTCATTTGAAAAAAAAACTACCTTCGGCACTCCAGCTGCTGTGAAATTACTATTCCAACATACTCCATTCACTTCCATAGGAGTTCCAAGAGAGCAAGTATACATGCTGGGAGTTGTAGTTTTACAACAGCTGTCATCAGTTGAGAACCTAGCCTCTCTGCTGCCTGAGGCGGACAATCAAAAGACCCCCCCCCCTCCCGGACTGAATACCGGGGGGGAGGGGGGGTTAATTTTTTTGATCATCCATATTACATTACAGTGAATACAATGCAGTATTACTTACAGGAGACGTCTTCCCACATTTCCCTTCTCTTCCCTTTTGGACCGCCATGACCACTTCTTCCAGCTGTGACTTGACTTGTTTGCAACACAGACATCTTTGACTCCTCACTTCTCCATGCATCCAAAATCCATATACACTGCTCAAAAAAATAAAGGGAACACTCAAATAACACATCCTAGATCTGAATGAATGAAATATTCTCATTGAATACTTTGTTTCTGTACAAAGTTGAATGTGATGAGAACAGGAGGTGGTGGGCGCTCCATCAATGGAAATCTTCAAGCGGAATCTGGATAAACATATAGCTGGGATGATTTAGGAAAACCTGCACTCGCAGGGGGTTGGACCCGATGGCCCTTGAGGTCCCTTCCAACTCTACCAAAAAAGAAAAAAAAAAGAAAAAACAAAATCAAACAAAAATCATCAATGGAAATCAAATTTATTAACCCCTTAACGACCGGCCTATAGTAAAATTACGTCGGCACTGACAGGTCCTTCCTGACTGCCCTATAGTAAAATTACGTCGGGCAGTCAGGGAAGGATTCCCTGTCAGTGCCAACGTAATTGGAGCGGATCTTAACTGTATCTGACAGCTAAGACCTGCTCCATAACCCCCCATTGGAGGGGTCCCACTATTCTGCCGGCGTTATCGGCATCCCCCGCGGCGTGATCGGGGGGGTGCCAGTGTCTCTAACATGCAGCCTGGAGTCTGGCCAGTGAGCCCCCCGTTTTCTGGTTGATTATAGGTTGCAGGGTACTAAGGAAGCCAAGCAATGCATCTGCTTGACTTCCTGTTAGACTGGAGACACGTGCAGGCTGTGTCTCCAGTCTGTAACATTGATTCAGCAGTGAAATCATTGCTGTATCAAGTGTCCTAAAAGGCACACATAAAAAAAGTGAAAAAAAAAAATTAAAATAAATAGTGTTTTAAAAAAAATGAAGTTATAAAGCCCCAAAAATTCCCTTTTTTCTATAGAAAATGAATTGTATAAAAAAATGGAAAAAAAAAAACTCGCCGGAAGTAGTGATTTTTCGCAATCTCACTTTCGAAAATATGCTATAAAAGTGATCAAAAAGTCATATGCACCCCACAACAGTACCAATAAAAAGCACACATTGTCCCGCAAAAAATAAGCCCTCAACCAACACTGTCAACTGAAAAATAAAAATGTTACACCTCTCGGAAGATGGCGATGCAAAAATCACTGATTTATGTCTTCAAATGTGTTTTTGTTCTGCAGAATTAGTATCGCATAAAAAAATAATATAAATGAGGTATCACCGTACTGACCCGCAGAATAAAGGCCACATGTTACTTATACTGTACACTGCATGGCAAAAATTTTAAAAGGTAAAACGCAATGCCAGAATTGATTTTAATTTTTGAAATCCAGCAAAAAAAAAAAAAAAAAGAGTTAAAATGTATTTAGGCACCCAAAAATGGTGTCATTACAAAATGCATCGCATCCCGCAAACAATAAGCCCTTATATAGCCACGTCACCAGTAAAATAAAGAAAATATAGCATCTAGCAATGTGAAGACAAAACCCCACAAAATCGCCAAATCATTAGAACACAACTGGCTGCAGCAGGCAGGGAATATATAAGCTGTGTGAGAGGATATCAGGGGACACCCCAGATTTACAATTTATGAGGGAAAAGACACCATAAGTGACCCCCAGAGTGACTCCTCTAATCATACGAGCTACTGAGACATGAAGGAATTTGGTTTTGCAGTGTACTCTGTACAGCTTCGCCATCTGCTGTGCAGTCACGTCTGGGATACTAATACTCACTACACCCCCTGATAAATTCTTTGAGGGGTGCAGTTTTTAAAATGGGGTCACTTCTTTGAGGAATCTACTTTCTGGTACCATACAGGCTCTACAAACATGACATGGTGTTCAGATACAAAACATCCAAATCTGTACTCCAAAAGCCACATAGCGCTCCTTCCCTTCTGCGCCCTGCTGTGCGCCCAAACTGCAGTTTATGCCACATGTATGACACTGGTGTACCCCGGATAACGTATGTAAGGTCATATGTGGTTATAAACTGATAATAGGGCACAGCCGGACACAGAAGGGAGGAAGGGTTATTTGTAGGGTTGAGACGATCTTGACTTTTCAGGATCGATTTTAAAATCCGATTTCCGATCATTTTTCTTTTTTTTATAATATTTTTTATTGGTTTTCCACAAATAAATGACACTTAAACAACGTAATATGAAATGTGAACAGAAAATTGTAAAGAAATACAAAACATTTTAGGAGCATACTAAAGAATGTAAACAACTGCCATAAAGGCCATTAGTTTCAGCAACTGAAGAGGGCATGTATTAGCTAATTTAGAGAACAAGAATTGAGGAATACGAGAGAACCATTCCACTACACGAACATATAGAGAGAGAGCGCATCCGAGGGAGGGGGGGGGGGGATCAGAATGTGAGCTAAAACTGTAGCTGTTTCCAGGGGCCCCAGGTTTTGAGAAAAGCATGATGCCTTCTTGCCTGCCAACTGGACAACTCCTCAAACCTAGCTATCTGATTTACCTTAGCTATCCATTCAAGCCTGGTTGGGGGTTCGGCACTAAGCCACCTACCTGGTATGAGTGAGTTGGCCGCCGACAAAAGCAAGGAGACTAAATTAGATCTGGATGGTTTATAGTCTGTATTGGGAAGTGAGAGAACTACCATGGAGGGGAGAATCTCGAAAGAATGTGAGGTGACTTTCCTAACAGTAGATTGAACATCATCCCAGAAGGCGCGGATAAGCGGACATTACCACCAGATATGAAACAGGGTGCCTGTATTCGATTTGCACCTCCAGCATAGATCCGAGGCGTTCAGTTGCATACGTGAAAGGCGTTCAGGGGTGTGATACCATCTCATTAACAGTTTGAAATGTGTTTCCTGTATACCCACACATGGGGAAAAACCATGAGAGTTTCGCAAGACCACGGTGACTTGATCGTCTGTTAATTTGATCCCTAGGTCAGACTCCCAAGAAGAGACATAGGCAGGTTTATAAAACGATTGCGGGTCGATATACTGTTTCAAGACAAAAGCTGTCTTGTTGAGCTGTGCGTTGTTTGCCAGTACCGATCGCTCAAAGGGTGTAAGGGCTGTGCGTGGCCTGTTAATCGCCAACCATTCCTCCGTCAACTTGTGCAGATGATGTTTTTGAAGAAAGGAAAGTGTAGAGGGGGACAAGCGCGATTCCAACATGCCATAATCAATGTTTGAGCTACTATCTATATTATCAATAAGCCTGTGTGGCAGAAGTCTTTCCCAAATATCACCATATGAGGAGTGTGGATGGCCCAGTTGTGAGGGGATGAGGCCTATAGGGGACAGAAGCGAGGAATCGGGGGCCAATCTTCCCTTAACTTCTCTCCAGACTTCGCAGGGACCCAGAATGAGTTCGTCAATCGTCTTAGCACGATTACCAGGTGATCCAAAGAGCCAAAGGTCTGCCTGAGACCGGGGGCCAAAGGTATGTAAAGATATGTCCGAAACAAGGGATGGAGTGGAAAGATTCGTCAAGTCGACCCAGCGCTTCAGTTGTATCGCTCTGTAGTAGCTTAGAACATTTGGCATACCTATACCTCCTTCCGTCCTTTTCCTCATAAGGAGTGACAGAGGGAGTCTCGACTTCTTACCATTCCACAGGAACGTCGTGAAAAGGGTTCTGATTTCTTTAAAAAAGGTTTGAGGCAACCGAATGGGGAGTATATGCAGGTTGTAAAGTATTTTAGGTAAGATATATGATTTAAGGAGATTCTTACGGCCCAACCAAGAAAACGGAAGTTTCCGGTAGGAGGACAATTTAGAGCGAATATCTTTCAACAGAGGAATGAAGTTAGCCGAGTACAGCTGACTAGGATCCGCCGTCAGGATGATTCCTAGGTACTTCAAGGATGTAGACGACCATGTAAATGGGGATGAGGATGCCAGAGAGGTGGCTTGAGACCGCGGAAGAGTAATGTTCAATACCTCCGACTTATCTAAGTTAGCTTTGTAACCTGAGATCCATCCATATTGGGACAACAAACGTATAATGGCAAGTAAACCTTACTCCGGATTAGAGACTAAAAATAGGACATCATCTGCAAAGGCTGCAGAATAAAGCTGGAGTTTCCCCATTTGAAGTCCCGACACATCCGAATGCAGGCGTACCGTTTGTAGGAGGGGTTCTAACACTAGGAGAAAGAGAGAGGGGGAAAGGGGGCAGCCCTGCCGAGTACCATTTTTAATATTGAAACTCGACGACAGAGTGTCATTGATTTTGAGTCTAGCATGCGGCGCATGGTACAAAGAAAAAATTGCTCTGATGAACGGGAGAGGAAACTTAAATTTTTCAAGTGTTGCGTACATAAAGCCCCAGTCCACCCTATCGAACGCTTTTTCCGCGTCAAGGCCCAACAACACTAATCTAGATCGGTACTTACGGGCGTGTGCAATGTCCTTTCCCTCTCTCCCCTTCACAAACCCTGCCTGATCCGGGTGTATCAGGTGGGGGATTAATGGCTTAATTCTAGTGGCTAGCACCTTCACCCATATCTTTAAATCTAAATTCAATAGAGATATGGGACGATAGCTGCCACAGGATAAGGGGTCCTTCCCCTCCTTGGGTAAAAGGGTAATGTGGGCCTCCTGAGCCTGACTGGGGAGGGGCTTACCCCCAAGTAGGGCATTACATGAATTGGACAGATGGGGAATAAGTTCGGATTTAAAGACTTTGTAGTACTGTAACGGGAAGCCGTCTGGGCCTGGGCTTTTCCCAGTGGGGAAACTATCTACCACTTGTTTAAGTTCCTCGTGAGAAATGGGATCTAGGAGGGCCATCGCCTCTTCGTCTGAAAGAGAAGGTAGAGGAACTGAATCTAGAAAGTCCTTCCTTTTCTGTGCCTTATCATCTGTGTCAGAAGCAGAGTCGTTTCTATTGAGGTTGTATAAAGTAGAGTAAAATGAGAGAAAGGCGGAGGTAATATCTGGAGTGGAAGTACGAGTTACACCTGTCTGGTCCTTAATTTTAGCAATAAAACATTTGGCTTTTCTTTTCTTGATCAGTGAGGTCATTAACTTGCCACTTTTGTCGCCGTGGGCATACAACTTATGTTGGAAGTGGAGAAATTGTTTCGCCGTACGAGCATTTATTAAGTCCCTCAGTTCCTCCCTCAATTTAATGAGTCTATCGTGAAGGGGGCGCTGAACACTCAGCTTCCTTAAGCGTTCTATAGCCGCAATCTCAGAAAGGAGAGAGTCCAATTTAATCTGCGATTCTTTCCTAGCCTTGGAGGCCAATGAAATAAAGACCCCTCTTATAACTGACTTGTGGGCTTCCCACGTGATTACAGGGCAAGTGTCTGGGATAGCATTTATCGCGAAATATACATCCAGTTGTTGTTTAACTGTTTGATGGAAATCAGCCCTATCCAGTAAGGACTCATTTAAGCGCCAATTCCAGTCTCTCCTAGGGAGCTGATCCAGCGTCAGTGTCGCCCATACCGGAGCATGATCTGAAACCGAGATCGAGTCAATACGGGAGTCTAGCAAGTATCCAACCAGAGATTTGGAGACAAATAGATAGTCCAGTCTCTGATAAGATTTTTTAGGGTTGGAATAGAACGAATAATCTCTCATGGATGGGTTATGTGTGCGCCACAGATCCACTAAATTTGCATCAGTAAATGCCTGGTTCAATCTACCCAGCGCCTTCTGGGATATTGAGGAAACCCCAGAAGAGGAGTCAACTGTCGGGTTAAGCGTAGCATTTAGATCCCCTGCCAAAATCACCTGTCCCTCAGCAAAAAGTTCTAACGTCTTCAACGCTGCAAGAAGCCAGTCTATCTGACCCTTGTTTGGTGCATATAAGTTTGCAAATGTATAGACACGGGAAGCTATCGTTCCCTTCAGCAGAAGCATTCTACCATCTGGGTCCTCGTAGGTGTGAGTACACATAAACGGGACAGAATTATGAAACAGGATAGAAACCCCACATGTACGTTTAATCGGGTTTGTCGCATGAAAAAAGAGGGGGAAAGCACTGGTGGGGAATCTAGGAATGGAACCGGACTTAAAATGGGTTTCTTGGAGAAAAGCTACGTTGGTACGAAGCTTCTTCAAAATTGTAAAGACTTGAGATCTCTTATTGGGTGAGTTCATCCCGTTTGTGTTGAAGGAGGTAAATACTAGCTTAGCCATGGAGGCAATCTGGTATTAAGACTAGATAAAACTATATGTTAAGAGCGCAGCAAAAGTGATAGGAGGTTGGGGGAAGGGGGGAAGGGTGGTGGGGGGGAGGATGCAGATCAAGGAAATAACCAAAACAATGCGGTCTTTACGTGCGGGAAAGGTTCTCTCTATAGTTACCCGCTACAGATTGTTGCAAAGAGCAGGCAAAAATATACAGCAATAGAATACAAGAAAAACAGTAATAATTAGACTATTAAACTGTTAAACTAGGGAGTCTATAGCCGCGGCAAGCCTGATATCCGCAGACTGTGAAATACACTGTCCAACAGACAGCCAAACGGAGGTAGGAGTTGGGATCTAATCGTGAATATCAGCTGACCACTCCAAACGGAAAATGTAAGTACAAATGAGGCACGAAGAGATGCAACAGTGGAGAGGAAATAAAACACGTAACAGAAGTTACAAGCAGAGGGAACGGAATCAAGAGATGGAGCAAGAAGAAGAACTAGGAAAAAGGTCGAAAAAGATGTGAGCACATGGAGAAGAGAGAGAGACATGAGTTATAACGAAGCAGTAAAAGACATACTAGCAAGCCCGTAAGACCAATATGCAACAAGTAAATCTAACACCTCAAATTATAGGGTGCCCCAAAAAACTAACAAGTAGCTATTCCACAGGTCCTGTGTTAAGGACATTAGAGTTAAGACAATATAATCCCCCATCCATATGCTGGACAGGGTCTGAAAGAGGATAGCCACCCGGGGCCGCGGGGCCACCAAAAGAGCCCCAGGGCCACGGGCGGGACCCCTCCCAAGGATACCCAATATGACACAAGCAAACCCATTGTACCAAGCAGACTCTAGCTGTCGAGGCGGAAATGTAAAATATAAAATATAAAATATATCCTGGCACAATATAGCACCGAAGACATATAGCTATCAGTGGAACATAACAGAATGAGACATGAACTAAAATCTAAGTCTGAAGAACCAAACAAAAGAAAAACAAAAAAATATGTGCCAGGGTCAGGAACCTAGAACCAAGAGGATCCCCTACTAGGATCAGTCAGAAAAAAGCTTCTGATGGGCAGTTTAGGCTGCCATAAGCAGGAGGAGGCAAGCAAGTCCCATCGCTAATAGAGAAAGTTCCGAGAGTCTAGAGTGTCAAAGGCTCAGGGGACAATCGCCTTCCTCGCCTTCGGGGATTTTGGTTTGTACGTGCGATCAGGCCAATCAGTATCCGGGAGCCTAGGCCAAGCATTTACATCCATATTGAGTGCCTGCCAGGAGGGTATAGGAATAGGCGATATATCTAGCAGAGGCCAGGCGGCTTCAATGTCCGCAGACGAACGGATTACTATTCTGCGACCCTGCTTCAGGACTGCCAGTCCAAATGGAAAAAGCCACATGTATTGCAGACCTTTCTCCTTCAATGCCTCTAGTAATGGCCGCAGCATGCGTCTTTTAGACAGGGTTTGTGGAGCCAGATCCTGGTATAGCTGAATGTCTGTTTGCTCGTATTGGAGTGGTCTCTTTGTTCTGGCTGCAACCAGGATCTCCATAGTGTCCACTGAGGTTAATAGTCCACATATAACATCCCTGGGGGGGTCCGTAGCTGCGGGTTTGGGCCTGACTGCACGATGTACCCTTTCAATTTGAATAATGCTCGCCCTTTCCTGGCCCAGGAGCCCTGTAAATATGGATGCCATGATATTTCTCAAATCCTCCTGTGGGTAGGATTCAGGCAAACCTTTCAGGCGAATATTCCTACGTCTGTTGCGGTTTTCTAAGTCCTCTAGCATATCACTAGCTCTATTGATGTGAGCATGGTGCAGGGCGACATGTTGTTCTACAGTAGCAGAGTGAGCAACAAGGGCAGAGCATGCTGTTTCAACCGACGAGACCCTGTTAACTAGGCCTTGCATATCCTCACGTAGGGCTGCTAGCTCTGACATTATCGGTGCCATCGTCTGAGAGATTAGCTTACGCATAAAGGACTTAGTGACCGCAGCGGAGGGATTTGTATCTAACCTGTCTGCACTGGTCACGCTCTCCATGTCGGAGTCCTCAGCGTTGTATCCCTCCAGGACTTCCTCCTGCGCCATCTTGCGCGCCAAAGCGGGGGACCGGGCCGGCTTCTTCTTAAAGAATTTATGCATTTCCCCTTGTTGATTCCTCCCATTCGGTGTACCGGGAGCGTCCTGGCTCCTGTCACGACCGTTCTTCCCCATTTGTGCGGCTGTTCGCTGAGTTTGGAGCGGGTATAAGCTGATTTACAGACGGAGCTGCAGGCTCAGGCGTCCATCTGCATTGACGGTTAGGCTCCGCCCCCCTCGATTTCCGATCATTTTTCATTCGAACCCGATCTCAATCCCAATTCCGATCCCAATGCAAGTCAATGGGATTTTTTTTATTAATCGGAGATCGGATTTTAAAAGCAATCCTACCCCCTGGTGTCCACTTACCTCCAGAGATGGCTGGTCCTGTGCCCCAAGCCTTCATTCTTCGCCTCGCTGCTGCTCCACGCTGCTTTTCTTCCTTCGCTGCCCCCTCCCTGCCAGGTTAGGAGAGTGTGGGCGGGTACTGGGAGGGGAGACGTCACGTCTCCCCGCCCCGTACCCGCCCACACTCTAAGCCACAAGCCCCGCCTACCTTGCGCTTTAAACACTAACCTGGGAGGCGGGGCACAGGAACAGCCATCTCTAGAGGTAAGTAGCTGCTAGAGATTTAGTTTAGCCTTCCATTCCAATGAATGGAGGCAGCCGGCGCGCAGGGGGTTAAGGCTGTGTGTCGGCTGCTTCCATTCATTCCTATGGAACTGTAGCGGAGCCTTCACACTGAATATACAGTGTGCAATGCATTGTGGGAAAAATCACCGATCTCGATCCCACATAAAAAGATCGTGTTCAGAATTCCGATGGCGATCGTGAAATTTTCTCGATCCCCGATCGGAATCCGATCTTTTTTCTACACGATCGCTCAACCCTAGTTATTTGGTTTTTGGAGCACAGACTGTTTGGCTTTTGGATGCCATGACACTTTTGCAGAGCTGAAACGCCAATAAAGTGAAATCCCCTGATATGTGATCTTATTTTGGAAACTAAACCCCTGAAGGATTTATCCAGGGGGTACAGAGCGCATTTTTAACCCTTAAGTGTTCCTATAACTTAACTTATTATCCATAAATGAATACGAAGCTGATTGTGAGAGGAGAAAATGACAATTTTTCCAGGAATATGTCATTTCAGTGCGTAATATGTTGTGCCCAACTTGTATCAGAGATGAACATTTCAAAAGCTGTTGTGCCTGGGATACCCGCTTAACAGTTTTTGGAGTGTATATCTCTGCTGACATAAGTTGGGCACAACATATCGGGCACTGAAATGGCAAATCTCTGGAAAAATTTCATTTTTAACTTCATTATCAGCTACGATTTCATTTCTGGAAACAAAATAAATGCAACACTCAAGGGTTAAAAATGCTCGCTATGCCACTTGATAAATCCCATCAGTGGGGTAGTGTCCAAAATGGGGTGACATGTCTGCGGATTCCACTTTATTGGCAATTCAGGAGCTTTGCAAAAGTGGCATGACGTCCTAAAATCAAACTGTGCTCCAAAAACCAAAATAGCGCTCCTTCCCTTCTCTGCCCAGCTGTGCCCAAACAGCCATTTCTACCCATATATGGCATTAAGTACGTTATCTAGGGTACACCAGTGTCATACATGTGGGCATACACCACCATTTGGGTACACAGCAGGGCGCAGATGTGAAGAAGCGATATGTGCTTTTGGAGTGTAGATTTAGAGTCTTTGTTTTTGGACACCATGTCACATTTGCAGAGACCCTAAAATTACCCCTACAAAATGGCGTCACTTCTTGGGGAATTCCAGTTTACTGTCGCCTCCAGGGGTCTACAAAGACAACATGGCGCCCAGAAAGTCCCTCTAAATCTGTACCCCAAAAGCTAAAAAGCGCAGTGCACCTTCCCTTCTAAGCCCTGCTGTGTGCCCAAGCAGCAGTTTACACCTAGATATATAATTGTTTTCCCCTCGGGATGGCTCCTTAATAGTTTTAGGAGTGCAGGTCTATGAAAATACAAAGTGGGTGCAATGTATTGGGCACCAAAATGGCATATTTCTTTAAAAATTAAAATTTTCATTTTGTACATTAATTTTTGGGAAGCATTTTTAGGCTCAAAATGATAATACCCCTTGATACATTGCTTGATGGGAGTAGTTTTTAAAATGGGGTCACTTTTGAGGAGTTTCCATTGTATTGATACTTTAGGGGGTCAGCAAATATGACATGGCACCTGCAAACTATTCCAGCAAAATCTGCCCTTCAAAATCCAAATAGCCCTCTCTCCATTCTGAGCCCCACCATGTACCCATACAGTAGATTATGACCACATATGGGGTATTGCCGTGTTCATGAGCAATTAGTTAACAAACTGTGGGATGTTTTAGTAATTTTTAACCTACACATTTCAAGGTTATTAAAATCTGTGAAATGGCTATAGGATCAAAATGCTCACTATACCCCTCAATGAATACCTTAAGGGGTCTAGTTTATAAAATGGGGTAATTTATGGGGTTTTTCAATTGCTTTGGTAACTCAAATCTTGTTTGAATGCGCAATGGGCCTGAAACATTTTGAAGCAAAAACTGTGTCTTGAAATCCATTTGGTGGTTCTTTTTGAACCCTACTGTGCGTCCGTACATAGGATTAAGGCTACACAGTGGACATTTTCGAACATGGGAGAAATTGGGTCATCTATTTTAGGGTGTTTTTTTTTTCATTTTCATGTGTTATGTACAAGAAAACTGCCTATAAAATGACACTTTTGTATAAAAAATGAAATTTTTTTGTTTGATGCAAATTATTTCAAAACCTATGGGGTCAAAATACTCACTATAACCCTCAATGAATACCTTAAGTGGTCTAGTTTATAAATGGTGTCATTTATGGGGGTTTTCAATTGCTTTGGTAAATCAAATCTTGTTTGAAATTGCAATGGGCCTACAATATCTACAAGCAAAATTTGTGTTTTGAAACCTAATTGGCACTCCCTACCTCTTGGGCCCTACTGTATGTGCGTACATAAGACTAAGGCCACAAAGTGTACATTTTTTAACACGGGAGAAGTGTACTCCCTCCTCTGTCCTCCTGTGCCCCCTCCGACATCACTTATCTCAGCTGGCGACTTTGCCTCTTACTTCAAAACTAAAATCGACACCATCAGAGACAGTCTCACCCTACTCCCCCGACAACCCCTCTACCCAACTACTTGCTGCTCCTCATCCCTGACCTGTTTCTCCACCATCACTGATGAAAAACTCTCCTCCCTAATCTCTAAATCCCACCTCACCTCCTGCGCACTTGACCCGATCCAGTGACATCTCATCAGCAAAATCACTGAAGTCATTACTCCAGCCCTAACCCATCTCTTTAACCTATCCCTAACCAATGGATCATTCCCCTCCGCCTTCAAATGCGCTACAGTCACACCTATACTTAAGAAACCGTCCCTCGACCCGTCCTCTCCAACCAACTATCGTTCCATCTCACTGCTCCCCTACGCCTCAAAACTGCTTGAGCAGCACGTCCACTCAAAACTCTCCTATCTCTCATCCAACCTGCTCTTTGACAGACTACAGTACAGTCAGGCTTCAGACCCCGTCACTCCACTGAAACTGCCGTAACAAAAGTCACTAATGACCTGCTAACCGCTGCTTGATAGTCCAATGTGGGTGGGTGGGCGGGGCTAAACGGCAGGTTGCATCTGAAACCCCGCCCACCAAATGATGCAAGAAATCAGGAAGAAAGAAGATTTTACAGGAGTGAAGACTGGTGAGTATGCAAGGTGGGAATACCCCTTTAAGGTCCAAAATAAGCTGGTCATTAAGGGGTTAACCAATGGAGGCCTGGATTTGGAGTCACCCCTAAAATTAAAGTGGAAAAACACACTACAGGCTGATCCAATGTAATGTCCTTAAAACGTGTCAAAATGAGGCTCAACAGTGTGTGTAGCCTCCACGTGCCTGTATGATCTCCCTACAACGCCTGGGCCTGCTCCTGATGAGGTTTGCGAATGGTCTCCTGAGGGATCTCCTCACAGACCTAGACTAAAGCATCTGCCAACTCCTGGACACTCTGTGGTGCAACGTGACGGTGGATGGAGCGAGATATGATGTCCCAGATGTGCTCAATCAGATTTAGGTCTGAGGAACGGGCGGGCCAGTCCATAGTTTCAATACCTTCATCTTGCAGGAACTGCTGACACACTCCAGTCACATGAGGTCTGGCATTGTCCTGCATTAGGAGGAACCCAGGACCAACCACACCAGCATATGGTCTCACAAGGGGTCTGAGGATCTCATCTCGGTACCTAATGGCAGTCAGGCTACCTCTGGTGAGCACACCATTACTGACCCACTGCCAAACCGGTCATGCTGAAGTATGTTGCAGGCAGCAGATCGCTCTCCACAGCGACTGAATGGTACATCGAGGAATGGAGAAGCGCAATAAATAACTCCAAGAAACTCACTGTGTGCCAGTCATTGCAAAGAGACTACACCATGGCCTCCTACCTGGAGAGAATGCGCCACCCCAAACACAGACAGACCCTGAGCCAGTATAGACTGAGCGCCCACAACCTGGAGATGGAGACGGGGCGACACAGGCAGACGTACAAGCCACGGGAGAACAGACTGTGCCAGCACTGTGACCAGGGGGCCCTAGAAGACGAGACCCATTTCCTGCTACACTGCACCAAATACTCAGCTGTGAGGGCCGTCTACTAACAAAGACTCTCTGCCCACATCCCAGACTTCATATCTGCAGACGAGAAGAGGAAACTACATCCTACTGGGAGAAGAAGAGGCCACTGTGGAGATCGCTGCCCAATATGTGTTCAGCTGTCACCAAATAAGAGGAAGGTGAGACTCCACGAACTGTTATACCCCAAACCACCCACCCCACCCCACCTCCCCATATAGCGGTCACCAACTAAGAGGAAGACCAGACTCCATGAACTGTTATACCCCAAATCAGCCACCCCCCCATACTCTCCCCCTGGACTCCAACTCCCCCCCCACACACACACACTTTACTAGCTTTGGCAATGCCAAATATCAATTCAGACGTGCCAATAAAGCCTATTTGATTTGATTTGAACCTTCTTTCATCTGTGAAGAGCACAGGGCGCCAGTGGAAAAGTTGTCAATCCTGGTGTTCTGTGGCAAATGTCAAGCGACCTGCACGGTGTTGGACTGTGAGCACAACCCCCATCTGTGGACGTCAGGCCCTCATACCATCTTCATGTAGTCAGTTTCTAACCGTTTGTGCAGTCACATACACATTTGTGGCCTTTTGCAGGGCTCTGGCAGTGCTCCTCCTGTTCATCCTTGCACAAAGGCGGAGATAGCGGTCCTGCTACGGCCCCCTCCACATCTCCTGGTGTCATGACCCATCTCCTAGTAGCACCTCCAGCCTCTGGACACTATGCTGACAGACACAGCAAATCTTCTTGCCACAGCTCGCATTGATGTACCATCCTGGATGAGCTGCACTACCTGAGCCACTTGTGTGGGTTGTAGAGTCTGTTTCATGCTACCAGGAGTGTGAAAGCGCAACCAACGTACAAAAGTAACAAAAACATCAGCCACTAAGCATTGGTACTGAATTGTGGTCTGTGGTCTCCACCTGCAGAACCACTTCTTTATTCAGTGTGTCTCAATAATTGCCAATAATTTCCATCTGTTGTCTATTCCATTTGCACAAAAACATGTTAAATTGATTGTTAATCAGTATTGCTTGGCGTTAGATTGTGTTGCTTAAGTGTTCCCTTTATTTTTTTGAGCAGTGTGTATATATATATATATATATATATATATATATATGTGTGTGTGTCCTACAGCGGCCCCTGCAGCCTATATTACAGCGGACCCCTGCCACTGTGGGGAGTAATAGAGGTTGCAGGGGCCGCAGGGGCCAAGATTTTCCGTGATCTCCTCTCTCAGCCCAAAATTCATGGCAGGGGTTATCAGAAATCCTACTCCTCCGCTGCAACCTCGACTCCACGTGTGAGCTGTAAACGCTTCAGCACTGGCGTGTGGAGACGTCAGCAGGTCGTGCTGAAGCTTATGAGCTTGGCCAACAGAAAACACACTGCCTCGAGGTTAGGGATGCCATCCTAGATGAAACGGCAATGTCTTTCTCGCCGATGCACCTGGGCCCAGGCATGGTCGTGTGTGATAATGGTCGGAACCTGGTAGCGGCTCTAGAGCTTGCCAGACTCAAACACGGTCCACGTCCTCCGATATAAAAAAAAACATCTCATCTTTCTTTCAGGTAGGGGAGAGGAAAAATCGAATAAATGATTGCCACAAGCAACTGGTGCAGAATATGATGGAAATGTTTCCGTCAACCCTCACTGGTGGCAGAGGGGAGATTTCCTCCAAGACGCTAACAACTGCCATCCGGTCCACAAACACCAGCGGAACACTCAGCCTTGTCCTCTCCGATCCCTCTGCGCCTTACACGTATTCGGTGTAGAACTTGGACCTGTGGCCCTTGGGGTGAGTGGAGGCTTTCCCCAGGTGAAGTTTAGGTGAGTTTGGTGAGGGGGTGCAAGTACGCCCCGCAGTTAGCCTTTTTGGTGGCATAGCGTGTACACAATGAACCCCAACTGTCACTTGCTGAGCCACTCTTCTACTTGTAACTTCATGATAGAATCTGCATGTCTATGCTCTCTTGAGTTAGAGATAGATTGGGGCACCTGCATTTTAAGTTTATGCCCCATTCTGTGTCAGGCCCATTTTGTTGCTTCACCCCACAAGCAGAGTTCTGGTTTTGTGCCCCTTTGTGGCAATTCAGCCGTGCCACCCCCAGTATTAATTCTTTCACCCTTATCTTGGAGTTGTCACTTGCCCCAGCATCATATACAGTGTCAGGCCCACTTTGTTGCTTAACCCCACAAGCAGAGATCTGGTTTTGTGCCCCTTTGTGCCAATTCAGCCGTGCCACCCCCAGTATTAATTCTTTCACCCCTATCTTGGAGTTGTCACTTGCCCCAGCAGCGTATAGATTGTCAGGCACACTTTGTTTTTTCACCCCACAAGCAGAGCTCTGGTTTTGTGCCCCTTTGTGCCAATTCAGCCGTGCCACCCCCAATATTTTTTTCTAAACTCGTTTTATATAAGCACAAATCAAACAAACAGAAAAATTACAAACAGAAATATGCCACAGCATCATCACCTCCCCGTCCCCAAATCCCACCCACCACCCGTACAGTTCAGAGCAGAATATTACAGAACACACCAACAAAATGAAGCAGTACCATGACAGGGGGAGCCGTGAAAAGCACACGCCACCCCTTACGGAGTGAAGGCATCAATAGCCGAACGCATTGAAGGGGCAGAATATTGGGTCACGTCAAGCTCCCCAAACTTTAGAAAACTTCTGGGGACAACCTCTCCCTTTATATATAATCCGATTAAATGGAAGAACCGCATTAACCAGCCTCCGCCACTGGAGAACAGATCCACCGCAAGGCGATGGCCTTCCTTGCATAGAACAGGCATTCCCGGAGGAAAACGCGGGTGTAATGCTGCCATAGCTCCTCCTCCAGCACACCAAATAGGCATATTTCGGGAGAAAATGGGACAGGTTGGTTCAGAACATCCGTCAGGAGATCCACCACCCCCCTCCAAAAAGCTTGGATTACTGGGCAGCTCCACAGCATGTGCCAGAAGTCCGTGTGAGGGCATGGACACCTAAGACAATTAGGGCCAGGTAACCGACCCATCCGATGCAGCCGGACAGGGGTCAGATAACACTGGTGTAGAATAAAAATCTGAATCAGTTTGTTGTTAGCTGAGGGTGAGACATGAAGAGGGGATTCTAAAATCTCCTGAAATGTCTCCTCTGTCAGCTCAGGGATATTAGTACACCACCATCTAAATGTCGGGGCTTCGGCTAGAGATACCTTCACATGAATCAGATGATCGTACAAAACTGAAATAAGGCCTCCAGGGCCTTGAGAACGTAACACACCAATAAGCGGATATTCTGACAGGGTTGGTGAGGGAACACTGAGGAAAGGGCTTGCCGTATCTAAAGGAATCTAAAGAATTGGTGCCTTGGAATCTCATGGGAGGAGACCAGGGAATCAAAGGTGACAAACACTCCCTGGGAATATAAGTCTGCCAAGGAAGACACCCCATATCTAAACCAGGACCTAGCATCAGGTAGTGCAAACAAATCAGGCAACCCATTGTCCCATAAAGGAGTCTCCGCAGGGATATCTGAATACGAAGACACCCTCCGGGCCTGCTTCCAGATCTGTGATGCCAGGGCATGAATAGGCAATCGAGCTCTAAACAACCGAGAGTGGTCCAGAACCGGCCACAGTATGCGTAAATCCAGGTGATGAGCCAGGTGCGCCTCAGGTCCCGAGGGCCGTGTCTGGGAGAGCCAGGGTTTTATAAAACGTAGCTGTCCCGCTAAATAGTAAAGAAACAGGTCAGGGAGTGATGCCCCCCCCCCCCCCGAGCTGCTTCGGCCTCTGGAGAGCGGATAACCGTAATTTGGGTCTGCAATGTCCCCAGACAAAAGAGGTCCACAAAGAGTCCATCTGTCTAAAAAATCGGAGAGGGACGGGCACGGCCGAGTTACTAAGGGAGTATAGGCATTTGGGCAGAACGATCATTTTTATTAGATTAATTCTACCGGCTACAGACAGCGGTAATTTAGCCCAGGTCTGGAATTTAGAGCGAAAGTGCGAAAGGTGGGGGAAAATGTTAAGGTCCAAGTATCTCTTATAATCTCTAGGGATCATAATTCCAAGATACTTAAAGGCAGAGACCACCGGTAATCCACACACCACGTCTCCCTCCGCTGCTGTCAGAGTACGACCTATGGGCATATAAGAGGACTTAGACCAGTTGGTGCGCAGACCCGAATAGCCACCAAAAGTATTTATCACCTCCATGGCTCGGGGCAGGGACGTAGAGATGAATAGGAGGAGGTTGTCAGCATAAAGCGCGGTCCTCTCCTCCCGGAGAGGAGGAGTATTTATACCTTTATAAACAGGATCCTGCCGGAGAAGCAAGGCCAGGGGTTCTATAGCTAAGGCAAACAGCAGCGGAGAGAGAGGACAGCCCTGCCGTGTGCCTCTACCTAGATTGAAATACGGAGACAGCGAACCGTTAATGGATAGCGCCGCCCTAGGGGAGCTATACAAAATGGAGATCCAAGTAATAAAACGGTCCTCAAATCATACCTGCGTAGGGACTGCAAAAGGAAAGGCCATTTGACCGAGTTGAACGCCTTAGCCGCATCCAGCGAGGCCACTGCCCAATCCTCCGAAGAGACTGAGCCAATCTGGGTCACCACCTGGCATGAAACCGGTCTGGTCTGGGTGGATCAGATCTAAAACCACGGTGTTAAGTCTCTTTGCCAATATTTTAGTCAGTAGTTTATAATCAATATTCAATAAAGATATAGGCCTATAAGAACCACAGTCCAGCGGGTCCTTATCCGGTTTGAGAAGAACCACAATAGTAGCTTCATAAAAGGATTCCGGAAGACTGCGGACCTCAAAGGCAGACTCATAACAGCAACACAGGCAGGAGCAGAGCCCCATACTGAGCATACACCCTCACCGGGATACCGTTGGGACCCGGAGATTTCCCCCTCGCCATGTCCGCCAGCACCTCCGTCAACTCCTCCAAAGTAAAGGGGGAGTCCAAAAAAGCACACTGGTCATCAGACAGAGCGGGGAAGGGAATAGAATCTAAATAAGTAGCCAGGGCCCGATCACCAACCCCAAGTTTGGAACCATATAAGTCACTATAGTATTGGTGGAATCTAACCTGGATGTCACTGCCACTCGTAAGAATGTCACCCGTCCCCGACCGTATCCGAAGAATGGCTGGGGAGGCCGTGTTCTGGTGTACCAGATGGGCCAATAAACTGCTACACTGATTCCCCAGTTCATAGAATTTCTGTTTACTAAAGAATAGAGACCTACGAGCCTTTTCATGAAGTGTGTGTAGATATTGTCTGCCCACCTGTAGCCACTGGAATCTAGACCCGTCCATGGGATTGGCAACATAAGCAGCTTCCAGAGAAGTACACTGGGCCGCCAGGGAGGTATCCAATAAGGAGGACTCCCGTTTAACAAAAGAAATAGAGTAGCGAATACATCCACGAAGATATGCCTTGGTGGTTTCCCACAGAAGGGAAGGAGGGGGGGGGGAGCCACACGGTGGCTCAGTGGTTAGCACTGCAGCCTTGCAGCACTGGAGTCCCGGTGCTCAAATCCCGCCAAGGGCAAAAAACCATCTGCAAGGAGTTTGTATGTTCTCCCCGTGTTTGCATGGAATTCCATCCCATATTCCAAAAAAAGACATACTGATAGGGAAAAATGTACATTGTGAGCTCCATGTGGGGCTCACAATCTACATTTATAAAAAAAAAAAAAAAAAAGAAGGGAAGGAGGGGTGTCTGGGGCGTTAGCAGTCAGGAAAACCTGGAGCTGATCAGGTATCCTATCATTGGGAACAAATAATTTAAGCCAGAATGGATGTATACGGCAGCTCTGACGCGACCGAACTATGTCCCCATGATTAAAAGTAACTAGCAAAGGGGAGTGATCAGAAACCGCTCTACGCAATTAGGCCACAGAATGCAAAATAGAACAAGTTTTAACATTCCCAAAGGCATAATCAATACGGGACAGTGCGTGTCTATGGGCAGAGTGGCAGGAGAAAACTTGGGAGTCAGGGAACTGCCATCCCAATGCGCTGATCAATCTAGCCATGGGGATGGGATGACAGGACGGTGGAGGACCCGCACCAGCATAAAATCTATCCAAAGCATTGTTCATCACCCGATTAAAATCGCCCAGGCACAAAACCACCGCCCCTGGAAATTTAGCTACAAATTCCCACCTAACACTACGATGCACTAGAATGGACACCCCTCTAGAAAAGGAAGTATGCATAGAGTGGGCAGCCCACTGAACCCATGACTTCTGAAGCCATCAAACAGTCTCCAATACTAAATGCGTCTCCTGAAGGCATATGACATGAGGGTGAACCCGCTGAATCTGGGAAAAAACAGTGAAGTGCTTACTCGGACTACCCAGACCCCTAACATTCCATGAAAGAACATTAAGTGATTCCATTATGATAGACCTTTCTATAATTGTAGCAACTAAACCACGGGCAGGGGACATAAGACAACCAATGGGGTCCTAGGACCAAAAGGTAAATCAGCATGCGGCAAAACAATCTAATAAAAACATGAACACAACAAAACAATACACCCACAGAGGGTGCAAACATTTACAGATACAATCGATAGACACTGGACAAACCAGATCCGTAGCTACAGTCAACGGGGGAGAAAGTGCACCTAATACATCTATCGGGTACCCTCTCAGAAAAAATTGTGCAGAAAAGTGAAGTATGTTCATGTAGTAGAGCCGAAAGTGTAGAACCACAGCAGTTGAAACGCTTCAGGCCTCTGGGTCAGCTAAACAACATAGGATCCGTCAGAACGTATATCCAATAGAATAAAGAAAACAAAATAACAGCGAAAACAATAGGTCCAGGCATATGGTCCAACAGGACCTCTCACCACCAGGATAAGGAATCAGCGCCGTGGAGATCTCGGTAGAAGGGACAACCAGTCCTCCGCATCCTTGGGAGTTGCAAAGAAGAGGGAACGGTCGCCATGGATGACATGGAGCCGGGCTGGATAAACCATGGAATACTGTACTTTCTCCCGGAGCTTTCTCTTAACCGCCATAAAGGAGGCCTGGGTCTTCTGGAGAGCCGCCGAGAAGTCAGGAAATAGCGCCACTGTAGCTCCATTGAACTTGATCTCCCCCACCTGGCGTGCAGCCCGCAGTGCAGTATCACGGTCTGTGCTGTTAAGTAGGGGGGCCATCAGGGGGCGAGGAGGAGGGGGCCCCTGGAGGAGGGGGCTTGGCAGGGACTCTGTGGGCTCTCTCAACAGCGAATATGGAGGAGAAATGAGCATCTGGCAAAGTATCATGCAACCATTTCTCTATGAAGGACCGAGGGTCGGCACCCTCCACCCTCTCCGGAAGGCCCAAAATACGCAGATTATTGCGGCGTAGTCGATTTTCTAAATCATCAGCTCTTTGGGTCCACAAGGCAGCCGCTTGTTCCAACTCCTGAATTTTGGCAGGAAGGGGTTGGACAGAGTCCTCCACCCGGGAAACACGTTCCTCCACTTCGCCCACCCTGCCGCACAAAGTCTGAAAGTCTTGATGGAGCAGGCCAAGATCAATTTTAACCTCCTCAATTTTGCCGGTTAGGGAGGAAGTACCCGCCTGAATCGCTTCTAGCAGTTGTGCAGTCACCTGTTTCAAGGTGGGTTCAGCATCATCCACGGACACAGCAGAGGGGGAAGCGTCAGTGGAGGCGGGGGAGGCGGGGGAGGCGGGGGGGTAGAGGATCTGGCAAAGCCATGCAAGCGGTCGGACAACGCGGTCGACTGCGGATGGCTCATTTTAGAGGGGCCACTGACACCCTTTTTTCGTGTCGCAGAAGTGGGTATGGTGGCGGATGGAGAAGCCCAAACACACTAAAATGTCCACAGTAGGTACTTTACCAGAGGAGAAACAGTACAGAACAGCGTTGCTTACAGGCACATGAAGGAGATGTCACTCAAGCAGGCCACAACAGTCCCCAAAACACAGTAGGATGGAGCAGGTATAGGGTAGCCCACGCCAGGCAATATCCAGGGAGAGCAGGGGAGGAATCCACAGAGTCCAAGCAGCAGCTACACCAGGGGCCAGTCAGACAAGGAAAAGAGGAGAGCAATGGTGACTGCCCACGTGCAGGAGGGAGAAGAGGCCGTCAGGGCAAAGCAGTCAGCATCCGCAGCTCCACTCACCCTATCCCAGCAGCGGAGCAGAGAGACACAGGTGCTCACAGGATGGCCGGGGAGGAGGTGTCCAGAGGCTGTAGGCCGCAGTGCAGAGCAGGGGAGAGAGCCGCTGTATCGGATGAGACGTCCTGAATATGGCCGCCGGCTGTGCACGCGGGGAGTAGGCCGCAATCACTCCCGGTGGCTGCTACCCCACGAGGACCACAGCGGAGAACTACACAGGAGAGGAGGGCTGACTGAGACAGTTACGCGGCAGGAGCAGAGACCCGGGGCACTAGAATGATTTTACAGAATGATAATCTACTGGAAATTATTTGGGTAGTAATTCAAGGGAAAAACAATGATAAGGACATCATACTAGGCGTTTATTACAGACCACCAGGACAGACAGAAGATATGGATGAGATTTTTTCACAGCAAATGACCACGCTCTCAAAGAAACATGAAATAGTGATCATGGGAGACTTCAATTACCCTGACATTCATTGGGAAACCCACACAGCCAAGAGTAAAGGCTCCATCAAATTTTTATCCTCTCTAGCAGACAACTTCATTGCCCAGCTAGTAGAAGAAAACACGAGAGGAACATCCATTTTGGACCTAGTCCTAACCAACAAAGAGCACATGGTTAAGGGACTACGGGTAGCAGGGACACTGGGATTCAGCGATCATGCTATACTTCAGTTTGGGGTTGCAAGAAGAAGAAGACCTGAGAAGACACAGACTTCAAGGCTCGACTTTAGCAGGGCAGACTTCAAGAGCCTGAAGGCAAGGGTTAGCAGAATTCCATGGTGCAAAATTCTTAAGCACAAAAATGCACATGAAGGGTGGGAAATCTTCCGTAGGGAAATCATTAAAGCACAGGAACTAACAATACCTAGAAGGAAGAAAAATGGGAAGCACCTAAAAATATCAGGATGGATGACCAAAAAATTACATAACCTGCTAAAAAGGAAACATACAAAAAGTGGAAGATGGGAACTATACCTAAGGAAGAGTACACAGCAGTCTGCAGACTCTGCAAGACAAGCATCAAAGGAGCTAAGGCTGAACACGAATTGAAGCTTGTAAAAGAGGCAAAGAGTAAGGTAAAAGGATTTTGGGGATATGTTAAAAGCAAAAGAAAAGTGAAGGAGACCATTGGAGTCCTGAAGAATGACAAAGGAGAAACAGTTAACATGGTGGAACAGCAGGTGGAGCTACTAAATTCATATTTTGTATCCGTCTTCTCCCAAGAAACTAATGGAAATATCTAATGGTGATGGAGATGAGGGGAAGGAGGACTCCAAGCTGACTATAAGCGAAGGTCTGGTAAGAGAGCACTTAGCCAAGTTACAGGAAACCAAGTCCCCAGGACCAGATGATTTACACCCTAGAGTCCTGAAAGAGATAGCAGAGGAAATAACAGAACCCCTTGCTATAATCTTCGGTAAGTCATGGGAAACAGGAGTGGTCCCTTTAGATTGGAAAAGGGCAAATGTTGTCCCCATCTACAAAAAGGGGAAAAGGGACGATCCAGGAAATTACAGGCCGGTAAGTCTGACCTCGATAGCAGGAAAAATCTTTGAGCAAATTGTCAAGGAACATTTACTTCGGTACCTGGATGGGAAGGCATTAATTAACCAGAGCCAGCACGGCTTTAGGACCAATAAATCTTGTCAGACTAACCTGATTTCCTTCTACAACAAAATCACTGAATGGTTGGACCAAGGGAATGCCGTGGACATAGTATATCTTGACTTCAGTAAGGCATTTGATAAAGTATCACATAACCTTCTTATTGAAAAAATGATTAAGTATGGCTTTGACAAAAAATCAGTTAGGTGGATTCACAACTGGCTTAATGATCGGGCACAACGAGTAATACTAAATGGCTACACATCGAACTGGAAGAAAGTCAAAAGCGGGGTGCAGCAGGGCTCTGTTCTGGGCCCAGTACTTTTTAATATCTTTATAAATGATCTGGACGATGGAATTATTGGGGAACTCATAAAATTTGCAGATGATACGAAGATAGGAGGAATAGCCAACACTAGAGAGGAGAGAGAGTGTATTCAAAAGGACTTAGACACACTGGAACAATGAGCTGAGGCAAACAAAATGGTATTTAACAGGGACAAATGCAAAGTTCTACATCTGGGTAACAGAAATGTAAAAAACATATATAGTATGGGAGGAATAGAACTAAGTGATAGCATAGGGGAAAAGGACTTGGGCATAATAGTAGATCACAAATTCAACATGAGCCAACAGTGCGGTGCTGCTGCAAAAAAGGCTAATAAAATTCTGGGATGTATTAAGACAAGCATTGAATCTAGATCAAGAGAGGTCATTATTCCGCTGTACTCTTCCCTGGTCAGACCACACCTGGAATACTGTGTACAGTTCTGGGCGCCTCAATTCAAGAAAGACATCGATATATTGGAGCAAGTCTAGAGAAGAGCAACCAAAATGGTGGAAGGTCTGCAAACCATGTCCTATGAGGAGCGGCTAAAAGAATTGGGATTGTTTAGTTTGCAGAAGAGAAGGCTAAGGGGAGATTTAATAGCAGTCTACAAATATCTGAAAGGTAGTCACAGTGCAGAGGGATCTACCCTATTCTCATTAGCACAAGGAAGTACAAGAAGCAATGGGATGAAACTAAAGGGAAAGAGATACAGATTAGACATTAGGAAAAACTTTCTGACAGTGAGGGTAGTGAGAGAGTGGAATAGGCTGCCACGGGAGGTGGTGGGCGCTCCATCAATGGAAATCTTCAAGCGGAATCTGGATAAACATATAGCTGGGATGATTTAGGAAAACCTGCACTCGCAGGGGGTTGGACCCAATGGCCCTTGAGGTCCCTTCCAACTCTACCAAAAAGAAAAAAAGAAAAAGAAAAGAAAAGCAGGCTGAAATGTAGGATCAATGTGGATTCGGCACGGAGCTCCAACTACATGCAGCCGTCTGCTTCAAGCGCTAGCCACGCCCCCTCGCCAACCCCAGTATTAATTCTTTCACCCCTATCATCTTGGAGTTGTCACTTGCCCCAGTAGCGTATACAGTGTCAGGCCCACTTTGTTGCTTCAGCCCACAAGCAGAGATCTGGTTTTGTGCCCCTTTGTACCAATTCAGCCGTGCCACCTCCAGTATTAATTCTTTCACCCCGATCTTGGAGTTGTCACTGGCTCCAGCAGCTTATACAGTGTCAGGCCCACTTTGTTGCTTCACCCCACAAGCAGAGATCTGGTTTTGTGCCCCTTTGTACCAATTCAGCCGTGCCACCTCCAGTATTAATTCTTTCACCCCTATCTTGGAGTTGTCACTTGCCCTAGCAGCGTTTAGAGTGTCAGGCCCATTCTGTTGCTTCAGCTCAGGTATACACTGTATACCAGCGCTATGGAATTTCAGCTCTAAAAAGTGGTTTTGAGAAATTTCTGCAGGATGAGCCTATAAGCTGATGGTGTTTATAGACTAATCAAGCAGTGTTGCTGTTTTCAGAATATTTCCTGCCTACCAGAAGCTGAAATCTCTCTCTGACCCTCAGCACGATGTCTCTCCCTATATCTCCAAGCTGCAAATGACAAAAATATGGCTGACACTATTCTTATGAATCGGAGGTCACCTGATTTCGCCAGCCAGTGGCCTTTTCCTATTTTTTTCCGATGCCTAAGTTTTCCTCCTTTCCTGTCCCACCTCGCCTGCACAGTTATTGGTGCAAAAAAAGAGCCAGAGAAGGTGGGAGGTGATACGAAATTTTAGTGTGTTTAGCGCGTGATATTCAATTGGAATCGAATATCTCGAATACCTTACTATTCGATCGAATACCTATTCGATCGAACGGTATTCACTCATCTCTATTCATAAATAATAATAAAACATTATATACTAGATAAG
Source organism: Leptodactylus fuscus (assembly GCF_031893055.1). NCBI lineage: Eukaryota > Metazoa > Chordata > Amphibia > Anura > Leptodactylidae > Leptodactylus > Leptodactylus fuscus. The sequence goes on from NC_134265.1 coordinate 215,226,179, forward strand.
TTAAAAAATTATATATAGGGCTAGGTAAATACTAACTGCTACACAAACATGTACAGATAACTGCTTACAAAGTATACATGTGTGGGACTTATAACTCAAGGGGCTCGTTCACACGGGGCCAGTGGGGCAGAATTTGGACGCGGAATCCGCTTGCAAATCCGCTTCCATACAATAGGTAGACCACTAGCGTTTGTTTTTCCACTAGCAGTTTTTTGCCACTAGCGGAAAAAAGAAGCGACATGGCCTTTCTTGAGACGGATTCCGCCTCAGGAAATCAATGCAAGTGATTGGGAGGCAGAAAACTGCTAGCGTTTTTTTGCCAAAAACCGCCTCAAAAAAGCGGCAGGCGTTTTATGAAAGTCCATTAAATGTGCTGGAGGGAAAAACCGACTGGTGTTTTTTGCCAAAAAACTGTGAAGAACCCACCTCATGTCCAAAAACTGCTTCCTAATTCCTGAAGCAGTTTTTTTCAGGACCAAATTCCGCCACCCCCTTTTCACATGTGAAGGAGCCCAAATGGTTCATGCCCCAGTTTCTCTGGTCCTTCAGGAAAGATTTCATTTTGCATTACCTTCACAGTGGCACTATAATGACTTTATTCTAGATATTGTCTCTTAACAGGGAAAATCTTTAAAAGAAGCTGCTGGAGTTCTTTAACATTAATGCCCATCAGTCTCCGCATCCTACTAATATTATAAATGCGAAAGTTTGCATGTTTGTTAGTCAGTCACGCAAAAACAGCTGAACAGATTTGAATGAAATTTGGCACATATATAGTTTGTAACCTCTATTAACACATAGGCTACTTTTTATCCCGGTAAATGACATGGCTTCACGCCTGTTCTGAATTTATGTTCACATACAATCACTGCTGAGATGCCGAAACGCCGGGGCATGCAGATCATCGACAACAACACACTCATTATATGGCTTCACAGCGAGCTGCTGAGACACCAGAACAATCACAGGCACGGCGCGAGGAACAAGTTCAGCAGCAGGCCTGCTTGAGAGCTGCCAAAATGCCAGAATATGCAGATCATCAACACCAACAACACGCTCATTATATGACCTCCCAGTGAGCTGCTGGGATACCGGAACAATCATGGGCACAGCTCAAGAAATGAGTTCAGTGGCGATTGACAGCTGCCAAAACGCCGAAGCAGGCGGATCATCAACACCAACAACACACTTATGATGTCCCAGCGAGCTGCTGAGATGCCGGAACAATCACAGGCACGGCATGAGGAACAAGTTCAACAGCAGGACAGCTTTAGAGCTGCCAAAATGCCAAAGCAGGCAAACCATCGACAGCAGCAATTTGCTGAATATAGGTGGATCATCGATGCCGACAACACGCAGACGAAGTCCTGTGTAGAGGCTAGTACTCCATAAATCTTTCTTGCGTGATATTATTATACAGGCTTGTTCTAGGGCCAAGACATAGCTCTAAGGATGTTGACTCCTTGTTGACTACCTTATTGTCACCGCCAAAAATAAATTCTACCCCACACTGGCTGTATTTAACGAGATATGGTAATATCAACTACAATTACAAGGCCTACCAGCAAGACCTGACTATTTAAAAAATGTCAATGCCAAGCATACGTTCATAGTAACAGCTAGGTGTTATCAATGGTGTTTATCCATTATTCTGCATCTTATTCGAAAAGTGGTTATACCCCTCCCTAATACATACTTTGCTAAACGCCAAAAATTATTTTCTTTTATTTGGGAAGAGGTCTAGAGTCCAACTCTATACACTCCGGTTCAGGGTGGAGATGGGCACACAGCATGGTAAAAAAATATTATGTTGCAACAGTACTACATAGTTACATAGTAGATGAGGTTGGATGAAGACATTAGTCCATCAAGTCCAACCTATAACCCTACAATCCCCTACAGTGTTGATCCAGGAAAAGGCAAAAAAACCCATGATGCTCATGCCAATTGTCCCATTTCAGGGGAAAAAATTCCTTCCTGACTCCAATCTGGAAATCAGTATAAAAACCCTGGATCAACGTGTCCTTAAAGTCTAGAGTCCATAACCTGTAATATTTTTATTTTCAAGAAAGGCATCCAGGCCCTCTTTGAACTTGTTTAATGAGTTTTATAGACCAGTTGAAGGCATAGTGGTGCAGAGGATCTTGCTGCCACTCAATTGACCTGGCGGAGGCTGAGGTGGGTATTCCTGTTAACTAAGTTACATTCAGATGCACGCTACAGACTACCGATCCAGTCCCTGCTATTAAATGTCAGTGTGTCTTCTCTGGGATTGGAAGCTCCTTTCCCTCCACCTCACTGCTGATGACCTAGTGCCTATGATGGATATGCCTCTCTGCTACTTAACTGTTTTCCTGCTGGCTATTAACCTGACACAGTGGTCTGTTAATGGCCTAACATACATTCAACTGACGTTTACTGGTGACCAGCTTAAAGGGGTTCTATCATTGGTAAAAGTCATTTTTAACTAATCATATATTTGCATAGGCTTCAGAAAGGCTATTCCACATGTACCTTTTGTATGTAAATCGCCTCAGTAGATTTTGAATAAGTATGTTTTTATTCATATGCTAATTAGCTTCTCCATGTATCCCGGAAGTCTCTTTGTGCACTGTCTTCTGTATATACAGCACAGGCTGCTGCTGCTGACTCCTCCTCCTTGTCCTCACACACAGACACAGCATAGAGATGAGAGCTGGCTGACAACTTCCTGTGCTGGCTGGAAGCTAATTAGCATATGAATAAAAACTGACTTATTCAAACACTACTGAGGCGATTTACATACCTTGCTGCCATAGGAATGCGTGTAAGCGGCCAAACACCAAGGGGTTAAGTGCATTGAAGATTCAATGTGCTTAACCCCTTGGTGTTCGGCCGCTTACACGCATTCCTATGGCAGCAAGGTATTCGATCAAATACTACTCGCTCATCTCTAATGGGGACACATTTTTGGAGTTTCCACTGTTTTGGCACCTTGGGGGCTTTGTAAATGGGATATGATGCCTAAAACTTATTCCAGCAAAATCTGTCCTCCAAAAGCCAATTAGCACTCATTCTGTTCCGAGAGCTGCCAAGTGCCTGTACACTGACGTATCAGTGTATTAGCGCATATGGGGTATTGTTGTGTTCAGGAGAAATTGTGTAACTAAATGTGGGTATAGTTTCTCCTTTAACCCCCAAGATGAAAGATGCGAAGATGAAACATTTGGGCTGCGGGCAAATCGCGGCGTTTACATACCGTGGGGCCCCAGCCTAAAAGTTTGAAAAGTTGGTATTTGACTTGTAAAAATTAAAGGACGTCTAAAGTGTGAAGTCAACATAAAGTAGAGATTTGGTAAATAATATTTATGACTAATGTGGATGGTATGATTGTCTGAAAAAAAAAAAAGAAAAAAAATCACATTTTGAATTTTTAATTTGTAATTACAAAATTTCCTATTTTTCATAGATGCAAATATATCAACCAAAATTTACCAATAACTTGAAGTACAATGTAAAATGAACGTCTCAGAATCACTTGGCTAGGTAAATGCACTATGAAGTTATTCTCACAAAAAGTGAAAAATGTCAGATTTGGAAAATTGGTTCTGAGCTTTTAGAACAAAACTGGCTACATTCTTAAGGGATTAAGTAGTAGGAAGTGCCATCTGAGGATACAATTTTTAAAAATGTTAGTGTAGACATAATAGGCAACAAGTATCAATTCTGTCTCAAAGAAAAAATGTTTTGGGCAGTGGCTGTTTAACCCCTCAGAACTAATATCGACGGATAGGCCAACCTGGGTAAGTGCTGGGGCCCAAGGCTCCTGAGGGGGCCCACTGGGCTGTCAGGTGCTGACTACCTCCCTATGTCTCCCCCTCACTTTACTTACCTTTTATGTTCATCTGTGTCCACGCTGGATGACAGCTCCTTCCTCCTCCTCCCGGAGTCTCGCTGTGCAGGGGATGATCAATTACCGTATTTTTCGGACTATAAGACGCACTGGACTATAAGATGCACCTAGGTTTTAGAGGAGGAAAATAGGGAAAAAAAATTTTTAAGCAAAAACTGGTAAAATATTTAATATATGGGAGTTGTAGTTTTGCAACAGCTGCAAGGCCACATTGACAGGTGACCCTGCAGCTGTACGGGGATGCATAGAGCGTTTTTTTTGCGGGGCCAGCTGTACTTTTTAGTTATACCATTTTGGGGGATATCTATTGCTTAAATCATCTTGTATTGAAAAAAAAAAACAGGAGGTGATTTAGAACTTTTATTTATTTCATATTTTTAAAGCTTTTTTTTTTTTACTATTTTATTCCCCCCCGGGGGCTTGAGCCTGCGGTCACTTGATCGCAAGTCCCATAGACGGCAATACAACTGTATTGCCGTCTATGGGACATTCTGTCTATTAGTATTACGGCTGGTCATAGACACCAGCCGCAATACTAATATATAGCAGTGACAGGCCTGGGAGCCTCATTAGGCTCCCGGCTGTCACCCGAACAGGTCGGCTCCTGCGATATCGCCGCGCAGGAGCCGGCCTGCAACTTTACAGGTACGGGGCCGGTGGGGACCGGCCCCGGGGGAGAAGGGGCCACGGATACTGACCCGGCATCCGCTGTACTAGAGAGGCGGATGCCGGGGAGGGATAGACGCCGGGGCCTGAGACATCGCTGCCCTGCCCTGCATGAAGCCAGCGGCGGGGGCACGGAGGAGCGTAATAGCATCACTCCTCCCGCTGCTGCTGGCTTCATGCAGGCAGAGGAGCGCAGCGATGTCTCAGGCCCCGGCACCTGTAATGGCGTCTATCACTTGCCGGCTTCCGCCTCTCTATTACAGCGGATGCCAGGCGCCACCTTCAGACTATAAGACGCACCCTTCTTTTTCCCAAAACTTTTGGGGGAAAAAAGTGCGTCTTATAGTCCGAAAAATACGGTACATTAGTATGCTGCAGACCTGTGTAATCAATTCCTGACTTAGCTCCAGGTATGTGCTATGTGCGTACATGTTTTTTTTTGTGTGTACCCATGTTCTGTCTTTTGTCTGTGTGTGTATACATGTTCTGTAATGTGTCAGTTTGTATGTACACATATTCTGTCTTGTGTCTGTGTGTACATGTTCTGTCTATATCTGTGTGTGAATGTTTTGTCTGTGTGTGTACACATGTGTCTGTGTGCACATGTGTGTGGGTGTACATGTTGTATGTGTATCTGCGTACACATGTTCTGCCTTTTGTCTGTATATAGTATCACACGAATACAGATTCCCTATGATATCCAAAACTTGAACCAGAATTTCATATAAATTTGCTATGCTATGCTGTCAGTATTTTCTGCAGTTTTGCATTACATTTATGAGGATGATCAGCACTATATTTCCTGACGTTCAGCTTTAAAACCCATTCATATGAAAGGTAACCGTCAGTGTCCGTATGCAGCTTCTCCGTCTGGAAACCGTTTTTATTTTGCATGCAGGGTCGGACTTGCCCGCCGGGGAACCGGGGAATCCCCCGATGGGCCCCAAGCCTTGACTGTCAGTCCTCATTTCCTCAATGCAGAAGCATTGGTCAGGGGCCCGATCGGGATGTCAGGGGCTGGTTCGGGCCCCTGTCCAGTGCATTTGCATTGATAAACTGCCAAATTTCACCCAATTCGGGCGAGAACTGTGGATTTGTATAGAGAAGACTACTACAGAATTTGAGTTTTATATATATAGATAGATGACATAATCCACTATATATATATATATATATATATATATATATATATATATATATACATATATATACAAACCCAGTATCAGGGCCCATTCACACAGTGGAATCTGCGGCTGATTTTTCAAGTGGATTTCGCCCGAAAATCAGCAGTAGATTCTACCCTCAATGTTTCTAATGTGAGGCACTTCTAATTGGAGCAGCACCTTGAAAAAATAAGTGTCCTGACCAACTTTGCCTCGGATTCCCCAACTGATTTAGACACTATGCCACGGCTTGTGACTGATTAGATCCAGTCATTTGGGCCTAGTGGTGGAAAGCCGCAAGGGCCTGCTGATGCACTGTATGTTCTGCATCCACCACCATGAGCCAGTGACAGAAAATAAAGACAAATCCAAGGCGGATGTTCACCTCAAATTCCTCTTTACTTTCTGATGTCTGAACAGGTTCTATTTACTTGTACAGAATGGACTGTAGTGTAAGAGAGTGAAACAGTCCCTGTGTAGTGAATGTGCAATGTGTAATTGAGTTGGTGTTTTCATAATTTGACATTTTGTTGTTTGACCACAAGAGGTTGCTGTTGCAAGATCACAAGAAAACGGAAAAAGGCTGTATGCCCCTGGAGGATTGATGTGGAAACCCTGATCGGAGAAGGAGGGCTTAGGAGCCATTTTGAGACAGTGTGTGCTGGAATCTGAAGCAGAAGAGAGAGCTGTGGAGATATCTCTGTGTGGAGAGGGTCCTTGGAGGGAGAAGCCACAGCAAGAATAGCTGAGAATTCGAGACTTTCAGAGTTTGTCCAGACACCATCCTAAGGAGAAGATTACTGTCAGAGACTTGGCTGAGAAGTGAGACTGTCAGTGAGACCGCATGCTGTCTGAGGAGCTCCTCTTCAACCTGATGCTTACAGAGACTAAAAGGTACCCAACAGAAGTAAACGTGCACGCACCACACTGCAAGTTTGGCGCCAAATTGCTGGGGACTGAGTAAAAGCCTGTAGTTAGCTAGTTAGGTATAATCATCACCCCAGGCTGCAATACTGGTGAACTATCTACCTGTCTGGTAAAAGGACTAAGTCACAGAGGATTTTTACAGAGTTATATCTCTCAGAGAGGGACTTTTAATTGAAGTCTGGGAGCAACAATTAGTTTAACTTTGCACTGTTTGGCTTGCAAGCTAACCAACTATTATACTTGCTTAGTTGTACTTGGTTTGGGGGGAATTTAGTAGTATTGTGATAAGATTGTAAACTTTGGTGTTACACCGCCGGTGCCTGTGCCTATGTCACACTGAATTGTTGCTGTGTAATAGGGTAATAAAAGGTAACAGGCAGCTGCATAGGCGCAGCCTGCAGGTAGGTAAAAGCTTGGAGTATATTGAAGGCCACATTAGTGGGCACCGTGCTGTATAACACCAGGGTCCCAGTCTCTAGGCTGTGTAAATGTAATACCTGGGAGTGTTCTTTTGGGAAAAAAGAGGTTAACTAAACTAAGTAAAATCCTATCTTGGTTAAATTGAATTGGACTCACTTCCTTTGTTCGTGACTTCACTGTATCCTGGTGAGCCCACCTCGGTACACGGCTTACAGTAGTATAATCCATTCAAGCAAGTCCACCTCAGCAAATAAAACACACAATTTTGATTGTTTTTTGTAGTTGCAGTGTGCATGAAATGCTCCAAGGGCCCACACAAACCTGGAGCCGGCCCTGGGATAGGCTATTAATATTAGAAAGTTAAACACCTTACCTTAACAAATTATGATTCATAATGTATGAGAAAAATCTACAAATCACATCTCTCCTTAAACTCCCATAATAGCACAGGAAATTGAAGACCCTTAGCAGCCCAATGGTGGCATAAAATTAAAACTCTGTCTTTCATAAATGTATATTTATTACAATTTATTTAAATATTAAGCATTTTGACACCTTTTATACAAAATTAACTAGTACAAATAAAGTTTAAAAGAGTGAAAAGGAATAAATACACTTCTACAAATGACGGAAACTGTAAGAAATGTTTCAATAAAGATTGATATAAAATAATCATATCTCTTGGTAGTTTGAAAGTCTTTTGCATAGATGAACATAATTGTAATGTTTAATGACATTCTTAGTGTATGACCGTGTTTTTAGATATATGGAACAATATAATTTTAATATTTGATACTTTAAATTATTGAACTTTTATTAAACTAGTTTTAGCCACATAGTGTAAGGTCACAAAGTATTGAAAAGATGTGTCAAAAAAGCTGAGTGTAATAGGACATGTTTTTCCTCAAAATCATAGTGTCTTATTGATGTGATATGACACATCTTGCTGATCAATCTATATCTATTTCTTGTCCATCTGTAGGAAGTTCTCTCTGTAGCTTTTGTCTGTATTTCTGTATACTATGCTGGTATATTGCTCAGTAGATAAGAATTACTTCAAATTCCTGAACTATAAATGGTCATGTTATCATACCTCCCAACCGTTCCGATTTCTGCGGGACATTCACGATTCCGGTGACGTGTCCCGTGGTTCCGGTTGGTGGGAGGTATGTCCTGATTTCAACTCAGATCTGCGTCCGGAGGACATACGCAGCTAAAGCAATGAGCTGTCACAGTTCAGCTCCTTGCTTTGCCGCGTCCACCGGCTACTGGCTGTGTAGACGCGATGTGATGACGGCACATCGCACCTACAACAGTATTCGCGAGACTGTGGAGAGAGCGGCGGGGGAGCGAGGAGAAGGTAAGTGTAATATGTGTACACATTGAGGTGGAACATGAAACTGGGGGCAGATGAAGGAGAGGATGCATGAATCTGGGGGCAGAGATGGGGGACATGAATCTGGGGGCAGAGATGGAGAGGACATGAATCTGGGGGCAGAGATGGAGGAACATGAATCTGGGGGCAGAGATGGAGAGGACATGAATCTGGGAGCAGAGATGGGGGGACATGAATCTGGGGGCAGAGATGGGGGGACATGAATCTGGGGACAGAGATGGGGGGACATGAATCTGGGGACAGAGATGGAAGGGACATGAATCTGGGGACAGAGATGGAGGGGACATGAATATGGGGGAAGAGATGGGGGGACATGAATCTGGGGACAGAGATGGAGGGGACATGAATCTGGGGACAGAGATGGGGGACATGAATCTGGGGACAGAGATGGAGGGGACATGAATCTGGGGACAGAGATGGGGGACATGAATCTGGGGGCAGAGATGGAGGGACATGAATCTGGGGGCAGAGATGGAGGGACATGAATCTGGGGGCAGAGATGGAGGGACATGAATCTGGGGACAGAGATGGAGGGGACATGAATCTGGGGGCAGAGATGGGGGACATGAATCTGGGGGCAGAGATGGAGGGACATGAATCTGGGGCAGAGATGGAGGGACATGAATCTGGGGGCAGAGATGGAGGGGACATGAATCTGGGGGCAGAGATGGAGGGACATGAATCTGGGGGCAGAGATGGAGGGACATGAATCTGGGGGCAGAGATGGAGGGACATGAATCTGGGGGCAGAGATGGAGGGACATGAATCTGGGGGCAGAGATGGAGGGACATGAATCTGGGGACAGAGATGGAGGGACATGAATATGGGGACAGAGATGGAGGGGACATGAATCTGGGGACAGAGATGGAAGGGACATGAATCTGGGGACAGAGATGGAGGGGACATGAATATGGGGGAAGAGATGGGGGGACATGAATCTGGGGACAGAGATGGGGGACATGAATCTGGGGGCAGAGATGGAGGGACATGAATCTGAGGGCAGAGATGGAGGGACATGAATCTGGGGACAGAGATGGAGGGGACATGAATCTGGGGGCAGAGATGGGGGACATGAATCTGGGGGCAGAGATGGAGGGACATGAATCTGGGGGCAGAGATGGAGGGACATGAATCTGGGGGCAGAGATGGAGGGACATGAATCTGGGGGCAGAGATGGAGGGACATGAATCTGGGGGCAGAGATGGAGGGACATGAATCTGGGGGCAGAGATGGAGGGACATGAATCTGGGGACAGAGATGGAGGGACATGAATATGGGGTCAGAGATGGAGGGGACATGAATCTGGGGGAAGAGATGGAGGGGACATGAATCTGGTGGCAGAGATGGAGGGACATGAATCTGGGGGCAGAGATGGAGGGACATGAATTTGGGGATAGAGATGGAGGGGACATGAATCTGGGGGCAGAGATGGGGGACATGAATCTGGGGGCAGAGATGGGGGGACATGAATCTGGGGGCAGAGATGGGGGAACATGAATCTGGGGACAGAGATGGAAGGGACATGAATCTGGGGACAGAGATGGAGGGGACATGAATCTGAGGGCAGAGATGGAGAAGGGACATGAATCTGGGGGCAGAGATGGAGAAGGGACATGAAACTGGGGGAGAGATAGAGGGGGACATAAAACTGGGGGAGAGATAGAGGGGGACATAAAATTTACGGTTGACTGTAGGAGGATTATACTGTGTGGGAGCATGTGAAAAATGAATGAGAATGGGCGGAGTCAGCATAAAAGTGGGCGGAGCCAAATTTGCCGTACATTTTGTCCCTCTTTCTACTTTTCAAAAGTTAGGAGGTAACTGACCACTGGGCCCCTCACCTCCCCAAAGTTACTATAAATGAAGTAGAAAGCTATTGTTTGTGACCTTCGTGCCATGCAACTCTGGAAGTCAACAAATGATGTATTTTATCAGTGCATGATATATATTGGGGCTCCCCATCCAGTGAGCTATTACATCAATTGTAACCACAGCTAAATGTTTTTTTTTTTTCATTTATTAAACAATTATTATTTTATTATACTCTGGTGTGATTATAGTCATTCTTTGACCATCTTTGAGTTAACTTATTAAAAGAAAAACCCATTTGCCAACACTGAGGAAAAACCGCTGTTGAAATGCAGCGGAAAACAGAAGCTAAAATTGAATCCAAAGATAGGGACACAGAGGTGGGTAAATGATGTTGTTTTTAGAGTCTTTATCTCAAAGATCATATTCAGACTTGTACCTTAAACTAACTGAAGTCTTTTACCCAATGCAATGCTGAATCTATCTTGCTTAGTTTTCCACATACTACCGAATACGTCTCCTCGGTGTTTACAGCTAGTTGTCTAGGATTCAGACCACCTCTCTGATCGGACAGATGACTCCTTCCTCCCAGTCATCTATTTTCTCTTGTCTTCCTCTCTCTCTCTGCATATTACTTTCAGTTGCAGCTGAAATCATGAAATGGGAAAACTCCTCAAGATTAAGGCCTCATATTATGAAAAAACTGCATTTTGTTGTTGTTGCAGTTTTCGCTGTGTTGTTAAGAGGTTGATGCACATGAATATGGCACACATTTTGTTTTGAAATAAAATAAGGGTCCAAAAGGGGAGCATGGAGCCTTCATTTCATATATTTGAATTGTATCTATGGCTCCATGTTCCCTTATTTGATGCCTATTGTACTTCTATACAAAGTGTGATCTTATGCATGTTGCTGGTGAGAGCTATGATTATAGCTCTAAGATTTTAGAACATTGCCTGACAAACACTTTGTACTGAACACAATTCTGTGTGTAGCTGATCTTTTAGGGTGCATTCACATGGAGGAAAATGGTGAAAAATTTGGTGTGGAATTTTCCATGTGGAAAAAAAGCTTCCCATTGATTTCAATGGGTTCTGCTAGCTTTTTTTTTTTCCACTAGTGGAATTTTGGGGTTGTCAGATTTTTTTGCTGCAATTTTCAAGGCTTTTTTGCTGAATATACCCATTGTCTAGATGGTACAGGTTAGTCAATAGTAATTAATGAAAAGCCCTTTCTTCATTTGACTTTTTTGCTTCTCTGCCAAAAAAGCTAAATATACAAAAAAAAAAAAAAAAAGCCCCAATACACCAAAAAAAAAACCCATAAGCAATACTGGTGTTTTTCAGGCTGTTTATTTTTTTTTTTTCATAAAAAAAAAAAAAAGCAAAGGTGAAAATAGAAATTTTCTCGGTCAGGCACTGAATTCACAGAACATTTGCAAGTATCTAAACTCTCTTATCTGTATTCACATCTGTATTCATGTCGGTATTCCGTTTAGGGAGTTCGCTTGGGGAGTCCCCGAACGGAACCCAGTGACAAGCAGTGAGCTTATGAAAGCACATGGACCCCATAGACTATAATGGGGCCTGTGTGTTTACAACGTGGTATCCACACAGAACATGTGGAGAAAAAAGTACTTCATGAACTACTTTTCTCTCCGCATGACTCATGTGGACACTGCACAGAAAACACACAGACCCCATTATAGTTTATGGGTCCGTGTGCATTCATTGTTCACTGCTTGTCAATATGTTCAGTATTCTGTTTGGGGGGTCCCCAAGCAGACTCCCCGAACAGAATACCAAACACAGATGTGAAGCAGGCCTCACATTCAATGAAAGCAAAAGTACTTACATAACAAGCAGTCATATGTGAAATCAATTTACAAAGGTGACACAAAGGTGGCAGGAGCTGATATTCCCTAATCAGAGACAATAAATTACATTCACTCACTACTTAAGGCCCGGGGTCCAAATTTGCAAAAACGCAGCGTTCTTTACCACGATGTTTCCACCATGGCCAAAACGCTGCCTTTTATATTACCTGCAAAGTGAATGGAATTCTAATCCCATCCACACATTGCAGAAAACAATCTGTAGTGGAAATGCTCAAGATCACTCAAGTTTTTGTAAATCGTAGCATGTCAATTATACCTACAGAAATGCCGGCATTTTTCTGTATAAGTATAATACATCCAGGAAGTCCACAGAGGAAAAGTTTGCAGACATTTCTATGAAAAACGATGTGGAAAAAACTGCCATGCGTTTCTGTTGTGGTATTTTCCGAAGAGCTTTTTTGCTGTAGCTCGCTATGTGGGGCCTTAGTCTAAGGTTGGCTTTACATTATTCCTTTATCCACAAAAATTCATGTAAAAACACGTGTTTTTATAATAAAAATAGAATTATTATAATTTTTTTAATTGTATCAATGGAGCTATGCAAACAATTATTTCTAGTAGTAAATACATGGGAAACCCACACAAGAAATTATTTCCACCATGCTACATGAAATGCCATATATTATTTTGAATTCTACCTAAGGGTCGGTTCACATCTGCGTATGTATTCCGTCCAGTTAGAGTCCACATGGAGACCCCCCGGACGGAATGCAATTGCAATTGCAAGCACTTTGCTGTAAAAGAACACGGACCCCATAGGCTATAATGGGGTCTGTGTGCTTGCCGCGCACTGCCCGCACCAATCAGTATGTAATACATTTTCTATAGACCTCAATGTTAAAAAAAAATGGATGGCTTGCTGCCTGTCTGGAATCCTTACTTTCAGTACAGAGACAAAGTTCTGCAAGTTCTAATTTTCTCTCCGTACAAAATAACTGAAACCAGACGGAAATGGCACAAACTAATACATATTACTTTTACTTTACTTTTAAAACCCATTGAAATTAATGGGTTTTCATCCGGACTGTTTGAAATCAGTTTTTGAAGGTGTGAGAAACTCATTACGAATGGATTTGCCAAACGCACATGTGAACCAGGCCTAAGGCCTGGTTCACATCACTGTTTGTATTCCATACGAGGGAGTCCACATGAAGACCCCCGAATGGAATACCGAATGCAACTGCAAGCAGTGTGCCAGTGAAAGCACACGGACTCCATAGACTATAATGGGGTCCGTGTGCGTGCCGCCAGATCTCTGCAGGGATCATGTGGACAGGAAAGTAGTTCATGTGGGCAGCTCACGGAAAGCACACGGACCCCATTATAGTCTATGTGCGCCGTCTGCTTTTACTGCACAGCGATTGCAATTGCGTTTGGTATTCCGTTCAAGGGTGTCTCATGCGGACTCCACCACACAGAATACCAACACAGATGTGAACCAGGCATAAGAAGCATTGATTTTACAGCTTGTAGAAGAAAACAAATTGTGAGATTCAAATTTTAAAATGTAATAAGAACCGACTTTCTATTAAAAGGTATGTGTTTCTACCTCAGTCAATTTCCCATTATATTTTTTCGCCGTATAGTTTCCACTTCGGGTTTTGGTTTATAAATATTGATGCAAAATACTGATTCTGCTGAAGTATAGAATTTTGCTTTTAGTGATATAAGTAAATCCTTTTTTTAAATTTTATTTTCTATTATATAACAATTCGATACATCTTCCTTTGGAACTTTGAGTGTTTATTCATATTGTCTGTAGGGCATGTCTCCACTCAATCTGACACTGACCAATTAGTGGTAACCATGTCACTTGTGTATAATCACACAAATGACAATGGGAATAATAAGACACTTTCAATCTAATCACAAAATTCCAGGAGAAATAAATGAGGAATGTTGTAATGCAGAGATCTAAGAAAAGATGCTCTAGCTTTGTTATGGCATGAGAACTGTTGGGTCTTATTTATTTAAGGTATTTGCGCTGTGTGTATCAGTGTTTAATAATTCCATAGTAAGAAAGTAGTGTTCTTAAAGCATACCTCCAGTTATAAACAAAATTTTATAAATGAATATTGCGGAATATAAGAATATAAGAAACTTTGTAGTATATCTTATTAAAGATATTTGTTTGTTTCCAAACTTCTCCACTTATTAGGCCTCCTCATTAGTCTATTCTTTACATAGAATCAATAGGTGTATCCAACTCAAACAAAACTCTTTGGGGAAGGGGGGAAGAATAGCTTGATGCTAGCTCATTGGTGCCTTAACTTTTTTTTCAATATTTATTTATTAATATATTTATATATGTATGTATGTATGTATGTATTTATTTATTTATTAATTGTTTTAATAAAAGAACATACAAAAGTCACAAAATGGTGTGGCAAAGATAAACAGAGGCACTGTAGTGAAACAAATTACCACATCAACCAGTTAGATAAACATGACATTAACAGATAACACGATCAACAGACAATAGAAGAGGGAGGGGTGCGTGGGGAGGGAGAGTGATTGGTAGGCTCGAGTAAACCCATATAAGTCCATATGGACTAGATCAAGTGAGTGTATGTGGAATACTAAATAAGGAAGGTGAAGGTGATAGACTTATGGAAGCCAAATGTTAATTGAGGAGGGAATCAGGTATCTCTATGAGTGTATTGATACCAAGGTTCTCAGGTACACAGGAACATGGAACAAAACGGGAGTTCTCAACTGTAGAGCTCCTCAAACCTGTAAAATTGATTAACCCTTTCCTTCCACTGAGGGATGTGTGGTGCCTTATCTTAACAATTCAGCAGACTCATGCTAGGTTCATATCTCCTTTCAGGTTTCCATTTAGGGGGGTCCGCCCCCCGAATGTAAAGCCTAAACCACATAAACAATGCGGTTACCTTAGGAAAACCGCAGACGCCATAGTCTATAATGGGATTCGTGTGGTTTCTTCCCGAAATGGGCAAAAAAAATGAGGAGAGGGGAACGGAATTCCCAAGTGTAGTACAAGCGCTGGTGTGAACCTTGTCAGAAAGTTATGTGTAGAAGCAGCAATTTATGTGTCTAGCAGGGGTAGTTAGCAGGGGGGGAGGGGGCAGAGGGGGCAACTGCCCTGGGCCCACTGACTCTCCGCCATTAAAACATCATTTATTTCTAACTAGATCAGTGTCTGCAGAAACCGATCTAGTTAAAACAGTTAACAGTTAACAGTCTTGTAAACCTCAAGCCAATTCGGGCCTGCAGTTTACAAGACCCCGAGACCACAGACTGATGTCTGCTTCTCAGCACAGGCGATGCACACAACATCATGCTTCCTGCACTGAGACATAGACGTCCTGTACATGTGGCTCCATTCATGAGGATCGCAGGTACTTAGAACTTTACATCCCAAGATGTAAACAGGGAGACCTCTGTTATGCTGCCCTCTATAACCCCGCATTATGCAGTAAAGACTTCTGGGAAGTCGGGCATGATGTTCAGGGTGCTTCCCATAGAGGGCAGCATAACAGAGGCACTGTCTCCCTGTTTACATCTTGGGAGACATATTTGCATATTCCTCCCATGCTCCCTTGCAGTGGAGCAACTATGGCTGTATAAGTCTCCACACACCTGAAAAGGTGGTCTCTCCCTAAGGATGGACGTTATCCCCATAATTACAATGTGTAAACAGAGAAGGCGTCACGGCGCCTACACAAGCACCTTTTAACAGCTGATACTGGGGGTGTCGGGTATTAGAACACCAATAATTTTTTTACCTTTTTTTTTAACCTTATGATTAGGAAACACCTGGGCATTAATAATAAGGGCCACTATTTAAAGTGGTGTACAGGCAAGCTATAAATTTAAAGATGCACTCAGTGGTATTATTCATTTAGGGGGGTGTGAGAAGGTGACAGGCAAAGTGCTGGATTCCTGCTATATCAGCCCAAGGTGTCTGACCTATGTGTGCTTCAGGACAGGTCTGGAGTAGGCTTCAGCCCAGGTGTGGGTAATAGGCTCATTACTGGCCCATAAAAGGCTGAAAAGCCTACATTTCAGGGCAGATCCAGAGACTGAGAGGAAGCTTCTAGTGCTGTCCTGTTGCTCTGAGTCCATTGAGACTGTGTTGTACTTATTGGTTTGTTCATGTGGCTGTTACTACGTTGCCTGAAGTTGCCTACAGCCTGAAGTTGAGGCTGTATTTTAATTTGCTAATTTTGTGCTTCCTTTTGTGTTCCTGTCTCTGACTGTTTGGGCCCGCACCATTGCTGCTACTGAACTACCTTCCCCACAGGAGTTATATTATATATTTTATAATTAGGGGTAGCAGCAGGATGGGGGATTTGTGTAGGTGAGGACAATGTGGGTCAGGTACCTGGAAAAGTGAGGAGCCAAAGATGTCTGTGCTGCAAACTTTACAGAGACTGTAAAGAAGTGATCACGGCCGTCCAGGTGAAAGAAAAATGGAATGGGATTGTGAGCGATTAGTCAGAGACGTCACCTGTAAGTCACCAATGTATTTTATGCATTGTATTCATCTAAATCATCTCCAGAGTCCTGTGTAGAGCCTATGTACCACTATACGCTCACCGTATACTGATAGTCTCAGCATATGAACATGTCCAAGTTGGGATCCCACTTGGAAATGTTTGTGCCCACTTCCCGTGCTGAACCCCTAGCTACGCCTCTGTTCCCTCCCCTAGCCTAATACACATAAAGTAAATTAGTTTGTTAAATAAAGAAGAAAGACACATTTCTTTAATAAGATATATTGCACAGTTTCTTACATCTTTATATATCGCATGTCTTATTTCTTTCTATATCACATGTACAGATCATTTAGGAAATTTTGTTTTATAACTGGAGATATGCTTTAAATAAACAGCTGTTTGCATAGATACTAGATATATCTGTCTTAGTCAATGCGTTCTAAATACACTCAGTTAAAAAGGATTTTCACTTGAAATCGAAAATAGGTAATAAATTAGTAAATTAAAAGTTAGAGTCAGAGACAGAGAAATTGGTATGTTCGGGTCACCTTAACCCCTTAACGCTAAATCACGTACAATGTACGTCAGGGAATGTGGTTAGTTCCCGCATTCCCACGTACCTGTACGTGATGGAGATCGCACGGGCTCAGAAGCAGAGCGTGTGCGATCTCCATGGGAGACCGGCTGTATCTGACAGCCAGGCTTCCCCTGTAGCAGCAGGGACGGTGATTGCACCGACCCCCCCCCCCCCGCTGTTTAACCCTTAAGGTGCCATGATCCATAGTGATCATGGCACCCTAGGGGTTTGGCCGGCTATAAAGCATGCTGCCGGCTGCATAAGGAATCTGTGTTAGCTGTAATTTACAGCTACACGCTGCTCCTTAATCCCTCCCCCCATCGGAGTGAGCTCCGATGGGGGGAGGGTTAACCCCTTGGATGCCAGGACGAGAGGAAGCTAGTCTATGCATCTGCATAGCTAGCTTCCTCTACAGACTGCAATACACGTGTATTGCAGTCTGTAGTTAGTATAGAACCAGCGATTCTCTCTGAGCGCTGGTTCTAGTGTGCTTGCAGCACAAATAAAAAAATGTAAAAAAGGTTTTTTTTTAAAAAAAAATAAAGTGTAAAACAAACAAAAAAACAAACATAGTTACATTTCTTGTAAATCTGGAAAATCGCTGTTACACTTGTAAGCCTTGTAACGTCCAAAATAAATTAAAATACAATCAAAAGATGATGCCGATATAAAGCAGAGATAAGGGAGATAATATTTATTCATGTATTTGGGTGGTATAACTATCTGCCTGAAAAGCAGAGAATTCCACATTTTGAAAATTGCAATTTTTTTCCAAATTTCCATCAAATTTCCTATTTTTTAATAAGTAAATACAAAAATATTGATTAGTGTTTACCACTAACATGAAGTATAATGTGTTACGAGAAAACAGTCTCAAAAACACTTGTGTAAGTTAAAGCGTCTCAAAGTTATTGCCATTTAAAGTGACACATGTCAATTTTGAAAAAAATAGGCCTGGTCCTTAACATACTTTTGGGCTGTGTCCTTAAGGGGTTAAGCAACCATTTTAACAATTTGACAACAGGATGGATAACTACTGTATTTTGGTGTATATGCCATAAATGTTTAAGATGGGAATGCGCCTTATGGAATGCTCTTTTAACCTCTTCCTACTGTAGCCATTTTTTGTTTTTGGATTTTTGTTTTTTTATTCTGCAGTGGTCAAGTTATAGTCATTGTCTTAGTATTGTATGGTCTGTTTTGAGGATGGTGGAAATTCTTCTTCAATTCATAGCTCATCTTTATATATAATTATATATAATTGAAAAGGTAGTTATTGTATTCTGCCTTTTCATAACCAGGTCTATATTTAATACTAATAAATATTACAAATACAGAAATTACATCAACTCATATTTCAGTATTCAGTGACATTTACAGGCAAAATGTAAATGTATATTATTAAATAATGCTGATAGCCTGGTGCCTTCAGGTTAATTGTGATACTAAGAAAAAAATATACACTTTTAAGTCATTGACACAAGTTGCAAATGCAAGAGCTTGAATATTGGAATGGATATTCTGTGACTACTTTGCTTGGTGTAAAAAGATCCCTACTCTTTTTTGATGAAAAGTGATAAAAAAAATCACTGTACATATCATCGATACAATCTAGTTTGGCTAGAAGAAAGGTCTTCTTGTAGCTGGAAGTAGAGAAGAGCCAATAAATATTTTACTTGGAAGGTAACATTTCATTCCACATGCAACACATATAATGCAATCTTGTGTCTTCATATTTCCTTATCATGTTTCTTTCCCATATCTGTGGATCTGTATTTTATTTATGGTCATTATTGCAGGTGACAAAGAGCCTTTCATTCCTCTATTCCATCTAGTTCTTTCAGTCATTTGCATACAATCATAAGATAGTCATATATCAATGTATACAATTCAATGAGGTAGAAATTAAAAATGGCATTCTTCATGGAATAAAGCCTTAGAGTTCAGAGTGTGTATACTTTCTCTAGTAGACATAAACCTGTTTTTGGTTTCATCCCTGATACTTGTCAAACACAGCCACAATCCTTAGCTGATACCTCTTTGATCGTGTGGTAATGATTTTTGGCGTCCAAGAAAGAAATATCATCATCGTATGCTATAGGCCTGCAGCAAGGTTTGGCTCTTACTTTCTCTTTTTTTATTTTCTTTTTGCCTCTGATGCTCTGCAGTGAGAGGTCGTAGTTGCGTACAGCTGCTTCGCATGTACCACTGCAATAGCGGAACAGGACTGTTTCGTCGGATACATATCCAAGTCCAAGCTCGCTGACTCGCACTTCCAGCTCCTTTATGGTACAAGGCTGTTTGTGGACACGACCCCTCTTCATTCTGGCTACGTTTTTTGGGTCGTCGCCAGAGTGTATGGATTGGCTGTACCTCTCTACAAGAGTGGAAACAAGTTCTCGTATCTCGCCTTGAGTATAACTCTCGAAAAGGGCAGTGTCTAAAAACAAAAAAAGATTGTTAATCAATGTTAAAAAATATAATAATATTATAATTATTATAATATAATAAAATATTGTAAAAAACCCACAGAAATTACAATAATCTGAACTACTTTGTAAATCTGTTGCATATATATAATTTCATATATAAACCTATCCACCAGTCATTCCATTTATTCTACTTTATATTTTAACCCCTTCTCACTGCAAGCATATTTTGAGTTTTGTTTTTGACTCCCCATCTTCCAAATCACATAACTTGTGATTACGAGAGCTTACTGTTTGCATGACAAATTATACTTTGTAATAGTACCATTTAATATTTTGTAAAATATACTGAGAAACTGGAAAAATTTAGTAGGCGGTGGAACTGACAAGAAAACAACATTTGTGTGACATTCTTGCGGGCTTTATTTTTATGAAATTCACTGTGCAACTGAAATGACATGTTATCTATACCAAAATTATATAGTTTTTGTAGCAAAGATACTTAGATTCCTGACACCATCCTAGGGATAGTTAATCAATTAATATGCCCCAAAAACCCCTTTGAGGCTGGGGTCTCACGTGACATAAATGCCATGGTATAGCTGTGGAGGAAACGTCTTGGGAAAAACCACCTATTGTAGCCAGTTTTTGACTTCCTGATAGAGTTCGATTTTTCAAATCTGATGTGTCACTTTATGCAGTAATAACTTTGGAACACTTTAATTCACCAAAGTGATATGTTGGCATCAAATGTTAATGACCCTTTAATTTTTTAAGAATGTTATATGGCTTACAAGTAGAGATGAGTGAATCGAATCTAATGAATAGTTGACTCGGTCATCCACTTCACCCCAAGTCACATCAGACACTCTCAGCCAAGAGTCGGTGTGTTCATCAGACACAACCCTTAGTTGGCATGGCCCGGGAGCAGGCCCTGTGTCCTCACCTACTCTCAACCTGCTTCTGTCCTTTTCTGTTCCCTCAGCCAGAGAAGTACTCTATGCTGTGGGCTCAGCTCCACTATACAGCGAGGAAGAGCTACTAGAGGACAGTCAGCAGCTACTGCCTAGCCAAGATCTGGAGGAGATCTTTTGGGAACCGGGTGACGAAGGGACTTTATCATTGAGAGAAGAGGGTGGCAGCTTGTGCGTGAGGTAGTGGTGGAGCCAGCAAGTCAGTAGAGTGGCTGGCAGTCAGCAGGGTGGCAAGAGTGGGAGGTTGAGAGCCAAATGTGCTCAGGGTAGACCACCCGTTTTGCAGGAGCCTACCTACCAGGAAAGCAGTGGTGCAGGGGTTCACGGAGACAGTAGTGGTAGCAGTCAGTCTGTGCGGAGTGTTGGGGATAAAATCACCTACTCAGTGGTGTGGCAGTTTTTTGTTAAGCCACCGGGGGGAGTTGAACATGGCCATATGTTGAATCTGTGGGCAGAAGGTGAAGCGGGGCCAGGGTGCCAATGATGGCACCACAGCTCTGTGTCAAAATATGTAGCGTCACAACATCTGCAAGGAGTTTGTATGTTCTCCCCGTGTTTGCGTGGATTTCCTCCCATTCTACAAAGACATACTTAATTGAAAAAAAAAGTACATTGTGATCCCTATATGGGGCTCATAATCTACAAAAAAAATAGCATTACCATAAAGTGACCTGAGAGAACTGCGGCATCACCCAGTGGCATGCACCCCATTTCAGGCAGTCAAAGCTCCACTACCTCAGCCGAAGGAAGTTGTGTTTCCTTCCCATCATCTACTGGTTCTGATGTTCTTGTTCTTCCTCCTAGTCAGTCGTTGCATCAGCAACTGATCACCAAAATGATTTAGAAGAGACAACAGTATGCGTGCACTCATCCAACGATGCAGAAGCTGAACTTGCTCCTGTCCGAGTAGCTGGTGCTGCAGTCCCTCCTTTCCAAGAGGTTGACTCTGTACCTTTCAGAGAACTGATGGCTTGTGCTGAGCTGAGGTTTAGAATCCCAAGCCATTATTTCTTGGACAAAAGGCAGTAGCAGCCCTACACAAATCTGTAGAACAAAAGGTGAGCCAGTCCATGATCCTGTCTGTGTCTGCCAAAGTGCATGGAGTGGAGCTGTAACTACGGTCAAGGACAATATATGTCCTTTACGGCCCACTGGGTGAATGTGGTTCCTGCCCAGACAAACCAGCAACTTAGCAAGGTGATGCCACTTCTGCCTCCACATTCTCACGCCGTTAGTGCTGCAACAATGCCTGCTTCCTCTTCCACTGTGTCCTTAGCTTCCACTGCAGGGACAATTCACATTGCTCTTCCATATGTGCCTGGGTGAATGTGTTCAGTCTGGTTGTCAGGCGTTTCCTTAAGTCTTCCACTCATCTGCAAGACATGCTAAAAATGGCCAGGAAACTCCGTTCTCCCCCCTCCATCTGCCCCAGTGTCATGCTGTTCTCACACTCACACTCACACACACACACACACACACTCACCTTCCCTCGCAGCTCTCTCCCTCATACACATATTGTAGGCGCGATGTGACGTCATCACATCGCGGCTACAAATACCGGAGCTCAGCGTTAAAGCAGGAGCTGACAGCCCCAATGAATGGGCCTAGTCCGGAGGAGGGAGTGTTTTCAGGCTGAATCGCGAGGTGACTCAGCCTGAAGAATGAGCATCCTTGCATCCTCATTCGGAAAAAAGACCTGAGCGGCTCATTGATTTCAATGAAAGCCATCTTTTTGATCAAAGTTTTGAGGCGGATACGGCCTCAAAACCCTGACCAAAAAACCCCGCGTGAACTTACCCTAAGACCTACACCCGCATGCACAAGTCTTCAGAAAATCACTAGAACTGGAAGGAACAAAAATCTACTTTGAAGCTGGAAATGTTAAAAAAGTAACATCCTATAAAATGTAGGGATTACACACTATGAAAAGTAAGTGAACCCCTAAACCCTGTATATTTTTTGAAAGTAGACAACATGAAGATTACAAATGTCTCAATGGGTTATCGATAGCCACAGCCACCTTCATGCAACTTTATGACAAACACAAATAGTTTTTTTTAAAAAAAAATGCACCAAAACACATATTTGCACCTAAAACTCATGTTCAATCTCACATTCATATACAAAATACATTTAAAATAATAGCTTATGGTGTATACAATGTGTATATATACTATATGTACCGCAAACATCAACTACAACAAGAGCTCGGACCCCCAAAAATAGTAATACAGAAGACAGGCAGGATTTTGCTGTTATTCACTAATGAGTCATTGAGAGAGACAAAGAGAATGGAGAAGCGCAATAAATAACTCCAAGAAACTCACCATGTACCAGTCACTGCAAAGGGACTACACCATGGCCACCTACCTGGAGAGAATACGCCACCCCAAACACAGACAGACCCTGAGCCGGTATAGACTGAGCACCCACAACCTGGAGATGGAGACGGGGCGACTCAGGCAGACGTACAAGCCACAGGAGAACAGACTGTGCCAGCACTGTGACCAGGGGGCCCTAGAAGACGAGGTCCATTTCCTGCTACACTGCTCCAAATACTCAGCTGTGAGGTCCGTCTACTAACAAAGACTCTCTGCCCACATCCCAGACTTCATATCTGCAAGCGAGAAGAGGAAACTCTACATCCTACTGGGAGAAGAAGAGGCCACTGTGGAGATCGCTGCCCAATACGTGTCCAGCTGTCACCAAACAAGAGGAAGATGAGACTCCACCAAACAAGAGGAAGATGAGACTCCACGGACTGTTATACCCCTGCAGTTGGATCTCAATGCCAAATAGCGTTTTCAACAGTGAGATTCTCATCTTTAAAATGAATCTTAAACCATCAAGAGTTGCATTCAATCCTGAGATATCGACATTAGTAGGGAGGACATTTTAGCTATGTCCTCCGCTATAGAAGTGCCACCCTGGGAGGATGTAGAGACAACATCCTTGGCAAGAAAAAGGTTAATCACAGTCACGCACAGACTCTTTATTAACCTATAACCTATTAACTACCCTATAACCTCTTGCTGTAACTTCTAGTGTAAATTGATACTTGTAACCCCTGTTATTGCTCCCTTAACCACCCATTCATCTCCTAATGTCAACCTGACACCTCAATATGGAGATCTTGCAAATACTTTGCCAGTATCATAAAATCCAGAATTTATTATCCAGGAAATATCCACATCATAAAAGATAAAAGGTTTTGTTTATTATTCCCAGGTGTAAACATAAATTGCACGGTATAAAGTTACAACTGGAAATAAGGGTATATTTACACGGCAGAAAATGGATTCCGCATGTGAACTTACCGTGCGGCTTGCCACGATGGAATGTCAATGCAGTGCACCGGCATCACGTGGTGGCATTCCACTCTGGATTAGGCCTGAATAAATGGGCCTAATCGGGAGGGAGTCTGGCGCCGCGGCAAGATAGAGCATCTGGCTTCTTTTTTCCACTACTAGCTGGCGGAAAGAAAAGCAAATGGCTCCCATTGAAGTCAATGGGAGCCGTTTTGGCAGGTGCATTTTGAGGTGGATTCTGCGTCAAAATCTGCTACCAATATTGAGAGACACATGTATTCTGTATTAATTCCTCATGGTTTTCTAGATCTCTGCTTGGTGTCATTCATTCTGTTACCTCTAGTGGACACAATTCTGACCATGGTCATGTGATTTACAGTCCATGGTCATGTAATGATCACACAAGTCCCGCTCATTATAGTCACAGCACAGTAATCAAATATCCTGTCTGTTCACCTGTGTATCCATCACATGGCCATAGTCAGAATTTCATATACTATAAGCAACATAATGAATGACAGCAAGCAGAGATCTAAAAAACCATGAGGAATTGATACAGAAATTCTATTGGAAAATTTCATATCTTTTTATTACACAAACACAGTGGCGTAACTACCACCGAAGCAGCAGAGGCAGCTGCCATAGGGCCCGGGACATTAGGGGCCCGGTGACAGCTGCTACCGCTGCTATCATTATACTTGGGGGTTTTTTCGGACCCCCGAGTATAATGATTTGTGGACCGGGAGAGGTAAGAAACATAAAAAACACTGTTACTTACCTCTCCACGATCCGGGCAGTCTTTGGCCTAATCGTCTGACGTCTCATGACCCCGGCCTGCATCCCGGGTCATGTGACGTCTGATGTCATTGAAGATGGACTACTTTGGAGGCCGACAGCGTAGGAGACGGGAGATAGGTGAGTAACAGAGTTTTAAAAATGTTTTTCTCCCCCTGGATGTCCGATTATTATACCCTGGGGTCTGAAAAGACCCCAGAGTATAATAAATTGTTTATGGGTGGCCACAGTGGGACATAATACTGTGTGCAGGAGCCACTATGGGGTACAATACTGTGTGCAGGGGCCACTATGGGGGATAATACTGTGTGTAGGGGCCACTATGGGGTACAATAGTGTGTGCAGGGGCCACGAAGAGGATAATACTGTGTGGAGCGGCCACTATGGGGCATAATACTGTGTGCAGGGGCCACTATGGGGTACAATACTGTGTGCAGGGGCCACAAGGGGGATAATACTGTGTGGAGGGGCCATTATGGGGGATAATACTGTGTGCAGGGGCCACTATGGGGTACAATACTGTGTGCAGGGGCCACAAGGGGGATAATACTGTGTGGAGTGGCCATTATGGGGAATAATATTGTGTGCAGGGGCCATTATGGTGGATAATACTGTGTGGAGGGGCCTCTATGGGGGATAATACTGTGTGGAGGGGTCACTGAGGGACATAATAGTGTGTGCAGGGGCCACTAAGGGACATAATAATGTGTGCAGGGGCCACCAAGGGGTATAATACTGTGTGCAGAGGCTACTATGGGGCATAATAGAGCGCGCAGGAATGCGTAGGAGGGGATTGGTCGAGGTCTTCGGTGTCGGTAAGGGGGGAGGGTCCCATGTCAAAAGTTTGCCATGGGGCCCCGCCATTTCTAGTTACGCCACTGCACAAACAATAACATTTGTCTCTCAATATTGGTCTGAAAGTAGCCAACTCCTTTAAGTGGTTAATTCTACTCTTCCTGCTATGCGCTCTATCATTTTTTAAAACAAACAAGAGGAAACATTTTAGTATTAAAACTCTATGGGCATATATCTATGAAGGAGTTAAGAATTCACATGTCAATGAAAAAGGTATGAGTTCTTGATCAAAGGCATACTGTTTCCTGCAATGTAGGAGAACATTCCCACGTACTTTAAATTAAAACCACCAGGTAGGGCCTGGGGAACAGATACATGTAGATCAAGAGGTTGACGCTAGGGAGGTGCATTGTAATTTCGTGCAGTTTACAACCCGACTCAGTTATCCACTTCTATCAAAACTATGTCTTACAGTGCTTGTTTATATCAGTAGATAGTATTCCATTTAAAAGTGGATGTGCATTTGCAGACTTAATACAGATCAATAGAAGTTGTTTTTTTTTCATGTATGCAAGGTAAAGCTGTTCCTGCTTCACACTGAATGTTATTATATACCAGAGTACAGAGCTGTGTAATATGTAGAGAATGAGGGTAGGATAGAGTCATTTCAAGCACATACAGTATATTTTGGACATTATAAAACTTTCATATGTGATTTCAATGAGTAATATCTCTGGAAATAATTTAGATATCTCTGTAACCTTGTGAGAATCTCCTCTTTCATATGACGCCAAAAGCAAGTTTGTTTTATAATGTCTGAGATGCAACTGTTTGCTGTGACCCCTGACCCTCATTTTCAGTATGTTACACAGCCCCACACTCCTGAACAGAGGCAGAAAAATCTCTCAATACAGAAACAAAGGAAAGAGTGAAAACATGCAGGAATTTACAGCGATACAACAAAATGTGTTAAAGTTTATATACAAATATATAAATAAAGTATAAATAAAGTATGTTACAAAATGTATTTATGACACAAATGCTGCCAGAAAATCAAGTTGTGCTTTAATATACATCTAGTTTTATGAACTTTACTAAAATTGTGAGAGAAAAATACCAGTGCAGTGCAAGATGTGTGGCTCTCTATCAGTGCAAAGTAACGGTGGTACCACACACTCGTAGTAAGTTATGGTGCTAGCAATAAAGGGGTCCTCCGACCCACGTGATCAATAGAGATAAAT
Organism: Leptodactylus fuscus; assembly: GCF_031893055.1. Classification (NCBI taxonomy): domain Eukaryota; kingdom Metazoa; phylum Chordata; class Amphibia; order Anura; family Leptodactylidae; genus Leptodactylus; species Leptodactylus fuscus. Next base: position 215,252,931 of record NC_134265.1, read on the forward strand.
TTTGCTGCACACATCAATAGTTTAAAGGAGTGTAATCATTTATTGTACAACAGTGAATATGCCATAGACATAATGCAAAAAAGTAGGGTTGAATAGAGAGCTAACTAGATCAAGTAATGTTGACGTTTCGGTCATGTTACCTTCATCAAAAACGATCTAGTGCAGGACAATGGAGGGAGAGATGCACGCCTTGACATCATTCCCTCCATTGGAGGGAGAGATCGTTTCTGATGAAGGTCACATGACCGAAACGTCAACATTGCTTGATCTAGTTAGCTCTCTATTCAAACCTACTTTTTTGCATTATGTCTATGGCGTATTCACTGTTGTACAATAAATGAATACACCTCTTTAAAGTATTGATGTGTGCAGCAAAATTTATCTCCACGGCTGTCTATCAGTGGCAAAAGTATAGGGAGGAGCAGAGTCAGGGAGCTTAGGAAGGCAGACTGTCGCTGATTCTTTTTTTTCTTTTTTTTTTATATTGACCACTAGAGATGGGCGAATACTGTTCGATCAAATAGTAAGATATTCGTGATATTCAATTCCAATTGAATACCACCCACTAAATTCATATTTTGTATCCGTCTTCTCCCAAGAAACTAATGGAAATATCGACATTAATGGTGATGGAGATGAGGGGAAGGAGGACTCCAAGCTGACTATAAGCAAAGGTCTGGTAAGAGAGCACTTAGCCAAGTTACAGGAAACCAAGTCCCCAGGACCAGATGATTTACACCCTAGAGTCCTGAAAGAGATAGCAGAGGAAATAACAGAACCCCTTGCTATAATCTTCGGTAAGTCATGGGAAACAGGAGTGGTCCCTTTAGATTGGAAAAGGGCAAATGTTGTCCCAATCTACAAAAAGGGGAAAAGGGACGATCCAGGAAATTACAGGCCGGTAAGTCTGACCTCGATAGCAGGAAAAATCTTTGAGCAAATTGTCAAGGAACATTTACTTCGGTACTTGGATGGGAAGGCATTAATTAACCAGAGCCAGCACGGCTTTAGGACCAATAAATCTTGTCAGACTAACCTGATTTCCTTCTACAACAAAATCACTGAATGGTTGGACCAAGGGAATGCCGTGGACATAGTATATCTTGACTTCAGTAAGGCATTTGATAAAGTATCACATAACCTTCTTATTGAAAAAATGATTAAGTATGGCTTTGACAAAAAATCAGTTAGGTGGATTCACAACTGGCTTAATGATCGGGCACAACGAGTAATACTAAATGGCTACACATCCAACTGGAAGAAAGTCAAAAGCGGGGTGCCGCAGGGCTCTGTTCTGGGCCCAGTACTTTTTAATATCTTTATAAATGATCTGGACAATGGAATTATTGGGGAATTCATAAAATTTGCAGATGATACGAAGATAGGAGGAATAGCCAACACTAGAGAGGAGAGAGAGTGTATTCAAAAGGACTTAGACACACTGGAACAATGGGCTGAGGCCAACAAAATGGTATTTAACAGGGACAAATGCAAAGTTCTACATCTGGGTAACAGAAATGTAAAAAACATATATAGTATGGGAGGAATAGAACTAAGTGATAGCATAGGGGAAAAGGACTTGGGCATAATAGTAGATCACAAATTCAACATGAGCCAACAGTGCGGTGCTGCTGCAAAAAAGGCTAATAAAATTCTGGGATGTATTAAGACAAGCATTGAATCTAGATCAAGAGAGGTCATTATTCCGCTGTACTCTTCCCTGGTCCGACCACACCTGGAATACTGTGTACAGTTCTGGGCGCCTCAATTCAAGAAAGACATCGATATATTGGAGCAAGTCCAGAGAAGAGCAACCAAAATGTGGAAGGTCTGCAAACCATGTCCTATGAGGAGCGGCTAAAAGAACTGGGATTGTTTAGTTTGCAGAAGAGAAGGCTGAGGGGAGATTTAATAGCAGTCTACAAATATCTGAAAGGTAGTCACAGTGCAGAGGGATCTCCCCTATTCTCATTAGCACAAGGAAGTACAAGAAGCAATGGGATGAAACTAAAGGGAAAGAGATACAGATTAGACATTAGGAATTTTGGGCTGGGAGAGGAGATAGGCCACCCCAGTTTGCACCCCAGGCCCTGACTGCACTACATTCACCCAGCCTGTCATTACAGAGAAGCAGCGTCCCTGACTGCAGACGCTTGTCCATGTGTTGGTGGTCAAGTGGACCTTACAGCAAAGTACGGAACTCAGGGCCCCACTGATGTTAGGGGACAAGTGCTGGCGCAAGGCGTGGACAGCACACCAAGAGAGGTAGTGACGGTTAGGGGCAGCATAGCAAGGTGCCGCAGCTGCCATCAGGTCACGGAAGGCCTGAGTCTCCACTAGCATAAACGCCAACATCTCCAGGGCCAGCAGTTTTGAGATGAGGCCGTTGAAGGCTTGGGCATGTGGGTGGGTTGGCAAGGCAGGCCGCCACAGTTTGCGACCCGGTCCCAGCCTCAACTACATTCACCCACTGTGCCGTGATTGAAATGTAGCATCCGCATGCACGCATCGGTGGTCAAGTGGAACTTTGTGCAAAGCACTTATCTTAGGGCCTGCCTGATGTTACGGGACACGTGCTGGTGCAAGGCATGGACAGCACACCGAGAGAAGTAGGGACAGCATAGCGAGGTGCTGAAGTTGCCAGCAGATCACAGAAGGCCTGAGTCTCCACAATCCGGGACGGCAACATCTCCTGGGCCAGCAGTTTTAAGATGAGGCCGTTGAAGGCTTGGGCATGTGGGTGGGTTGCGCTGTTGGGAGGAAGGAGGACCAGACTCTTGGCAAGGAAGAGGACTTGAGATAGTGGCTGACTGGCTGGTGGATAAGGAGCTGTAAGCTTTATCCGCTAGCCATTGTAACACCTGTTCTTGGTGCTCGGTCCTGTTCAGTGTGGTACCCTGCTTAATGCAGCTATCAAGTCAGGGATTGTGATGATGCTAATGTTTCTTTAGCTTAAAATTTGGGTTTTTGTCCATACAATTGGGAAGAAGGTTTCCAGGTATTTTTCTACTTTCCATAGAGGTTGTATTGAGTGTGGAAAGTGTGTAGTTGATAGACCGTGATATTGGAGTAAAACTGGGACTTGGGCGTGTTAGATGCCCCCAGGCATGCTTCCTCTGCTGTCCCAATTGCATTCCAGAGGTGTTGTCATCATTTGCTGAGGTGTCATAGTGGACTTGGTGACCCTCCTTAGTCGAATAGTGGTTTCCCCTGAAACGAACATTTTTTCCCCATAGACTATAATGGGATTCGATATTCGTTCAAATAGTCGAATATTGAAGGTGTATTCGAATCGAATATCCAATATTTCACTGTTCGCTCATCTCTTTTGACCACTACTTGTTAGGCTGTGTTCACACGGAGTTTTTTGGTCAGAAATTTGGTCAGTTAACTGACTCAAATTCCTCCTCCTACAAACGCCACACCATAGGACTCTATGGTGAAGCGTTTTTTTGTGGAGGAATTTGAGTCAGTTTCCTGTGTAAATTTATGACCAAAAAACCCCGTGTGAACACAGCCTTAGAGTAACCCCAGCAAGTAACAGGTCCTGTTTACTTACCGATCCTCACTTCTGTTCATGGCTGCATCCACTTCCCCTTCTGCATCCCATATCATGCCCCCTGGATGACAGAAGGGGAAGCGGATGCAGCTATAAGCAGGTGCAGGGATTGGTAAATGAGGCCATGGACCCATGGCAAAAGTATTTGTAAGCCATACCCCAGCTAATACTGCTATTATTATACTCTGAGGTCTTTTCAGACCCCAAAGTATAACGATCAGAGGCCCAGGGGAGGTGAGCGATCATAAAAAAGAGGGTTACTCACCTCTCCTGTGCTCCAGTATGATTCCCAGCAGTCTTCAGGCCTCTTTGGTGACGTCGCAGACGTCATGTGGACCAGGCCGATGTCATTATGTATCTTGATGCCGCAGACTAAAGCAGCAGAGAGTGCACCGGAGCGCAGGAGAGGTGAATAACAGTAGTTCCCTCACCTCCACTGGGTCTTAAAGGACCCCAGAGTATAATAATAGCAATATTTTGCGGGGTTCATCCAAAAAATACTTTTACAGCGGGTCTGTGGCCTCACTTATTGATGCCTGCACCTGCCTATAGCCGCATCCGCTTCCCACTTCTAATAATAGTTCATGGGTGGTCCACTATGGGGCATAATACTGTGTGTTAAAGCCACTATAAGGCATACATTTGTTACATTTGTGTGGAGGGACCACTATGAGGCATAACACTGTGTGGAGAGGCCACTGTGTGAATAATACTGTGTGCAGGGGCCACTGTTGCACATAAAACTATATGGAGGGACCACTGTGGGACATAATACTGTGTGCAGGGGCCGCTATGGGACACTATACTGTGTGGGGTGACCGTAATGGGACGTTATATTGTCTGGAGGTCACTTTGGACACTATAGGGTGTGTAAATGGGGCATTATACTGTGATGGGTGCCAAGAAAGGGTGGGTGGGTGGGTGTGTGTGTGTGTGTGTGTGTGTGTGTGTGCAAGTCACAAGGTCGCTGGGGGCACAGTCTTTGCTAGTTACACGCCTGCTCTCTATATAATACTAGTCACTGGACACAGTGTAATCTCATAAATTCACAGCTAAAAGGATACTTACCACTTTCCCTGCAATGCCAAGGCCCAATTCTGTTAGTTACTTATGAATTCTATGACTGGCAACCAATATGCTAATCATAAGGTAAAAGATGATCCCACTGAAGCGTAGCAATCTTATGCAAGGTGAATTTATTCAGGAGATGAAAACACACAAAGTACAATGCAAGTGTAAACATATACTCTGGAAACGTTTTATAGACAATATTTTTTGCGTGTGGACGGGGGACATTGAATCCCTCCTTGAATTCAGGGACCACATCAATGGCATTTGGCCAGAATTAAAATTTACACTTAATTACAGTAACACAAACATTAGTTTCCTTGATACTCTGATTTCAAAGGACGATGTGGGCAACCTGACATCCGATTTATATGTCATAGAGACAGACAGAAACAGCTTGCTACATTTCTCGAGCTTTCACCCTCCAGCCACTACACGGGCCCTCCCAAAGTCTCAATACATGCGAATCAATAGGATAGTTGAGGACCTCACCAAGAGGGAATTGAGAATCAGAGAAATGGGTGATAAATTGAAAGAAAGAGGGTACCCTGAACAGACCCTGAGAGGTCTGGACACGACCAGAGCAGGACAGACGGCCAGCAGTAATGGCAGCAAACCAAAGCGCATTCCTTTCATTCACACATACCACCATTTGTCTATAAGATTCATAGAATCATTCGCAGGCACGGGGGAACTTTGGAACGGTCATTCCCACAGGTGGAGGAGTTCTGCAATGGCTTTCTTCCATGCTACAAGCGTCCTAGAAATCTTAGGGACTCACTGATGAAAGCCGATCTTGGGTCAGCAGTTAGGGTGACCAGACAGACATTCTTGGATACTCCAAGGAGAGGTACTTTCCCTTGCCTACCATATTCAAACAATGTTCATACACGAGAGAATGTGTATCATCCTCATTCAGGACGCCCCTTCAAGGTGTCCAGCTTCTATACGTGCAAATCCACAGACATTGTATACCTGTTAAAGTGCCCGTGCGGTCTCGCATACGTGGGGGAAACCACCCAGCGTGTGTAAGACCACATAAGACAGCATAAGTCAAACATCAGATGCCAACTTACCCAATTACCAGTGCCAGCACATTTCATCGAAAGGATACCAGGTCCTCGAATATGTAGAGATGCCTAGGAGAGGAGGGGGCAGAGTACGCCTTCTCAAAAGGAGGGAGGCATACTGGATCTTCAAACTGCAAACCATGGAACCGATGGGACTAAATAGGGAATATCAGACATCCGCCTTTATATAACTCTAAATTCTGCATAGTGACTAACATATTTTTGTCTTATTCCAGAATCGCCATTAATAGATTACATCTGATCTTGAAAACCGTTCTTCGTGAGCTACAGTATCCTTGATCCGTGACGGGACGTGTATTGCGTGAGTCTGGCAATACTTGAGGCTTCCATTCTCTAAACTTATTTCCCTTTTTTTTCCTTCTTTCTTCTCCTTTTCTTTCTTTTTCTCCATTTCCTTTTCCCCACTCCCTCTCCCACTAAGATACAAACAAAGGAATACTTTCTTTTGACATTGCTGTATGATAGGTAAGTTCTGTACTAGGGACCTCCGGTTATTCTACAATTTTTTCAACACAGGGTATTCCTTAGTTATGATGGGAGAGACTTTCAGTCCGTGTACTAGCCTATGTACATTGCCTCTAGTGCTCTGTCTTGGGCCCCATTCATCTTTATTTAGCGGTCTCCTGCATGACAATTGTGCACATTATTCTCTAATTGTATACACATTGAATTCCAGTCTCTTAAATTACATAGTCCCATTGAAATAGCCCTGTGCATCCACCACGTGATCCTTTATTACGCAGCCAACATATCCCGATTAGCAGGCAACACAGGGATCGCATGTAAATTAACAACCATGTGATACGATCACGTGATCCCTGCTACTACCATAGTATACACATTGCCATGGTTACGCCACAGCCCATTCTGATGACGGTACCCTTAGGGACACTCCCGGATGATGTATAGACCGATGATGTCAATGACGTCATCATGCACGGAGCGCTATTTAGGATTACACTACGGCCGCTGACAGCACCACCTCCACGCCACCAACATGTATCCCTGGCAGTCTATTAACATGACCAGACAAGGTAAGGTACACTGTAGACAGACTTGTTATCAATTACCCTTCAATATCAACATACCAATACCACTTATATTCCTACGTTCCCCATCACCACAGGACGCCACATGTGACTTCTACATTTACTAAGGTATCATCCAGATAGTATAGTTTTCCAAAGGTAACTAACCAGAGTAAATTGTCTTTTTACCTCTTTCACACTTGTAGGATTTGTGATATTCCACTTTCACTTTTTGGTTTAGATGAGTATCCCCATTGGGGGAACTTAAAAGAGCTAGAGAACCACGTCTGGGGTCCTGAGTACCGAGACAGTGGGTGAGGATCTAGTCATACGCATAACAAATAAGTTCATCTATTACATCTATATTTACATATTATCATTTTTTCAATAACAATTTTTTTAACATATGATGTCAGGGTCTGGGGTTGCTAGGTGTGGTGGCATAGACACAAAAGTCCAGTTTCTTTAGTCCAAAAAAAAAGTAGAGTTTATTTTCACTCAAAAATATAGTTTAGCAACAAAAGGAAACAATACAAAAATAAATACCTGCCCGGCTAGGCTCTAACTAAACATAGGTCACCTCACCTAGAATAACAGAAATCCAAAAAGCCAGTAGAATCATTCAGGGCACAGGACCTCTCTGTCAGCTCTCCAGCCAAGCTCTGCCAAAGTGTTGCTGCTGGAGCAACTTCTTAAGCCTCCTGGACGAGGAGACTCTCAGCAGCTGAGTCGGTGCTGGAACATCCCCAAAGTGTGGACTGGACTGGAGGGGGGGGGGGGGGGGGTGGAATGACAGGTCCCACTACCAACCTACCTGTCATTCCTAAAAATCCAGCCCAATATTGAGCATTTACCAAAATGCTCAGCAGACGAAAGTTGTCTGCTGAGAACAAACATTCCTGGAGTTTTCCCACCTGAGTAGTCTGGGCGAGATGTACACCCCCTCCATTACCTGACCAGCCATCGGCTTACAATGACTATAACCAAGAGACAAGTGATTCTTTAATTCTATCAACCTAGAGCCATCACACATTTTTTAGAAAATATTTTTTTTCCCTGTACCCTTTGGAAAAATTTGACTTTTTCATGTATTTTCCTCTACTTCGTCTGATACAACCAGTTGCCTGGAGTTTTTTCATTCCCAACATTCCTATACCATAGAAATCGGAACTGTCACAATAGATGGGTGAGTGGGACCTATCTATTTCTACCCTTTATACTTTAACGCCTTCTTTTCAGTACCCTAAACTTATCTTGTCATGGATCAGGACCAAAGATTCAAATGATAATATGCTCTAGCAAGGGTTTATTTGATGTACATCCTGGCTAGCCCGGCTGGGCATAGTGAGGAGGACCATTTGAGTATTATATTTCTGGCATTAACTCGATTGTTTCTAACTGCCAAAACTGTTACTTTTTTGTAAATAATTATTTATAGGTCTGTGCTAGAAATTTCTGTGTGCACACACATGGTATTTGATGTAAACTCACAATATGTTTTTCCATTGTTGAACATGTCTTGTAGAGTCTGAGGAAGGCTGTTTAGGCCAAAAACGTTTACACTTGCACTGTACTTTGTGTGTTTTCATCTTCTGAATAAATTCACCTTGCATAAGATTGCTACGCTTCAGTGGGATCATCTTTTACCTTATGGATACAAAGTGGGACCCTATCCCACTGTGAAAAACCCGGTACCCCACCACACCAGTTTATTATCCAACATGCTACTCAGATACAATGTTGCAACCCACTGTTGCATGCCACTTTTTCAAAAAAGGTGGAACAGCTAGGCTAGAGTTAGGATTCTGGCAGACAGGAGGCAGGAGATGTATCCAATTTATTTAGAGGCTTGAGACTCCTAATAAATAGCCCGCATGGGGATCCCCCGAACGGAATACCGAACACAACTGCAAGTGATGTGCAGTGAAAGCACACGGACCCTATAGACTATAATGGGTTCTGTGTGCTGGCCGCGTGCTGCACGCACAAATCATGCGGACAGGAAAGTAGATTGTGGAGATCTAGCAGCAAGCACATGGACCCCATTATAGTCTATGGGGTCCATGTGCTTTTACTGGCACACCGCTTGCAGTTGCGTTCAGTATTCCATTCAGGGGGTCCTCATGCGGACTCCCCCGAACGGAATACCAACGCAGATGTGAATAAGGCCTTACTTAGGGTCAGTATCATAGGGGACTTAGGGGACTGGTATCATAAAGTGATAAGTAAGTGTATGATAAATCAGTAACTCAATAAAAAATGCTAAAACACCATTTGAAACCCCCCCCAAAAAAACTCAAAAGGATACCAGACCTATACAGGATGCAGGATCAACACTCTATGGACAGATTTTCTCATCGTACTATATATAAAGATAAGTGTTCAACATACTTGGAAAAATAAAGGCCTGAAAATATACTTGAATTAGAAAATTTCATCCCCTGCAGCATTTGCTAACTTTCTTTTGTGATTTTTGTACCCCATTAACCTTTATTCAGGGAGCAAAGTTGGCATTTCAGAAAATCTGCTCTTTATATATAAAAGTTATGAAAATGAAAGGGGTCTGAAAGACGCTGCAATGTATTCCTTCCTAACCTTTTGCTTGTGTGCATGTGCAAAGCAAGTGCATTTTAGTAATTTGGAAGAAAAAAACTAGAAAAGTATACAAAGACAAAAAAAATCTATAAATTTTAACCTAGCAGAATCCTACAGTGAATTAAGCTACAACATGTCTCTTCTGTTGTAAAAGGTCATACACTTAAAGAAAATGTAGATAACACAGTACTTTTAACTATTCAGCACAGTCAATAAATTGTTACATGCTATGCGTTTCTTTAGAAAGTATATCCCAACAGTACAGCCTTTCCACTTAAATTCACATTGTGGAGACTAGCATCAGAGAGTCCACAACAAATAGAGACTGATGCCGTGTAAACAGGGTGTGCCTGGGTTTTATTTTTACAGTCAAAGATAAACAGATAGGACAGCCTTCATTAGCAAAAAAGAAAACAGAACCCTGCTTGGCTAAGCTCTAACAAACAAAAATAGACTGTCTTGTCTCTACCAATTGCCTTACAACCAAGCACCGAACACACAACAATAAGTATTTTTTTACTGCCTTAGTATGGAGAACTACTGCTTGGACCAATTAGAAGTAGTGACTGTGTCCTATTAGATGAGTGATCTAAACAAGACAGTGCACAGAGGGCAGAAATGTCTGAATAATAGTGTATTGACTATAAGTGCTGCCAAAATGTATAGTACATACTGTATACACTGTACAGCCTGAGAATGATATTGCACTGTACAAAGAGCCCTACATTTGCAACCTTGGTACTAGAGAATATGAAAAGGGATAACCTGAGAGACTGAGAAAATACACCAAATGTGAACCTAGCCTTACTCATACAATATTGTAATGACTGGTTGGATGTTTACATTAATATCATACAATAATAAGTGTAATCTGAATACACTTTTTGACAAATTTTGGAGCATTTTGCTAAACTATGGAGCATTATACTGTATGTGGGCCACTGTGGAGCATATTATTTCATTATCTACATCACTCCCCATCTATTTTATAGCAGACATGTATTATTATCACAGGCTGTAACTACATTACTACACAGTCACTACAACTACACAGTCAGTGTAAGATAGATTTTTACAATGTAAATAGCGAAAGGGGAGAGAGTGCTCGCAGAAGCACCACAGTCCCTTCAAACAATTGATCAGCAGGGGCCCTGGGTGTTAGACCCACACTGACCTCTAAGATTTCTTACACTGTTTGAACCCCACAGATCAGATGTTGAACATAACACGCAGCTCCCAGTATTGTTTCCTAGCGTAGCAACAGAGAGTGAACTGTAAGTTAGATAAAATGGAGACACCTAGTGGCAGGAACATAATAAGATATCTTTCAGACAAAAGAGGAGCAACATATTTAATTAACATGCATAACATTTTTGTCCGGACCGCCCCAGAGCCATTAACAAAGGGGGACATGACTTTGGGATGGAAGAACCAATAACTCCTGCAGTTTCTTCTTTATGCAGTAGTTGTGTGGATTTATACAGACTGGTTAAGCTTTAAGAGTATATGTGTGTATATCCAACCTTGGGAGTATATAGTGCCTAGTGTGTTACTGTAGGGAGGGAGGTGTTTAGGAATAGATGTCACTACCTGTCTCAGCCATCTTCTCCTCCTTCTCTTACAACAAGGACTGGAGGAAACATGTCGGAGGTATCAGCGAGTATAATGCTGGGGGTTATCACCTCCCACTGTCACTTTAGTCATCACTGCTTATTTAGTATCACCATTCTACATCATACTGTATATGATGCAGTATTACCTCAGTATTTATACAGTCACAGAGTCCCCTCATGTATTTACCTCACACACTGCAGACATGGATAATATATCATATTAGATACATATATATCATAGCTTACTGCTGTATAATGCAGATTGTTCATGAGTACTGGGGACTGAGGAGCTCTCTATGGTGGAGCTGGGAGGTCACATGTAATGGAGACCCTGTGGTGAGAGAGGGACAGCATGGTCTGAAAGCCAGGGATCAGATATATAGTGTGGTGATGTTAATTGAGACTGCACTGATAATCTATTGATCATGCTGGGGATAGGTTAACCCCTTAGCGACCCTTGACGTAACTGTACGTCATGGGTCGCATGGGGATGTATGGAGCGAGCTCACACGCTGAGCTCGCTCCATACACGGCAGATGCCGGCTGTATAATACAGCCAGGACCTGCCACTAACAGCAGCGGTCGGTGCCCGAGCCGATCGCTGCTGTTAACCCTTTACACACTGCGGTCAAACGTGACCGCAGTGTGTAAACGGCGCCGGCGGCATGGGCGCCGCCATGTTTTGCCGATCGCCGCCCTCCTGAACGTCACAAGAGGGCGGTGATCGGTTGCTATGACAGCCGGAAGCCTATTGAAGGCTTCCAGGCTTGTCTCTGCACTAGATCTATTAGACGATGCCAGAGGCATCGTCTAATAGAAGTGCTGCGATTTTCCTATTCACTGCAATACTGTAGTATTGCAGTGAATAGTATGAGCGATCAGACTCCCTAGGTTTCAAGGTACCTAAGGGGTCTGATCATAAATGTAACAGAAGAAAAAAAAAAGTTTTTAAAAGTATTAAAAAAATAAAAAAAATATAAAAGTTCAAATCACCCCCCTTTCCCTAGATCAGCTATAAAAGTAATTAAAGAACATTAAACATAAACATATTAGGTATCCCTGCGCTCCAAAATGCCTGAACTATTAGAATATTAAAACATTTATCCCGTACTGCGAACGGCGTAGCGGCAAAAAAAATAAAAACAGCCAAAAAGCGTTTTTTTTCAACACTTTGCCTCCTATAAAAAATTGAATAAAAAGTGATCAAACCATCGGATCTTTCCCCAAATGGTATCAATAGAAACGTCATCTTGTCCCGCATAAAAAGACACCACAACCAGCTCCATACATGGAAATATGAAAAAGTTACAGGTGTTAGAACATGATGACACAAATTTTTTTTTCTATTTTGCAAAGTTTATCATTTTTTTAAAAGTATCAAAAAATTTCAAATACTATATAAATTTGGTATCACCGCGTTTGTACTGACACGTAGAACACAGGTAACATGTCATTTGTACCAAACAGTGAATGCTGTAGAAATTAAACCCATAAGAAAATGGCGCAAATGCATTTTTTCTCCAATTGCGCCTCATTCTGAATTTTTTTCCAGCTTCCCAGTACATTGCACAGCATATTGAATGGTGCCATTACAAAGTACAATTTGTCCCGCAAACAATAAGCTATCATGTGACTCTGTGAACTGAAAAATGAAAAAGTTATGGCTCTTGAAATGTGAGGAGGGAAAAACGAAAATGCGAAACCAAAAAATGGCCTGGTCCTTAAGGGGTTAAAGGGGTTGTCTAGGGTAAACTAAGAATTAACGCTTAAACTAAACCCCCTCCCCAGCCTAACTTCTTATTTACTTCAATCATAAAAAATCTATACTTACCCATATCCCTGGAGTGATCATGTGACCATCCCTTTCTTATAATTCGATGACGTTCCGTTTCTCTGCTTCCGAAACGGAAAGTCACCATTACTCCCCCTTCATCCCCATCAATACTTACCAAACCTTCCTGTGTCTGGGAATGGCTTCTTCCCTTTTTCTCCTTGCTAGTAGTGGGCAGAATAGGTTAGCTCCAATCTCTGATCTCTGTTGCTTGATGTCATGAATTACCTTACTAAAAAATTTAACCTCTCTCTCTCTTCTGGAATTTTTCCATCCTCTTTCAAACATGCTGTCACAACCCCGCTACTGAAAAAAATCCTCCCTGGACCGGTCCTGTGCTGCTAACTATCGACCCATCTCTAACCTCCCCTTCATCTCTAAAATCTTGCAACACTTGATCTATTCTCATTTTATCCGTTATCATTCTTCTTGACCCCTTACAATCTGGCTTCCGCACTGTGCACTCTACTGAAACGGCCCTCACAAAAATCTCCAATGGTCTCCTGACGGCTAAATCCAATGGTGACTTCTCTCTTCTTATTCTTCTGGCTCTCTCAGCACCTTGTGACACTGTTGACCATCACCTCCTCCGCACTACTGTGTAATCCACTCAGTCAGCATCAAGAACACTGCACTCTCCTGGTTCTCCTCTTATCTCTCAGACCGCGCTTTCAGTGTATCATTTGCAGGCTCTGTTTCCTCCCCTCTTTCCCTTGCTGTTGGGGTTCCTCAGGGCTCGGTCCTAGGCCCCCTGCTCTTCTCTCTCTACACAGCCCCCATTGGGCAAACAATCACCAGATTTGGCTTCCGGTACCATCTTTATGCTGATGACAGCCAATTATACACATCTTCCCATGACTTCACCCCTGCACTCGTACACAACACCAGTGACTGTCTTTCTGCTGTCTCAAATATCATGTCTTTGCTCTATCTGAAACTAAATCTCTCTAAGACAGAACTACTACTGTTTCCACCATCTAATAGATCTGTCCCTGATATGTCCATTGTAGTCTCAGGCCTTACTATAACTCCTAGGCAGCAGGCCCACTGCCCCGTGGATGTGTTTGACTCAGACCTTTCTTTCACCCACTATATCCAATCACTCCCACTGTATGCTCATGCCATCTCCACCTCAAAAACATCTCCAGAATACGCCCTTTCCTTACCAGAGATACATTAGGACACTTATTGTTGCTGTGATTCATGCTCGCCTTGACAACTGTAACTCCTTATTAATCGGTCTTCCCCTTACTAAACTCTCCCCTCTACAATCTATTCTGAATACAGCGGCCAGGCTCATCTATCAGTCTAGACGCTACAGCGATGCCTCCAGTCTGTGCCAGTCACTACATTGACTGCCTATTCATTACAGAATACAATATAAACTTATCACCTTCATTCACAAGGCTCTCTATAATACTGCACCTACCAATATTTCCTCCCTCATCTCTGTCTACCGCCCAACTCGTGCTCTCCGTTCACTCAGTGACCTAAGACTTAAATCCTTTATTATCAGAACCTTCCACGCTCATATACAAGACTTCCTCCGAGTTGCACCACTCCTCTGGAATGCTCTATACTGGACAATTAGATTAACTCCCAATTTTTACAGCTTCAAGCGCAAACTAAAGACACATCTTTTCAGACAGGCCTATCACAATTCCTAATGTAAACCCTTCCGTACCCTAATATAATTAGAATCCCTAAAATGAACCCTCTTCTACTTCCACTCCCACATTACCCCACATGATATGATGCCATTTCCAGCTAACTTTATATGTCCAGACACAATCTGCATAATAAAGGACACGACTGGTGACAGCTCATACCGTTATATGTTTGTGTAATGACAGTAACCTCTATTACAAAATTGTCTGACTATTGTCTGACCTCATAGATTGTAAATTTCTGTGAGCAGTGAGTAGTGTATCTTTTTGTCTGTACTAGAACCCTACAAATTGTACAGTGCTGTGGAATATGTTGGCACTAGATAAATAAAATATTATTATTTTTATTATTAAGGGAGATAGGAGAGGGTGGTAAGGGCTAGTAATGGGTGGGATCACTTGGCTAGGGAGACAGTGGAGGGTAGGAGGGGCTAATAATGGGTGGGATTGCTAGGCTAGGGAGATGGGGGAGGGTAGGAGGGGCTAGTAATGGGTGGGTTCACTATGCTAGTGAGACAGGGAGTGGCAGTGTAACTGAGTGAAAGAGGAGGGGGCTGAGTGAGAGGGAACTAGCGTAGCAGCTACACATGAAACTGCACAGCAGGAAGCTATAAACAAATGCAGAGAATGCCAGACACCCAGAAATGACTCCAAACCCTGCTAAAGGTATATAGCTGTACTTTTTAGCACCAACTGACCTTTCTAAAAAAAAAAAAAAAAAAAAATCTATCCAGAAAACACCTTTAAAGCTATAATTTCTATGTGATCATCTTCTCAGGGCTGTATACGAGTCGTACTGTGTATACTGGGCATACTGTATACAGGTTATGTTTAATTGACGGAGTGGGGGGTGGTTGGAGTTGGTTGAAATTTTCTGAGTTGGGGAAACATGAAGCTTAGTTTCCTCAAGGATTAAATGCTGTTTTGGTCTGGCTGGTCATTGGGTTCCTGCTGGATGGTGTCCTGGGGAGTGGTCTATTATATGCGGTAAACTGCCATTGTGTGTTATGGTGCCCCTAAGCCTGTGCTTGCAGCTGGGGGTAATTTGGTATGGTAGAACTGATTGGCAGCTAGACTTTTGTAGCACTAAGGCCCTTTCCCTCAAGACGAAGGTGTTTGTATCTGGAAAAGTTAAAGGGGCTCTATCATTGGGAAAACTCATTTATAACTAAGCATATACTTGCATAGTCTTTAGAAAGGCTATTCCAGACAAACCTTTTGTTTGTTAATCCCCTCAGTCGTTTTTGAATGAGCCCGCTTTTATTCATATGCTAATTAGCCAGCAACGAGTACTGGTTGTCTCAGTGAGCACTGTGTGCTGTGTGTACACAGGGGGAGGCTGCTGCTGCGGCTAACTCATTAGCCTTCCCTACTCTCACACACAGCAGACAGTGCTCACTGAGACTTCCGGTGCTCGTTGCTGGCTAATTAGCACATGAATAAAAGCAGGCTCATTCAAAAACAACTGAGGGAATTAACATACAAAATGTATGTGGGGAATAGCCTTTCTAAAGGCTATGCAAGTATATGCTTAGTTAAAAATAAGTTTTCCCAATGATAGAGCCCCTTTAAGTGCTGGTGTTACTAATTCCCCTTCCTATATATGACATCTAATGATCTACAGTGGGTACGGAAAGTATTAAGACCCCTTTAAATGTTTCACTCTTTGTTTCATTGCAGCCATTTGCTAAAATCAAAAAAAGTTCATTTTATTTCTCATTAATGTACACTCAGCACCCATCATGACAGAAAAAAAACATAAATGTAGATATTTTTGCAAATTTATTAAATTTATTATATTATTAATATATTATTATGCAATGAATCAAAGAGTGAAAAACTTAAAGGGGTCTGAACTGGTATTCAGAGATGAATACTCATTGCTCCACATAGTAAGCCGCAGCCAAAAAATGCTATGGAAAAGACTGTGGTGGAATGCATTGTGTTTTTTTTTCTTCAGTGTTTTTTACAGAAAGTCCGCAGATTTTGAATTGACATTTTTGAAAACGCAGCTTTAGCCAGAATCACATCCATTGCAAAGGTAATGTAATACACAGCGTTTTTTGCCGACATGCTCCAGCCTAAACTATGTTCATTCAGCATCACTACAGAATTATTAAATTGCTGCTAAAGACATTAAAAGTTTACAAAATAAATCTATCCTTACATTGTGAAATTGTAGGTGGTTTGCGTTCCAAAGCTCGGGGAAATCTCCGTGCTCTCTTTGGTGATGAACTCATAACTGAACGAGAGGGGGTTGATTTGACTCTCCAGCTCCGGAAGAAAACTTCTGTGCAAACAAGTAGGGACAACAGAGCACAGAGGAGCATCAAAGCAGGAGCTGTCCTCTTCCATACCTTCATCTTAAGAACGATCAAGGCATTGAAACTCTGGAAAACAATATTAGATTACACATGAACCACTGAAATAATGAAGGAAAGTGAAGAAACAAACAGACATAAGAATCACTGGGGTTCATAGTAGGGTACAATCCATTATTTCCAAATGAAAACTCCTAGATATAGAACTGTGAAATTTGAGTATTTCAAAAATCATTGTGTCTATGCCTAAACTGCATTCTACAAATCACTGCTCTTCATATCTAGTCTAGAACTGCAGTCATGTCTGGTTTGGAAAATTTGAATAAATTATTAACAATGAGCTCAGTGTAGCAAACCCGTGCACAGATTTGTCGCCAGCAGTGCTATTTATCCTTTCATCTTTATTGTTCAGAGTCAATGGACCTTTATCAAGAAATGACTTCTTGCTTGTGGGGATATGTCTATTCAAAAGATTCTGATCTCAGAAGAAGAGAAATGTCAATGGGTTGTTAAAGGGATTCTATCATTGGCTCTAGTGATTTTTAACTAAGCATATATTTGCATAGCTTTAGAAAGGCTATTCCAGACATACTTTTTATTCAGTAATTCTCCCAGCCATTTTTGAATTAGCTTGCTTTTATTGATATGCTACTTAGCCTCCACGGTGAACCCGGAAGTGTCTGTGATGCTCTCTGAGCTGATATTTTTTACTGTCAGTGTCAACCACAGTTGAAAAACAACTGTCAAAGAAACAAATAATATCTCTGAAATATGCTGGTACCATACTGAGAAAGTATATAGCACCGCATGAAATGTTTGTATCTCCATAGTACAGACCACCAGGCCATATGCGTGACACCTATATCATACGTCCCTAAGAAGTCATCATCCATGTAAAAATCAATAATAAATAAATAATGATTTGATAGGTAAAATGTTTGAGAGAAATATAGTGGTAAATTTATTTATGTATTATTACTCTGAGCCAATAGACTTATATTCTATCTATCTGTGCCTACCCTCATCACTTTCTTTTCCTCTATTTAGTCTCTATTGCAACCCTGGTAACTTTTTCCACGACTTTATGAAAGTACATAGATTTTTACTTTTGCTTTTTACTGCTGTTTTTTATGGATGATGACTTCTTATGGATGACTTTTATTGATGATTACCAATAGAAAATCATATATTTCTATTTTTATGTTGATTATTTGAGCTCTCCTTAGTAGTGATTGTCCTCCTTTACTCATTTGACTCTTATTATTATTATTGTTATTATTGCCATTATTTCTATAGCTTTTACTATGGCTTTACCCTTTTCCTGGACCTAAATTTTGACCTTGTGTACTTTTTATATATTTGTATTTAGTTGGTGCTAAGAAGATGCCAGTTCAGTGTCGAAACATGTCTGGTTGGAACCAATAGTGTTCATTCACTTAAATATCAAGCTTATCATTACCCTGACTAACAGCTCTCACTTTTTAAAAATTTTTTCTGTATGCGATGGAACTAGGCTTAGACTAGAGACACCAGAGTATAATATCAATTCATGGGCATTTACGGATTATAATATGTGGTAAATGTGTGGTTGCCCTGGCCTGAAGCTGTAAAGGGACCCAGTGGTATCTGCAGGACATTACCTTCAATTTACAACCCTAAGAAATTAAGATCCAATATTCCTGTGGGCAGTGTTCAGGAGCATTTAAAATACATGTCAGGTATTTGTATTTTAAATACTTTTTTTATTCAGTATTTTATGTATTATATTATGCTTACTTATATAACGCCATTATATTCCGCAGCGCTTTACAGATATTGTCAGTCACTGCCCCAGATAGGGCTCACAATCTACATTCCCTATCAGTATGTCTTTGGTGTGTGGGAGGAAGCCAGAGTACCCGGAAGAAACCCACGCAAACACAGAGAGAACATACAAACTCCTTGCAGATGTTGCCCTTGGCAGGATTTGAACCTCGGACTCAGCGCTGCAAGGCTGCAGTGCTAACCACTGAGCCACTGTACTGCCCCTTGTATTTGTAATTAAAATACTTTTAGGAAGTATTTTACATATTTTAATTACTGTCTAAATTCAAGACAAATGTTGTAATTTAAACAACCCGCCTCACCGCACTTAAAGAGGACCTTTCATCAGATTGGTTATAGGCAGTTCCATATACTGCTGGAAAGCCAACAGTGCGCTAAATTCAGTCCATAGATGAGTATTATCTGGAGGGGAGGGGGCGTTCCTCTCACTATACAGCACTATAGGCGCTGCTGTGGAGAAGGACGTACCTGACAGACTGTCAGAAACGCCCTTCTGACTGTAAAGCGCTACGGTACCAGGACCGATAGCGCTTTATCCGGGGCACAGATTGGGAAATGCGCTGAATTCAGAGCATTGTCGGCTTTCCAACAGTATATGGAACTGCCTGTTCCCAATCTGATGAAAGGTCCTCTTTAATAAAAAAAAACAACAGCGCGAGTCACGTCATCACTCTCGTTTCTCGTATCTTGTGCAAGGTACGACGAGAGGAAGGAAAATTCCAGCACGTTCCAGTAACACAAGTTTATTTATTTTTATTTTTATTTTTTAATCATCCTGATCACGTAATCCATTCCGTAAAATTACTTAAAAAATGGAGGAAAATCGTAATACCAGTAAAGGGGACGCAACCGACGATGATTCAGATCTCGAAGAGTGCGTTACCCTCATCGTCTCCAATCAAACGCTTATTTTCTCGAGCGGGAATAATTCTCTCACTGAAAAGAAACCACCTGTCGGACAAAACTTTTGAAATCCTTGTTCTTCTGAATGCAAACAAGCACATAACATAATGTATAATAACTAGAGATGAGAGAACAGTGTTCGATTGATTTGGTATTCGATCGAATATCAGGCTGTTTGAGCTATTCGATTCCAATCGAATACCACGAGGCAAACGCAGTTAAAATTCGTATCCCCCTCCCACCTTCCCTGGTGCTTATTTTGCACCAATAACTGTGCAGGGGAGGTGGGACAGGAACTATGACAACGTAGGCATTGAAAAAAATAGGAAAAAGCCATTGGCTGTCGAAATCACTTGACCTCCAATTTATAAGAATAGTGGCCGCCATGTTTGTCTCATTTGCGGCTTGGAGAGATAAGGACGGAGATCTGCTGAGGGCTATGGAGGGATTAGCTTCTGCTAGGCAGGAAATCTGAAGAACAACAGCTCTTTTCAGAGCTATACTGCAGGGAGAGGAGTCCATATACGCTCAATTCAGTTTTGCACGGTGTGTACCCCCAAACACCAAAGTGAGATACACAGCAATTCAGTCAGGCTATATATGCTCAATCCAGCTTTTCGTTGGTGTATACCCCCCAAAACCTAAGTGGCATACACAGCAATTCAGTCAGGCTATATACGCTCAATCCAGCTTTGAACGGTGTGTTCCCCCAAACACCTAAGTGGGATGCACAGCAATTCAGTCAAGCTATATATGCTCAATCCAACTTTTCACGGTGTGTACCCCCAAACACCTAAGTGGGATTCACAGCAATTCAGTCAGGCTATATATGTTCAATCCAGCTTTTCTCGGTGTATACAGTCAAGCTACAGCACATCCCATGCCTACTCCTCTGCGGCAGCAAGCATTGAGCTTCCCCACAGTCCCTGGCTTGATGGCCACATTAAGTAGGGTGCAGGGTACAACACTAACCAGGCCCGAGCACCAAGAACAGGTGTTACAATGGCTAGCGGATAATGGTTACAGCACATTCTCCAGCAGCCAGTCAGCCTCTACCTCAACTCCGCCTCCTACCCAACAGTCTGGTGCTCCTTCCTCACAACATGCCCAGTCTTCCCAGCAGAGTAATCCCACCTTTCCCACCTCCCAGGAGCGGTTTTCGGAACCTTTCACGGTCCCTCTCTCTGTCCCACCACTTCACGAATCTTGGGAACTACAGGATGAGTTTCTGTGTCCTGATGCTCAAACACTGGAGCATCCGCCATCTCCTGTTGATTTAGTTGTTGTTCACCAACAACCCGCCTTTAGTGACGATGACAAGACACAGTTGCCATCAGGGCAGCCTGTTGCCATGGGCGGTGTGCAGGAGGAGGAGCTGAGAGAGGAATTGGAAGAGGAGGAGATGTACAATTGAGGACACTGACCCGATCTGGACAGGGGGGATGTCAAGCGGGGAAAGCAGTGTAGATGTGGAGGGAAGTTCAGTACCAAAGAGGGTGGTTAGAGGCAGAGGCATGTCCAGAGGCAGAGGATAGCTACTTCACTGAAGCCAGGCCACAGCCATTAATTTTTTGGCCCTTGGGTTGACTAGAGCCATGCAGCAGCAGTGTTTTATTTTTTTGGCCCTTTGGGTGACTAGAGCCTTGTAGCAGCAGTGTTTTATTTTTTGGCCCTTGGGGTGACTAGAGCCATGCAGCAACTGTGTTTTATTTTTTGGCCCTTGGGATGACTAGAGCCTTGTAGGAGCAGTGTTCTATTTTTTGGCCCTTGGGGTGACTAGAGCCATGCAGCAGCAGTGTTTCATTTTTTGGCCCTTGGGGTGACCAGAGCCATGCAGCAGCAGTGTTTTATTTTTTGGCCCTTGAGGTGACTTGAGCCTTGTAGCAGCAGTGTTTTATTTTTTGGCCCTTGGGGTGACTAGAGCCATGCAGCAGCAGTGTTTAATTTTTTGGCCCTTAGGGTGATTAGAGCCATGGCAGCAGCAGTGTTTTCTTTTTTTGCCCTTGGGGTGTCTAGAGCCATGCAGCAGCAGTGTTTTATTTTTTGGCCCTTGGGGTGACTAGAGCCATGCAGCAGCAGTGTTTTATTTTTTGGCCCTTGGGTTGACTAGAGCCATGCAGCAGCAGTGTTTTATTTTTTGGCCGTTGGGGTGACTAGAGCCATGCAGCAGCAGTGTTTTATTTTTTGGCCCTTGGGGTCACATCACGCCTACAACTATATGAGTATGGGAGCGGCGGGGGAGCGTTGGAAGGTGAGTGTAACATTTTTTTTAAACATTAAGGTGGAACATAATGAAGGGGCAGATGAAGGGGGGACACTGGGGCATGACACTGGGGCAGATGAAGGGGAGGGGAACGGCATGACAGGGGACAGAGATGGAGGGACATGAAACTGTGGGCAGATGAAGGGGGACGGCATGACACTGGGGGCAGAAATGGAGGGACATGAAGCTCTGGGCAGAGATGGGGGAGCATGAAACTGCGGAACAGATGGGGACATGAAACTGGGGGCAGAGATGGGGGACATGAAACTGAGGGCAGAGATGGAAGGAGGACATGAAACTGGGGGCAGATGAAGGGGTTATATGAAACTGGGGGAGAGATGGCAAAGGAACATATAATGTAGATGGCTCCATTATTGGTTTGGGAGACATTTTGGACATGAGAAGCTACTAAAAATGCCAGATTCTTCCACTAAACTGAAAACTTGCAAAGTGTATGGCTAAACAATTAAGCTAGTAAGATTATAGTAGTAGATTAATGTGTATCCAAGACAATGACCTAAGGGAAAAAAGAGAACTTTTATTAACCCTGTTGTGGTATGTTGGGAATGCAGTTTCATATAGGAGTGTCTTCCTGGTTCACAACAAATTACTAAAGTTTTGCATTAAACAAGTAAGACCCACTAACACAGCACCATCAATTGTCAATGTAAGTTAGAGTTAGGGTTACTAACCCTAGCCAATTTTACAAGATTCATTCTGAGCAACTCAGAAATGATTCCTATTCATTCTGAAACCTGAAAAATAAGACCTACCTGAGAATAAGACCTTAAAATAAGGAAAATAAGACAAGCTATCCTTGTTACCTTAATAACCTAATCCCATTAGGTCTTTTGCAGCAAAGATACGACATTGTAATCAGGGCCAGTCTTAGGGCCCTTTCACACTGCGGATACGCAGACTGATTCTGAATGTAAAAACACGTTCAGAATCAGCGCGTATCAAGCAGATCCCATTCATTTCAATGGGAGCCAGCATAAGAGCAATAGCAATTTCCCAAAATGGTAGAACTAAAAAGTACACCTGGTCCCACAAAAAAATTAAATCAATTCCTTTTATTAATAATAGTTCCTTTAGTTATAAATATTTCCCTCTATCAATAATAGTTTCCCCTTATAAGTAACACTTCCTTCTTACAAATAGCCCCACTTATATATATGTGTATATATATATACCACTTGTGTCACCCCCTCTACCTCATAGATTGTAAGCTCTTGCAGGGCCCCCAGTCCCATTGTGTGACTTTCTTTGTAATGATTCTTTCTGTCTGTATTTGAACCCTACAAATTGTACAGTGCTGCGGAATATGTTGGCACTATATATAATAATATTATATTATTAATATATATATATATATATATATATATGTTAGCAGAAGAACTTTTTTTTTTGTAGTGGCCCTATAAGAATTTGCAACAGTTCTGCACTGGTGTATTTTGTGTCGTTTGTGTTGTGTCCATAAGCGTCATGTAATCATGTGCATCTCATTTTGGATATCAGTGAAAAGCCTGCAATCGATTGTTATGGAGTTAATCTGTGTGAATGTGATCTTGTGTAACAGTGTCGTCCACAGCGCCCTGCCCTTTAAAGCTGACATACAGCAGTGAAGAAAAATGGCTGGATTACTATGGAAACCTGGAGTAAAACTCTAATATGTGGTACTCTGTCCAGAGCCGTGTATCTAATCCTCCGGCATGTGGTACTATGTGCTGAGGCACGTATCTAATCCTCTGGCATGTGGAACTGTGTGCAGACATGCATATCTAATCGTCTGGCTTGTGGAACTGTGTGAAGACTCGCGTATCTAATCCTCCGGCTTGTAGAACTGTGTGAATACACGCGTATCTAATCCTATGGCTTGTGTAACTGTGTGAAGAAGCGCGTATCTAATCCTCCGGCTTGTAGAACTGTGTGAATACATGCGTATCTAATCCTATGGCTTGTGTAACTGTGTGAAGAAGCGCGTATCTAATCCTCCAGCGTGTGGTAGTGTGTGCTGACGGACATATCTAAGGCTCGAGCATCTGGAACTGTGTGCAGACGCACATATCTAATCCTTGGACGTGTGGAACTGTGTGCAGATGCACGTATATAATCCTCCGGCGTGTGGTATTGTGTGAAGACGCACGTATCTAATCCTCCAGCGTGTGATACTGCATGCTGATGCGTGTATCTAATCCTCCAGCGTGTGGAACTGTGTGCAGACGTGTGTATCCAATCCTCCGCCATGTGGAACTGTGTGCAGATGTGCATATCTATTCCTCTGGCCTGTTGAACTGTGTGTAGATGCGCATATCTAATCCTCCGGCATGTGGAACTTACTGTGTGCAGACGCGAGTATCTAATACTCTGCCATGTGGAACTGTGTGCAGATGCACATATCTAATCCTCGGGTGTGTGGAACTGTGTGCAGATGTGCATTTCTAATCCTTCGGCATGTGGTACTGTGTGTAGACACGTGTATCTAATCCTCCGGCATGTGATACTGTGTGCTTACACGTATATCTAATCCTCTGATGTGTGGAACAAACTGTGTGCAGACGCGCATTTCCAATCCTCTGCCGTGTGGTACTTTGTGCTGATGTGCGTATCTATTCCTCTGTCATGCTTGTGTGCAGTGGCGTGTATCTAATCCTTGGGCATGTGGTATTGTGTGAAGACGTGCGTATCTAATCCTCCGGCGTGTGGAACTGTGTGCAGACATGTGTATCTAATCCCCCGGTGTATGGTACTGTGTGCTGATGTGAGTATCTAATTCTCTGCCATATGAAACTGTGTGCAGATGCATGTATCTAATCCTCAGGCGTGTGGAACTGTATGCAGGCATGCTTATCTAATCCTCCGGCATGTGGAACTGTGTGCAGATGCGCATATCTAATCCTCCAGCAAATAGTACTGTGTGAAGAAGCGCGTATCTAATCCTCCTCCGTGTGGAACTGTGTGAAGATGCGTGTATCTAACCCTCAAGCATGTGGAACTGTGTGCAGATGCGCATATCTAATCTTCCGGCGTGTGGTATTGTGTGGTGTGCAGACGCATGTGTCTAATGCTCCTGCGTGTGGTATTGTGTTCAGACGTGCGTATCTAATCTTCTGGCGTATGGTATTATGCTGCAAAATTTGTTGGTAGTCTTCAGACTTCATAATGCCATGCACACGGTCAAGCAGTCCAGTGCCAGAGGCAGCAAAGCAACCCCAAAACATCAGGGAACCTCCGGCATGTTTGACTGTAGGGACCGTATTCTTTTCTTTGAAGGCCTCTTTTTTTTCCCTGTAAACTCTATGTTGATGCCTTTTCCCAAAAAGCTCTACTTTTGTCTCATCTGACCAGAGAACATTCTTCCAAAACGTTTTTGGCTTTCTCAGGTAAGTTTTGGCAAACTCCAGCCTGGCTTTTTTATGTTTCTGGGTAAGAAGTGGGGTCTTCCTGGGTATCCTACCATACAGTCCCTTTTCATTCAGACGCCGACGGATAGTACGGGTTGACACTGTTGTACACTCGGACTGCAGGGCAGCTTCAACTTGTTTGGATGTTAGTCAAGGTTCTTTATCCACCATCCGCAAAATCTTGCATTGAAATCTCTCAATTTTTCTTTTCCGTCCACATCTAGGGAGGTTAGCCACAGTGCCATGGGCTTTAAACTTCTTGATGACACTGCGCACGGTAGACACAGGAACATTCAGGTCTTTGGAGATGGACTTGTAGTCTTGAGGTTGCTCATGCTTCCTCACAATTTTGCTTCTCCAGTCCTCAAACAGTTCTTTGGTCTTCTGTCTTTTCTCCATGCTCAATGTGGTACACACAAGGACACAGGACAGAGGTTGAGTCAACTTTAATCCATTTCAACTGGCTGCAAGTGTGATTTAGTTATTGCCACCACCTGTTAGGTGCCTCAGGTAAGTAACAGGTGCTGTTAATTACACATATTAGAGAAGCATCACATGATTTTTCAAACCGTGCCAATACTTTTGTCCATCCCCTTTTTTATGTTTACTGTGGAATTATATCCAATTTGGCTTTTTAACAATTCTTTTTGTGGATTTCCATTGAAGACAAATTAAATGAATATAATAATACCAAAGAATTTGTGATTGCAATCATTTTCTGGAAGAAAATGAGTATTATCTGACAGAATTGCAGGGGTGCCAATACTTTTGGCCAACACTGTATGTGATTAGCTAAAAATGACTTTTCTCAATGATAGAGCCCCTTTAAACTATCGGAGACTAGGTATGCAATAAACAATTTGCTAAATTCAAAGTTTAGAGTCTTCAGCTCACACACAGGCGCCCATTCACACTATGAAATTGGCTAACTCTCAGAATGGTAGTACAAGATAAACAATCTAACACTTATCACAAGCACCCATCACTGGACAGGAGGGATTTTTAGAAAAAAACTGAGTTCAGGAGAGAGAGGAAAAATGTCCTCTTAGGAGCCGGTCTTCAGTTTTAACCAATTACAGCTTTGCTCTGGAAGTTCAGTGCTTAGTAGAGATGAGCGAACACTAAAATGTTCGAGGTTCGAAATTCGATTCGAACAGCCGCTCACTGTTCGAGTGTTCGAATGGGTTTCGAACCCCATTATAGTCTATGGGGAACATATACTCGTTAAGGGGGAAACCCAAATCCGTGTCTGGAGGGTCACCAAGTCCACTATCACACCCCAGGAAATGATACCAACACCCTGGAATGACACTGGGACAGCAGGGGAAGCATGTCTGGGGGCATAAAAGTCACTTTATTTCATGGAAATCCCTGTCAGTTTGCAATTTTCGCAAGCTAACTTTTCCCCATAGAAATGCATTGGCCAGCGCTGATTGGCCAGAGTACGGAACTCGACCAATCAGCGCTGGCTCTGCTGGAGGAGGCGGAGTCTAAGATCGCTCCACACCAGTCTCCATTCAGGTCCGACCTTAGACTCCGCCT
Organism: Leptodactylus fuscus; assembly: GCF_031893055.1. Classification (NCBI taxonomy): domain Eukaryota; kingdom Metazoa; phylum Chordata; class Amphibia; order Anura; family Leptodactylidae; genus Leptodactylus; species Leptodactylus fuscus. Next base: position 215,279,640 of record NC_134265.1, read on the forward strand.
CCTCCGGCAGAGCCAGCGCTGATTGGCCGAAGGCTGGCCAATGCATTCCTATGTGAATGCAGAGACTTAGCAGTGCTGAGCCAGTTCTGCTCAACTACACATCTGATGCACACTCAGCTCTGCTACATCAGATGATGTACATCTGACGTAGCAGAGCCGAGGGTGCACTAGAACCCCTGTGCAAACTCAGCTCACGCTAATAGAATGCATTGGCCAGCGCTGATTGGCCAATGCATTCTATTAGCCCGATGAAGTAGAGCTGAATGTGTGTGCTAAGCACACACATTCAGCTCTACTTCATCGGGCTAATAGAATGCATTAGCCAGCGCTGATTGGCCAGAGTACGGAACTCGACCAATCAGCGCTGGCTCTGCTGGAGGAGGCGGAGTCTAAGATCGCTCCACACCAGTCTCCATTCAGGTCCAACCTTAGACTCCGCCTCCTCCGGCAGAGCCAGCGCTGATTGGCCGAAGGCTGGCCAATGCATTCCTATGCGAATGCAGAGACTTAGCAGTGCTGAGCCAGTTCTGCTCAACTACACATCTGATGCACACTCAGCTCTGCTACATCAGATGATGTACATCTGATGTAGCAGAGCCGAGGGTGCACTAGAACCCCTGTGCAAACTCAGCTCACGCTAATAGAATGCATTGGCCAGCGCTGATTGGCCAATGCATTCTATTAGCCCGATGAAGTAGAGCTGAATGTGTGTGCTAAGCACACACATTCAGCTCTACTTCATCGGGCTAATAGAATGCATTGGCCAGCGCTGATTGGCCAGAGTACGGAACTCGACCAATCAGCGCTGGCTCTGCTGGAGGAGGCGGAGTCTAAGATCGCTCCACACCAGTCTCCATTCAGGTCCGACCTTAGACTCCGCCTCCTCCGGCAGAGCCAGCGCTGATTGGCCGAAGGCTGGCCAATGCATTCCTATGCGAATGCAGAGACTTAGCAGTGCTGAGCCAGTTCTGCTCAACTACACATCTGATGCACACTCAGCTCTGCTACATCAGATAATGTACATCTGATGTAGCAGAGCCGAGGGTGCACTAGAACCCCTGTGCAAACTCAGCTCACGCTAATAGAATGCATTGGCCAGCGCTGATTGGCCAGAGTACGGAACTCGACCAATCAGCACTGGCTCTGCTGGAGGAGGCGGAGTCTAAGATCGCTCCACACCAGTCTCCATTCAGGTCCGACCTTAGACTCCGCCTCCTCCAGCAGAGCCAGCGCTGATTGGTCGAGTTCCGTACTCTGGCCAATCAGCGCTGGCCAATGCATTCCTATTGGAAAAAGTTTATGTCACAAAAATCACAATTACACACCCGATAGAGCCCCAAAAAGTTATTTTTAATATCATTCCTACCTAAATAAAGGTTATCCCTAGCTATCCCTGCCTGTACAGCTATCCCTGTCTCTTAGTCACAAAGTTCACATTCTCATATGACCCGGATTTGAAATCCACTATTCGTCTAAAATGGAGGTCACCTGATTTCGGCAGCCAATGACTTTTTCCGATTTTTTTCGATGCCTTCGGGTTTCGTAGTTCCTGTCCCACCTCCCCTGCGCTGTTATTGGTGCAAAAAAAGCGCCAGGGAAGGTGGGAGGGGAATCAAATTTTTTTGGAGTTTGCCACGTGATGTTCGATTCGAATCGAACACATCGAACAGCCTGATATCCAATCGAACATGTGTTCGATAGAACACTGTGCGCTCATCTCTAGTGCTTAGTTAACTGTTATATTTGCTCTGATCAGAGCTGGTTAGTCTTTACACCTCTGAGGGGAGATCTCTGTGGCTTAATAGCAAATATCTAACAAAACAAAATGGAGGAGGCTCTATCTCTAAGGTTACCTTAGGTAAAATGGTGGCTGCTCTCTCACTTTACCTCAAGTGACACTGTTGCTCTTGTTTCTCTCTGCTTCAAGTGAAATAGAGGGGTCTTTTCTCTTTTCCCTCAGATGTGATGAAACAGTCACTCTAAAGCTGGGTTCATCTCCGTTTCCAGGTTTCTGTCTTCTGCCTACAGAAGACGGAAACCTGGCGGACCATGTCTGGCCATGAGCGCCTGTGAGCGCTTTGTGCTCTAAATGGTGAAACCAGGTTTTTTTTTTTAAACCGGACACAATGTCCTGCATGTCCGACTTTGTGTCCGGTTAAAAAGAAAGGTTTCACCGCGGAGAGCACAGAACGCTCACAGGCCCTCATGGCCGGACACTTTCCAAACTCATTCAAATTAATGGGTTTGAAAACTGACTGCAGGTTTCCGTCTCCTGTCCAATTTCGAGCAGGAAATGGAAACCTGCATAATGGAGACCCAGGCGCAGATGTGAACGAGCCGTAAATCTCCAATATCAGATAAAGGATTCTTTCTTCTTTGTACCCCCAGTCACCCTCATAGCTCTGCCATTTGCAGTCCCCTCTTCCTTCTCTCTGGCTCCACCCACTTACTTTCTCTGCTAGTTTATTCAAAGTGAACATATTGCAAATAAAGTTCTCTTTCTTTATAGACTGTTTATGGCAAGATTATGGCAGGATTTCACCTACGTCTGGATTGCTGTGACAGTTTCTATATCAAAGATTGCAGTTTTCAACCTCCCTGGTAAACCTACCATAGTCTGGTAGGTTAACAGTGGGGGTTACATATATTCAACAGTCTCCCCCTTATAAAAATACACCTTATATATAATAGTTTTTCCCCTATAATAGCTCCATTATAAATAATAGCAGGGCCATTTCACAGTATGAAGTCCCTCTCCTGGTGCCCCAATTTAAACTGTGGGGAAACTAAAGGGGGACATTAAACTGGTTAAGCTGGAAGTGGACATTAAACCATGGGGTTAGCTGGAGGGTGACATTAAACTGAGGGCTACTAGAGGTAGACATGTCCCCACCCTCTATATGTCCCCAGTTTAATGTTTCCCCTCCACCTATCTGCCCCCAGTTTAATGCCCTCTCCATCTGCCCCAGTTTAATGTCCCCTCCATTTTCCGCCAACTTAATTTCCTCTTTAATCTCCCCAAATTTAATGTCCCCGTTTATCTCCCCAGTTTAATACCCCTTCTCCATCTGCCCCCAATTTAATGTTCCCCCTCCAGCTGCTCCCGGTTTAATGTCCCCTCTCCATCTGCCCCCAGTTTAATGACCCCTCTTCATCTCTCCCAGTTTAATGCCCCCCTTCATCTGCCACCAGTTTAATGCCACCCATCTTCCCTCAATTTAATGTCCTCTCTTCATCTTCCCCAGTTTAATGTTCCTCCTTCATCTGCCTTCAGTTTAATGTTTCTCCTCCATCTGCCCCCAGTATTAAACATCCATTTAATCAAGTCCTTAAATGGCAAAAATAGTGAACTAAACCCATATATATAGTGATGTCACAATGTGTGAAGTATTAATTCCCTGTGATAATAGTCCTCAATGTCCGATATTGATCAGCACAGTCCACAAAACTGAGGACTAGAGAGTTAAATCAACTAACACACCCTACACTGTTCAGATATAACAGCAAGGGCTAAATGATAAAGATGCTGAGATAAAATCTCTACACGTCCCTAGGATATGTGTACATAGGAGTATAAAGGGGATTAATACCCCGATTAGTCATACCACCCCAAGTAGACTACAATGAAAGCCAGTCTGGGGCACATATATTGGTGTTTTACTGTGCAGAAGGAATAAATCTATTTGGCCAAACAGTGTAGCCTTATTTATTCCAGGATCCTTTCATATAGCCTACAATCTGTCTCGGCAGGCTATATTTCTAATGGGGAATCTGAGTTAACACTGACAGTATTCAATCAATGGTTACATAATTACTGTCCGTTCCTTCAGATATAGCGTATACGGTACTATAAAAACACAATGTCCTCTTTGAACACCCATATAGTACACATATAAAGTGGCCACTAGATAAACCCCATGGTCACTATCCTAGGACGTTGCATAGTACAAAAAACGGGGTCCGGTAGAGACAGAGTATAAGGATATCAATCAAACCCTGCTCAAGGTTACACCCACGGTATTGCATGGTCCGGTACCTAGCGCCGGCTGTTCATGTTAAAGCCGTGTGCCATCTAAGCTTATGCAATACCTACTAACAGATAGACAGAAACTCTCTACGCATTTCGCCTAGTGCTACACAATGCACTCGGTTCATCAGGAGAGTATAGCATTAGAAATAGATGGTTAAAGACCCCATAGTGATGATAAGTGCGGTGAAAACCACAGTTCTTGGCACCCTAGTGGTGGACGCCGATACTGCCCATGATACGCCAGTGAGCGCCCGCTGCTTGGCTCTCTATATATGTCTTATATGGCTGCCATGGACCAATCTCAATTTGAAAGGGCAGGGACGTGGTGGCAGTTCCACGCCCCTCCGTTCTGATTGGATGGATTGGATGGATGGATTATTAAACATTAGTCACCCTCCAGCTTCCCCATAGTTTAATGTCTCCCTTCAGCTGCCCCAGTTTAATGTCCCCCCTCTAGTTGCCCCCAGTTTAAAACCAAACTGTAGGCACACCATGAGAGACACTTTATACTGTGGAGATAATTGCAGGGCAACATTGTAATGTTGGGGCATATGTTAGGGTGACTATAGGAGCATTACACTTTGTAGGCACAAAGAGAAATGGGTGGCATCTAGGCATCTGGGTATTCTATTTGAAATAGAATTCTATTCTGGGTATTCTATTTGAAATTCATAACACAATTGAATATCTCCCAACTTTCAAAGTCAACATAGAAGCTATATTTACAGGGGTGCGCTATTCACAATGCACATTCTGTCCCTCTTTCTGTCCTTTGAAAGTTGGGAGATATGCAATTGTGTTATGAATTTCAAATAGAATACCCAGATGCCTAGATGCACAAGTTGTCCTGTTTTACTGTATATAAGACAAGATGACTTAGTTTTTAAAACATGATTTTGCAGCACTGAAAAGATGTTTATTTGAGGTTACCTAGTGGTTGTATTTTCATTGCAGCCTGTCATTGGTTTTACTAAAATGGTGTCATATTGTACATGAAAAATTGAAATTGCTAACAAAATTCAAGCTGACATACCTGTACAGAATATTACTCCTGCATGTGAAGTGTGTGATTCTAATAGCAAGTATATGTTGAAGGGAGTCTGTCTGAACAAAAAAATGTTACTAAACAACCCGAGTACCTTATAGTGTTCAGAGCCATGGTATAATTTTTATTTTTTTTGTAGAATGGTGACTTAATTTTGACAAAAAGCTGCTTTTTATTTCAATGCAATTGACCTAAGAGTGCAATGAGGGGAATGTTCTGGGACAGCTGATCATTACAGCAAGATCTTTTTTTTTGCTTAGGAGGAATAAGGGGAAAGCTCTGACAATCTTGCTGGGAGCGTTATCGAGCAAAAGGAAGAACTTGCTGTGATGTGCAGCAACCCCAGAACAAAGAATAAAAAAAAAAAACTATTGTCACTATAAAGCAGCCATTTTACAAATAAATTCTAACACTATGTCTATGCGTCTGGGCACTATAAACTGATGGGGCTGGTTTAGAAATGTTTTTAGTGCTGACAGGCAGAGATGAGCGAGTAGTGTTCGATCGAATACTACGATATTCGAAATACTCGTACTCGATCGAACACTACTAGCTGTTCGAAGTTTAAGGTTCGATGCAAAACCAGCGTTGATTGGCAGAATGCTATACATTATGCCAATCAACGCTGGTTCTTCTCTTGCCTTTAAAAGTCTTCCCCGTGCAGCGTCCCCGTGGCGTCTTCCGGCTGGAATTCACTCTGCCTAGGCATCCAGCCTAGGCAGAGCCAACTACATGCGCGGGCATGCCCTCGCATGCGCAGTCGGCTCTGCTCAGGCGTCGGCCGGGCAGAGCAGACCGCGCATGTGCAGTCGGCTCTGCCTAGGCTCCGATGCCTAGGCAGAGTGAATTCCAGCCGGAAGACGCCGCGGGGGCGCTGCGCTGGGAGAAGACTTCAAGGAGAATCCAGCCCGACCGTCACTCGTGGACTTGGTAAGTATAATGTTATCGAATTTTGCGTACCCCTGAAACAAGCATTTCCCCCCATAGACTATAATGGGGTTCGAAATCCGTTCGAACAGTCGAACAGTGTGCGGCTGTTCAAATCGGATTTCGAACCTCGGACATTTTAGTGTTCGCTCATCTCTACTGACAGGTTCCCTTACTAAGTTCTTACAAAGTTAAAGCTGCTATACAAATTAAGGCACCAGTTTTTTAGTGTTGTAGATACTGCCACATTATTCAGTGGTTTCTCTCTTTTTACCCTTAAAAAACATTTCATACCAAACAAAGCTTGTTCTGATACTACAGCCAAGAGAGATGTTGACTCATGATAGCCATTATTCTTCAGAGCCCCCTCACTGTCTATTTACAACATACAGATTCCTTTGCAACAGCTCTAAAAGGTTTCTGGGACTAGATCCATCCCTTCTCCATCCTCTGCCAAGAACATGTGTTATATACCTCAATGTTGGCATGCATCCTAAGGCTTACAGGAGAATGCAAAGAAGTTTAGCATATATATTGATTTTTGTGGGGCTGGATTACAGAGTGCACAGTTAAGTTATAGAGGAAAGAATAAAATTTAACATTAAAGATGTAGAAGAATATGCATCAAGTTGAAGAATGTGTTGAAGAGAAACACAATTCATTAGAGAACAGATTACAAAATATCTTAAATTTACTGTGTAATATGACAACAGAAAAAGTCAATATAACAATGTGGCCTGATTAAAATAGTTTCGTGCAATTTTACATTACAAAACTCAAAAATACAGAAATCTATAACTTCATGGCACAATAATAAAATATACCGTATTTCCCGTCGTATAAGATGACTTTTTAACCCTTGAAAATCTTTTAGAAAGTCAGGGTTTGTTTTATATGCCAGGTATACGATAAAACTTCAATTTAGTCCCAGATTTTTCATTTTCAAAAGAGGATAAAGGATAAAAACTTCCCTAAAGTTTGTTACATAATTTCTACTAAACAGAGAAATTCCCAATATCTGATTGTAATCTGCTGTATGAGAACATGGTTGGGCTCAGAATGGAAAGAGCGCTTTTTGGGTTTTGGAGGGCGGATTTTGATGGATTAGTTTTAAGGTGCCATGTCCCATTTGCAGAGCCCCTTAAAGGGGCTCTATCAGCAAAATCATGCTGATAGAGCCCCACATATGCGTGCATAGCCTTTAAAAAGGCTATTCAGGCACTGTAAAAGTTAAATTAAACTACCCCCCCGTTTTAAAATAATAACTTAAAAAAGAATGTGCTCTACTTACGGAACGTGCACCCTGGGCGGGCATTCAGGGTGTGTCTTCATCTTCTTCCCCGCCTCTTCTTATTCTGACGTCTTCGGGTCCTGTCCTCCTCCGGCGCTTGCTCGCGGACACTGATAAAAAAAAAAAAAATAGCCCGGGCGCATGCGCAGTAGCACGCGGCTTCTACTACGGCTACTGCGCATGCGCCCGGGCTATTTTTTTTTTATCAGTGTCCGCTAGCAAGCGCCGGAGGAGGACGGGACCCGAAGACGTCAGAGGAAGAAGAGGCGGGGAAGAAGAAGACGGCGCACCCTGAATGCCCGCCCAGGGTGCACGTTCCGTAAGTAGAGCACATTCTTTTTTAAGTTATTATTTTAAAACGGGGGGGGGGGGTAGTTTAATTTAACATTTATGGTGCCTGAATAGCCTTTTTAAAGGCTATGCACGCATATGTGGGGCTCTATCTGCAGGATTTTGCTGATAGAGCCCCTTTAAGCACCAATACAACGGAAACCCCCCAAAAGTGATCCCATTTTGGAAACTACAATCCTTATGGAATTTCTCTATGGGTATGGAGAGTGTTTTGAACCTACAGCTGTTTCAATACTGTCCACTGTCTATATTTTTTAATTTTTTAAAGGGGCTAAAGAAGAAAAAGCCCCTAACAGTTTGTTACACAATTTCTCCTGAAGACAGAATTCCCCGATATGTGGCTGTATCTTCAAGAATCCGGTAACCAAGCAATGTAGCACTATGAATTTAGCAACTATAAATCGAATGGAAGACCCTGTGGAGTTTTTTGTTCCTTTTGTTTCCATTGTAAAGCATGGACTCAAGACCTGGTTCAGCTGGTTTCCACATGTGCCTGTTACCATCCCCCCAGCTAGGACAGCATGGCTCAACATGCGGCATGGAAGAGAAACCTACATGGAAATGCGGACTTCTTCGTTCAAGGAGATGATTTCTGGCGTCAATTGCTGATGTGTGAAGATGCTACAGCTGACTGGTATTTCTTTCTATTACTGTGGACACGTGGGACACTGTTACAACCTGGGAACCTACCATCACCCACCTACCCCAGGAGTTATGGAAGCTTGGCAAGAGAGCAGCACCATGTATACCTGGATGGTCTCTGACTTCCTTGGGGCAGTAGAACACTGTGGTAAGGAGGAGGAGGAGGGCTTGTGATGAAGGACATTTGGGGCATTTTTTGTGGTTAAAAGGACAATAGTGCTGATGCAAGATACCGAACTATCAGCTGTGAGCAGGAGATCTCACCACCTACCAAAGGAACTGCCACATGTTATCATGATAGCTGCATATGTCCCCCACCTCTGCAAAAATTTCTGCTTGTTATATCCACATGCTGTGACCCCCCTCCTCGTGTCCTACAACCAAGTCGGCTGTATTATTATTATTATTATTATAATTATTATTATTAACATCAATCTGCACAGAGAACTAAATGATCCTGCAGTGTGTCTGTGTTTCTTTCTTTTTTAGTTGCTATGATTCCTAGGATTTCTCTATCTGCCATGAGCTTCTATGTGTTTCTCTCTTGTTATATACTGCTGTACCATCTATGAAACTGTATCACTGAAATTTCCCCATTGTGGGACTATTAAAGGAATATCTTATCTTATCTTATCTTAAACTGCTGTATGGGACCATGGTGGGGCTCAGAATGGAAAGAGGGCTATTTGACTTTTGGCGGGCAGATTGTGCTGGAATAGTTTTCTGGTGCCATGTTGCATTTGCAGAGCCCCTAAAGTACCAGGACAATGGAAACCCCTCAAAAGTGACCCCACTTATGAAACTACACTCCTCAAGGAATTTCTCAAGGGGTATTATCATTTTGAGCCTAAGAGTGCTTCTCAATAATTAATATACAAATTGAAAATTAACTTTTTTTTTTTTTTAAATAAATGCCATTTTGGTGCCCAATACATTGTACCCACTTTGCATGCATGCACTTATAAAACTATTAAGTGGGCTATTGCGGGTACAAAAAAGTTATATATGTGGGTGTAAACTGTTGCTTGGGCGCACAGCAGGGCTCATAAGGGAAGGAGTTCTGCGCTTTTTAGCTTTCGGAAATAGATTTAGAGGGACTTTCTGGACACCATGTAGTTTTTGCAGAACCCTGGAGGTGCCAGTAAATTGGAATTCCCCAAGAAGTAACCCCATTTTGTAGGGGCAATTTTAGGGTATCTGCAAATGTGACATGGCGACCGAAAACCCACTAAATTTGCAGTCCAAAAGCACATATCTCTCCTTCACATCTGCGCCCTGCTATGTGCCCAAATAGCCGTGTATGCCCACATGTATGACACTAGTGTACCCCAGATAACATACTTAATGCCATATGTGGGTATAAACTACTGTTTGTGCACAGCTGGGCACAGAAGGGAAGGAGCGAGATGCGGCTTTTGGAGAGCAGATTTAGATGTTTGGTATCAGGACGCCATGTCATGTTTGTCATGAGCCTGTAAGGTACCAGAAAAGTGGAATTTCCAAAGAGTGAACCCATTTTGAAAACTGCACCCCTCAAAGAATTTATCAGGGGGTGTAGTGAGTATTAGTATCCCAGACGTGAATGTGCAGCGGATGGTGAAGAGTGAATATGTAAACTGTGCGGAGTACATTGGAAACACCAAATTCCCTACCTTCTGGTGATGTGGCTTGTTTTTGCGGGATGAGATGTATTTTGTAATGACATCATTTTTGGGTGCCTATAACTTATAGAATAAATTTTATTAACTCTTTCATGGTGGATTAAAAAAACAGCAATTCTGGCATTGCTTTTTACTTTTTAATTTTTTTCGCCATGTAGCGTACTGTATAAGTAACATGTGACCTTTATTCTGCAGGCCGGTACGATTACGGCGATGCCTCATTTATAGAGATTTTTTTATGCAATACTAATTCTACAGAGGAAAAACACATTTGGTGACATAAATCAATTATTTTTGCATTGCCATTTTCTGACGTATAACGTTTTTATTTTTCCGTTTACAATATTGGGTAGGGCTTATTTTTTGGGGGACAACCTGTGCTTTTCATTGGTACTGTTTTGGGGGTATGTATGACTTTTTGATCACTTTTATAGCATTTTGTGTAAGGGTTATAAATACTCGCTTATGCCCCTTCATAATTCCTTGAGGGGAGTAGTTTTCAAAATAGGGGGTGCATTTTTTACTTTTGCCCTCTGCAATGGCTTGCCAATGCAGTGTAAATAACCAAATTAGGCCGCAAATATGTATGGAACTTCTTAATTTCTGAGCCTTGCCATATTTGTAGGCAAAAGAATAGGGTCACATATAGGGTGTTTCCAAAATCAAGAGACAGGGACTAATAACTGGAGAGCTGACATTTGACAATGTCGTGATATGGGCAGGACCTATTGGCCACTGAAATGGCCTATCTGGGAAAATGTCAATTTTCATTTTGCACCATCTGCTGCGTATTTCTCTTTGGAAAGCATCTTTGGGGTCAAAATGATCACTATATCCTTTGAGGGGTGCAATTTTGCAAAATGAAGTCACTTCTTGATACTCTCCTCTGCATTAGCCCCTTAGGGGCAAATGTGTCATGGCAGCTGAAAATTATACTGCCTTCCAAAAGCCTAATGGCGCTCCCTGCCTTCTTTGCCCTGCTGTGTGCCAATACAGTAGTTTTCCTCCACTTGTGGGGTATTTCCATACTCAGGACAAATTGTGTAACAAATTGTTGAATACATTTCCTCCTTTAAATCCTTGTAAAAATGAAAACTTTGTGGCTAAATCAACATTTTATTGCAAAAAATTATGATTTTTCATTTTCACTGCCCAATGTTAATAAATCTATGAAACAGCTGTTGGATTAAAATGGTCAGTATAGCCTTTGATAAATTCCTTTAGGGGTGTAGTATACAAAATGTGGTCATGTTTTGGGGTTTCCATAGTTCTGGTACTTTAGGGGCTCTGCAAATGAGGCATGGCACCCAAAACTATTCCAGCAAAATTTGCCCTCTAAAAGCCAAATAGTGCTCTTTCCATTCCAAGCTCCATACAGCAGATTCCGACCACATATGGGATATTGACGTGTTCAGCAGAAATTGTGTAACAAATTGTGGGGTGATTTTTCTCCTTTAACCTTTAATGATAAGTGTGTGAAAAAATATGTATATAGTTATAAAGCCCCCAAAATTCCCTTTTCTTATATAAAATGAATTATATTTTAAAAAAAAAAAACAATACGTTTGGTATCACCGCATCTGTAACAACCTTTTTTTTTTTTTAATTTATTTTTTTTTATGGTAGAGTTGGAAGGGACCTCAAGGGCCATCGGGTCCAACCCCCTGCGAGTGCAGGTTTTCCTAAATCATCCCAGCTATATGTTTATCCAGATTCCGCTTGAAGATTTCCATTGATGGAGCGCCCACCACCTCCCGTGGCAGCCTATTCCACTCTCTCACTACCCTCACTGTCAGAAAGTTTTTCCTAATGTCTAATCTGTATCTCTTTCCCTTTAGTTTCATCCCATTGCTTCTTGTACTTCCTTGTGCTAATGAGAATAGGGTAGATCCCTCTGCACTGTGACTACCTTTCAGATATTTGTAGACTGCTATTAAATCTCCCCTCAGCCTTCTCTTCTGCAAACTAAACAATCCCAGTTCTTTTAGCCGCTCCTCATAGGACATGGTTTGCAGACCTTCCACCATTTTGGTTGCTCTTCTCTGGACTTGCTCCAATATATCGATGTCTTTCTTGAATTGAGGCGCCCAGAACTGTACACAGTATTCCAGGTGTGGTCTGACCAGGGAAGAGTACAGCGGAATAATGACCTCTCTTGATCTAGATTCAATGCTTGTCTTAATACATCCCAGAATTTTATTAGCCTTTTTTGCAGCAGCACCGCACTGTTGGCTCATGTTGAATTTGTGATCTACTATTATGCCCAAGTCCTTTTCCCCTATGCTATTACTTAGTTCTATTCCTCCCATACTATATATGTTTTTTACATTTCTGTTACCCAGATGTAGAACTTTGCATTTGTCCCTGTTAAATACCATTTTGTTCGCCTCAGCCCATTGTTCCAGTGTGTCTAAGTCCTTTTGAATACACTCTCTCTCCTCTCTAGTGTTGGCTATTCCTCCTATCTTCGTATCATCTGCAAATTTTATGAGTTCCCCAATAATTCCATCGTCCAGATCATTTATAAAGATATGTACAATAAATCTGAAACAATATTTAACCTGCATGGTGAACGATAGGAAAAAAACCCCGGAAAAAACCCGCCAGAAATAAAATGATAAATTGCTAGAAAAAAGTAATTTGTAATTTTCACTGCATTGGTACCTCAGAGACTTTGCCATTGACACGGAGCCTGAAACCAATTCCAGCAGAATCTGCCCTCTGAAAAGCTCAATGGTTCACCTTCACTGCTGTTTGCCAATACAGAAATTTATATCCACATGTGGGACATTTCTATAGTTGGGAGAAATTGCTTAACAAATTGTGGTGTGCTTTTTGTTCTTTAACCCCTTGTAAAAATTAAGCAGCAATATTTTATAGAAAAAAATTAATTTTCCATTTTTATGACCCAATTCTGTGAAAGACCTGTAAGATCAAAGTACTCACTATACCCCTTGATAAATTCCTTGAGGGGTCTAGTTTACAAAATAGGGTCACTTTTGAGGTTTTTTCACTGTTTTGGCACCTCAGCGGCTCTGCAAATGGGACATGGTACCTGAAAACTATTCCAGGAAAATCTGTCCTTCAAAAGTCAAATAGCGCTCTTTCTATTTCAAGCGCTGCCATGTGCCCCTACATCAGTGTGCCTGCACATATGGGGTATTGTCATATTCAGGAGAAAAAAGTTAGTTGGTTATTCTCCTTCAACCCTTTGTGAAGATGAAAAATTTGAGGATAAAGCAACATTTGATCAGAAAAAGGGTAATATTGTAACATCTCTGCCTGTTTGGGTCACTGCACCACCCTCTGCTCGCGTGTTGCGGCGCAGGAGGTGTGTGCAGTTTGGTTCTTGGCTTAAAGTTTTTGGTCGCACTGTGTGAACTCGGCTCTAGTTCTGTGATTGCATTTGCACTACACCTGTCTTTTGCCCTTGTTGCCTCTGTCCATTAAGTGGTTCATTTTGTCTTGCCTCTGATTGACAGCCTGCCTTCCTGTCAACTCCATGGGTGGGTTCTTCCTCCCTATATAGCCTTGGCTCCCATTCACACCAGTGCTTGCTATTGCCGTGTGCATACCTGCTCCGTACTGTCACTATTTTGCTTGCATTTCTTATCCTTGACCTTTGGCTTTCCCTACTGACAATTCTTTGGACTCCGATTTGGCACTGCAGCGCTCGACTGTTACTGACCCTTGGCTAGCTGACCTCTCTTTTTTGTTGTCCGTCTTGTCTCCGTTTTGTGTTTCACATATTCAGGGAGGGACTGTCTTCATGGTTGCCGCCTATTACGTAGGATAGGGCCTGGCAATAGGAAGGGAAAGTTGGGGGCTTCAGCTTAGGGCTCACTCTCTCTTGTGTCCCATCCCAGGGTTTAAACAGTTACTGGGGAATTGCTGTCCTAGCAATTCCCTTACAAATATTTCATATTCACGTACATGGTAATAAATTCAGTGATAAACCTGTAATATCACAATGCTCACTATACCCCTTGATAAATTCCTTGAGGGGCCTAGTTTCCAAAATGGGGTCATTTTCTAGAAGTTCCACTGTTTTGGCACCTCAAGTGCTTTGTAAATGCAACATGGTGCCTGAAACTGATCACAGCAAGATCTGCCCTCCAAAAGCTCCTTGGAGCTCCTTCCGTTCTGCATTTCGCTGTATGTCCATATATCAGTTTACACCCACATATGGGGTGCTAGGGTGGTCGGGAGAACATGCAAAACAAATTCTGGAATGTATTTTCTTCTTTAATCCTTTGTGAATGTGTAAATTCTAGGGCTAAATGAAAACAATAGTAAAAGAAAATGAAATGTGTAAATTTCACCTCCATTTTGTCTTAATTGCTATTAAGCACTTATAGGGTTAAAGTACTAGGTATATGTTGTTTTGGCTTATTTAAGGGGTGCAGTTTTGAAATGATTTATGGGGGTTTCTAATACAGAGGTCTTTCAAAAACCCCTTCATAACTGAATTAGTCTCTTAAAAATGGGTTTTGGAAATGTTCTTGAAAATTTTGAATATTGTTGTTTGACTTGTAAACCTTATAATGTCTGTAAAAAATAAAAGGGGGATTAAAGTTTGATGCCGACATAAAGCAGAGATCTGGTATATTAGAATTATGATATAATTTTTGTGGTATAACTATCTGTATGTAATGCATATCATTTCAAACTTTATAAAATGCATATTTTTCAAAATTACCGCCAAATTTCCTATTTTTTCATACTTATACGTAAAACATATCAACCAAAATTTACCACTACGACGAAGTACAATGTATCATGAAAAAACAATATCAAAATTAATTTGTTGAGTTAAAGTGTTAAAAATTTATTACTGCATAAAGTGATACATGTCAGATTTGAAAAATCTGTCAGGAAGTCAAAAACTGGTTTTGGCGGGAAGGGGTTAAATCTTGTTTGCCAGATGGATCAAATACTTATTACTCTATGCAAAATGCAAATAAATTTATACAATGTGATTTTCTGGATTTTATTTTTGATATTCTATCTCTCACTGCTAAAATTAACCTACCCTTAACCCCTTAAGGATACAGCTCAAAAGTACATTAAGTACCAGGCCTCATTTTTCAAAACTGACATGTCACTTTAAATGGCAATAACTTTGAGATGCTATAACTTACACAAGTGATTTTGAGAGTTTTTTGTAACACATTATACTTCATGTTAATGAAACACTAATCAATATTTATATTTTTTTAAAAAAATTGGAAAATTGATGGAAATTTGGAAAAAAATTACAGTTTTCAAAATGTGAAATTGTCTGCTTTTCAGGCAGATACCACACAAATAAATTAATAAATATTATCTACCATATCTCTGCTTTATATTGGCATCATCTTTTGATTGTCTTTTAATTTTCAGTATTTTGGACATTATAAATCTTAAAAGTGTAACAGCAGTTTTCCAGATTTACAGTCATGGCCAAAAGTTTTGAGAATGACACAAATATTATATTTTCACATGATCTTCTGCCCTCTGGTTTTTATGTGTGTTTGTCAGATGTTTTTATCACATACAGAAATATAATTGCAATCATATTATGAGTAACAAAAGCTTATATTGACAGTTAGAATGAGTTAATGCAGCAAGTCAATATTTGCAGTGTTGACCCTTCTTCTTCAGGACCTCTGCAATTCTTCCTGGCATGCTCTCAATCAACTTCTGGACCAAATCCTGACTGATCGCAGTCCATTCTTGCACAATCAATGCTTGCATTTTGTCAGAATTTGTAGGTTTTTGTTTGTTCACCCGTCTCTTGATGATTCACCACAAGTTCTCAATGGGATTAATATCTGGGGAGTTTCCAGGCCATGGACCCAAAATCTCTATGTTTTGTTCCCTGAGCCATTTAGTTATCACCTTTACTTTATGGCAAGGTGCTCCATCATGCTGGAAAAGGCATTGTTGATCGCCAAACTGCTCTTGGACGGTTGGGAGAAGTTGATCTTGGAGGACATTCTGGTACCATTCTTTATTCATGGCTGTGTTTTTAGGCAAGTCTGTGAGAGAGCCGATTCCCTTGGCTGAGAAGCAACTCCACACATGAATGGTTTCAGGATGCATTACAGTTGGCATGAGACAAGACTGGTGGTAGCGCTCACCTTGTCTTCTCCGAATAAGCTGTTTTCCAGATGTCCCAAACAATCGAAAAGGGGATTCATCAGAGAAAATGACTTTACCTCAGTCCTCAGCAGTCCACTCCCTGTACCTTTTGCAGAATATCAGGTACTATAATAGCTCCATTATAAATAATAATAATAATATAATATTGTAACATAACATAATATGTAACATATGTGCTTCCGAAGCAAGCAACAAGTAACATGTTACCTTTATTCTGCGGGTTGGTACGATTATGGCAATACCTCATTTGTATTATTTTTTTATGCGATACTAATTCATAATATGAAAACACATTTGGGGACATAAATCAATGTTTTTTGCATCACTATTTTCTGACAGGTGTAACATTTTTATTTTTTGGTTGACTGTGTTGGTTGAGGGCTTATTTTTTGCGGGACAACCTATGCTTTTTATTGGTACTGTTTTGGGTGTATATTAGAGATGAGCGAACGCCGTTCGATCGAATAGGTATTCGATCGAATATCAGGTTATTCGAGGTATTCGATTCCAATCGAATACCATGCGGAAAACGCAGTAAAAATTCGTATCCCCCTCCCCTTTCCTGGCGCATTTTTTGCACCAATAACTGTGCAGGGGAGGTGGGACAGGAACTACAACAACGGAGGCATTGAAAAAAAATTGAAAAAACCCATTGGCTGCCGAAAGCACGTGACCTATCATTTATAAGAATAGCCAGCGCCATCTTTGTGACATTTGGTGTGAGAGTTAGGGAGAGAGAGATCTGCTGAGGGTTAGATAGGGATTAGCTTCTAGTAGGCAGGGAAAAACGGAAGAAAAACAACAGCTCTTTTCTGAACTATATACTGCAGGGAGAGGAGTCGAGCTTTCCACGGGGTGTCCCCCCGAAAACTAACAGGGATACAGAGCAATTCAGTCCAGAAATATATGCTCAACCCAGCTTTGCAGGCGGTGTCCCCACAAATACCTAACAGGGATACAGAGCAATTTAGTCCAGAAATATACGCTCAACCCAGCTTTGCAGGCGGTGTCCCCCCATAACAGGGATACAGAGCAATTCAGTCCAGAAATATATGCTCAACCCAGCTTTGCAGGCGGTGTCCCCCCATAACAGGGATACAGAGCAATTCAGTCCAGATATATACGCTCAACCCAGCTTTGCAGGCGGTGTCCCTCCATAACAGGGATACAGAGCAATTCAGTCCAGAAATATACGCTCAACCCAGCTTTGCAGGCAGTGTCCCCCCATAACAGGGATACAAAGCAATTCAGTCCAGAAATATACGCTCAACCCAACTTTGCAGGCGGTGTCCCCCCATAACAGGGATACAGAGCAATTCAGTCCAGAAATATACGCTCAACCCAGCTTTGCAGGCAGTGTCCCCCCATAACAGGGATACAAAGCAATTCAGTCCAGAAATATACGCTCAACCCAGCTTTGCAGGCGGTGTCCCCCCATAACAGGGATACAGAGCAATTCAGTCCAGATATATACGCTCAACCCAGCTTTGCAGGCGGTGTCCCCCCATAACAGGGATACAGAGCAATTCAGTCCAGAAATATACGCTCAACCCAGCTTTGCAGGCAGTGTCCCCCCATAACAGGGATACAAAGCAATTCAGTCCAGAAATATACGCTCAACCCAACTTTGCAGGCGGTGTCCCCCCATAACAGGGATACAGAGCAATTCAGTCCAGATATATACGCTCAACCCAGCTTTGCAGGCGGTGTACCCCCATAACAGGGATACAGTGCAATTCAGTCCAGAAATATACGCTCAACCCAACTTTGCAGGCGGTGTCCCCCCATAACAGGGATACAGAGCAATTCAGTCCAGATATATACACTCAACCCAGCTTTGCAGGCGGTGTCCCCCCATAACAGGGATACAGAGCAATTCAGTCCAGAAATATACGCTCAACCCAGCTTTGCAGGCAGTGTCCCCCCATAACAGGGATACAAAGCAATTCAGTCCAGAAATATATGCTCAACCCAGCTTTGCAGGCGGTGTCCCCCCATAACAGGGATACAGAGCAATTCAGTCCAGATATATACGCTCAACCCAGCTTTGCAGGCGGTGTCCCCCCATAACAGGGATACAGAGCAATTCAGTCCAGAAATATACGCTCAACCCAACTTTGCAGGCGGTGTCCCCCCATAACAGGGATACAGAGCAATTCAGTCCAGATATATACGCTCAACCCAGCTTTGCAGGCAGTGTCCCCCCATAACAGGGATACAAAGCAATTCAGTCCAGAAATATACGCTCAACCCAACTTTGCAGGCGGTGTCCCCCCATAACAGGGATACAGAGCAATTCAGTCCAGATATATACGCTCAACCCAGCTTTGCAGGCGGTGTCCCCCCATAACAGGGATACAGTGCAATTCAGTCCAGAAATATACGCTCAACCCAACTTTGCAGGCGGTGTCCCCCCATAACAGGGATACAGAGCAATTCAGTCCAGATATATACGCTCAACCCAGCTTTGCAGGCGGTGTCCCCCCATAACAGGGATACAGAGCAATTCAGTCCAGAAATATATGCTCAACCCAACTTTGCAGGCGGTGTCCCCCCATAACAGGGATACAGAGCAATTCAGTCCAGATATATACGCTCAACCCAGCTTTGCAGGCGGTGTCCCCCCATAACAGGGATACAAAGCAATTCAGTCCAGAAATATATGCTCAACCCAGCTTTGCAGGCGGTGTCCCCCCATAACAGGGATACAGAGCAATTCAGTCCAGAAATATATGCTCAACCCAGCTTTGCAGGCGGTGTCCCCACAAATACCTAACAGGGATACAGAGCAATTTAGTCCAGAAATATACGCTCAACCCAGCTTTGCAGGCGGTGTCCCCCCATAACAGGGATACAGAGCAATTCAGTCCAGAAATATATGCTCAACCCAGCTTTGCAGGCGGTGTCCCCCCATAACAGGGATTCAGAACAATTCAGTCGAGATATATACGCTCAACACATCTTTGCAGGCGGTGTCCCCCCATAACAGGGAAACAGAGCAATTCAGTCAGATATATACGATTAACCCAGCTTTGCAGGCGGTGTGTCCCCCATAACAGGGATACAGAGCAATTCAGTCCAGAAATATACGCTCAACCCAGCTTTGCAGGCGGTGTCCCCACAAACACCTAACAGGGATACAGAGCAATTCAGTCCAGAAATATACGCTCAACCCAGCTTTGCAGGCTGTGTCCCCCCATAACAGGTATACAGAGCAATTCAGTCCAGAAATATACGCTCAATCCAGCTTTGCAGGTGGTGTCCCCACAAACACCTAACAGGGATACAGAGCAATTCAGTCCAGAAATATACGCTCAACCCAACTTTGCAGGCGGTGTCCCCCCATAACAGGGATACAGAGCAATTCAGTCCAGATATATACGCTCAACCCAGCTTTGCAGGCGGTGTCCCTCCATAACAGGGATACAGAGCAATTCAGTCCAGAAATATACGCTCAACCCAGCTTTGCAGGCAGTGTCCCCCCATAACAGGGATACAAAGCAATTCAGTCCAGAAATATACGCTCAACCCAACTTTGCAGGCGGTGTCCCCCCATAACAGGGATACAGAGCAATTCAGTCCAGAAATATACGCTCAACCCAGCTTTGCAGGCAGTGTCCCCCCATAACAGGGATACAAAGCAATTCAGTCCAGAAATATATGCTCAACCCAGCTTTGCAGGCGGTGTCCCCCCATAACAGGGATTCAGAGCAATTCAGTCCAGATATATACGCTCAACCCAGCTTTGCAGGCGGTGTCCCCCCATAACAGGGATACAGAGCAATTCAGTCCAGAAATATACGCTCAACCCAGCTTTGCAGGCAGTGTCCCCCCATAACAGGGATACAAAGCAATTCAGTCCAGAAATATACACTCAACCCAACTTTGCAGGCGGTGTCCCCCCATAACAGGGATACAGAGCAATTCAGTCCAGATATATACGCTCAACCCAGCTTTGCAGGCGATGTCCCCCCATAACAGGGATACAGTGCAATTCAGTCCAGAAATATACGCTCAACCCAACTTTGCAGGCGGTGTCCCCCCATAACAGGGATACAGAGCAATTCAGTCCAGATATATACGCTCAACCCAGCTTTGCAGGCGGTGTCCCCCCATAACAGGGATACAGAGCAATTCAGTCCAGAAATATATGCTCAACCCAACTTTGCAGGCGGTGTCCCCCCATAACAGGGATACAGAGCAATTCAGTCCAGAAATATACGCTCAACCCAGCTTTGCAGGCAGTGTCCCCCCATAACAGGGATACAAAGCAATTCAGTCCAGAAATATATGCTCAACCCAGCTTTGCAGGCGGTGTCCCCCCATAACAGGGATTGGGATTCGGAGCAATTCAGTCCAGAAATATACGCTCAACCCAGCTTTGCAGGCAGTGTCCCCCCATAACAGGGATACAGAGCAATTCAGTCCAGAAATATATGCTCAACCCAGCTTTGCAGGCGGTGTCCCCCCATAACAGGGATTGGGATTCGGAGCAATTCAGTCCAGAAATATATGCTCAACCCAGCTTTGCAGGCGGTGTCCCCCCATAACAGGGATATAGAGCAATTCAGTCCAGAAATATATGCTCAACCCAGCTTTGCAGGCGGTGTCCTCACAAACACCTAACAGGGATACAGAGCAATTCAGTCCAGAAATATACGCTCAACCCAGCTTTGCAGGCGGTGTCCCCCCATAACAGGGATACAGAGCAATTCAATCCAGAGATATACGCTCAACTCAGCTTTGCAGACGGTACCCCCCATAACAGGGATACAGAGCAATTCAGTCCAGAAATATACGCTCAACCCAGCTTTGCAGGCGGTGTCCCCCACAAACACCTAACAGGGATACAGAGCAATTCAGTCTAGAAATATACGCTCAACCCAGCTTTGCAGGCGGTGTCCCCACAAAGACCTAACAGGGATACAGAGCAAGACTATTAAAATGTGTAAGGCTAGCGCAAAGGGATGGGGACAAGGACGGGGATGAAGACAGGGGCGTGAAAATGCAGATGGGGAGCAAGGTTGCGGTCAACCAACAGCGTCTACCGTGCCTACTGCTCTGCGGCAGCAAGCATTGTGATTCCCCATAGTCCCCAGCCACATTAAGTAGGGTGCAGAGTACAAGACTAACCAGGCCTGAGCACAAGGAACAGGTGTTACAAAGGCTGGCGGATAATGCTTTCAGAACATTCTCCACCAGCCAGTCAGCCTCTACCTCAACTCCTCCTCCTACCCAAAAGTCTGGTCCTCCTTCCTCACAACATGCCCAATCTTCCCAGCAAAGTAATCCCACCTTTCCCACCTCCCAGGAGCTGTTTTCAGGTCCATTCACTGTCCCTCTCTCTGTCCCACCATGTCCTGAAACACCAGAGGTACCAGACGAGTTTCTGTGTCCTGATGCCCAAACACTGGAGCATCCACCATCTCCTGTTGTTGTTGTTGACCAGCAATCAGCCCTCAGTGACGATGATAACAAGACCCAGTTGCCATCAGGGCAGCCTGTTGCCATGGTCAGTGTGAGGAGGAGGAGGAGCAGAGAGAGGAATTGGAAGAGGAGGTGGTGGATGATGAGGACACTGACCTGACCTGGACAGGGGGGATGTCAAGCGGGGAAAGCAGTGTAGATGTGGAGGATAGTGCAGCACCAAAGAGGGTGGCTAGAGGCAGAGGCATGTCCAGAGGCAGAGAACAGCTGCTTCACCGAAAGCCAGCAGGGCCCAAAATGTTCCCTATTCTAGCCAGCCTAGAAATACTCCCACATCGAGGCCACGGTATTTGGTGGTGTGGAAATTTTTTAATGTATGTGCGGAGGACAAATCTAGTGCGGTTTGCACACTTTGCAACTCGAAATTGAGTAGGGGCTCTGAAAAAAGCAACCTTACGACCACTGCCATGTGCCATCATTTGGAAGGCAAGCACTGGGCTCCGTGGCAGAGAGCAAACCCAGGACAATCGTCGTCCAGCGTTGCCGCCACTGACTCTCTCACTGTTGTCAGTGCTGGCGCTGCAGTCCAGACCACCAGCCAGGACACCTCCACATCTGCCTCCGCCACTTTGGAGACTTCTCCCTCATCCTCCCCTTTTCCTGCCTCAGCTCCTTCTGCTGCCTCAGCTCCTTCTCCTGCACCATCATGCGCCTCTTCCCACCAACCCACCATCTCCCAGACATTTGAGCACAGGCAAAAATACAGCGCTACCCACCCACATGCACAAGCCTTAAATGCGCACATCTCCAAACTCCTGGCCCAGGATATGTTGCTATTCCGGCTTGTGGAAACTCAGGCCTTCAGTGACCTGATGGCAAGTGCGGCACCTTGCTATGCTGTCCCTAGCCGTCACTACTTCTCCCGCTGTGCCGTCCCCGCCTTGCACCAGCATGTGACACGCAACATCAGACGGGCCCTTAGTTCCGCGCTTTGCACAAAGGTCCACTTGACCACCAACGCATGGACAAGGGCATGTGGACAGGGACGCTACATTTCACTGACGGCACACTGGGTGAATGCAGTTGAGGCTGTGACCGGGTCACAAACTGGGGCGGTGTACCTCATTTCCCCACCCAACATTCCTGGCAGGGGCTCTGAACCACCACCTTCCTCCTCCTCATCCTCCTCCGCCTCTGCCATCATATTGACCCCAGCTACCTTGCTGGAAACGCTGCAGCACTGGCGTGGGGAGACGTCAGCAGGCCGTGCTGAAGCTCATCAACTTGGGGGACAGACAGCACACTCCCTCCGAGGTGAGGGATGCCCTCCTCGATGAGATGTCATCATGGTTTTCGCCGCTGCACCTGGGCCCAGGCATGGTCGTGTGTGACAACGGTCGGAACCAAAGGCTTTTGATACTGTTTAACATAAACGGTTGGTATGCAAAATGAGAATGTTGGGACTGGGGGAAAACATGCATTTGGGTTAGCAACTGGCTCACTGATAGGAAACAGAGGGTACTTGTTAATTGTAAATACTCAGACTGGGTCACAGTCACCAGTGGGGTGCCACAAGGGTCAGTATTAGGTCCTCTCTTGTTTGATATCTTTATTAATGACCTGGTAGAGGGTTTACAAAGCAGGGTGTCCATATTTGCAGATGATACTAAACTTTGTAGAGTAATCAATAATAAAGAGGATAGTAGAATATTACAAGGGGATCTAAGGAAATTGGAAGCATGGGCGGAGACTTGGAAAATGAAGTTTAATGTTGACAAATGTAAGATAATGCACTTTGGTCGACGTAATAAAATGTATGGGTAATGTACTGAGTAAGACTGCCAATGAAAAAGACTTAGGGATTTTGGTGGACAGCAAGCTTACCTTTAATGACCAGTGTCAGGCAGCTGCTGCCAAGGCAAATAAAATTATGGGATGCATCAAGATAGGTATAGGATAGGATTCTCATGACAAGGACATAGTTATGCCTCTATACAAATCACTGGTACGGCCACACTTAGAATATTGTGCGCAATTTTGGGCCCCGATAAACAAGAAAGACATAAGAAAGACATGAGTGAACTTGAAAAAGTGCAAAGGCGGGCAACCAAAATGATAGGATGGGAGTGGACTGTAGTACAACGATAAATTAACAAACTTGGGGTTGTTCAGTTTAGAGAAAAGACGTATACAGGGAGATCTAATAACAATGTACAAATACATGAAGGGACAATACAAAGAACGTTATTTTTACTCCTAGGCCAGTGACAGTGACAAGAGGACACCCTCTATGTCTGGAGGAGAGAAAGTTTCACCAGAAACATAGAAGGGGATTCTTCACAGTAAGAACAGCGAGGCTATGGAAGTCTCTACCCTAGGAAGTGGTGATGGTGGATTCATTAAACAAGTTCAAAGAGGGCCTGATGCCTTTCTTGAAGAGAAAAATATAACAGGTTATGGACTCTAGATTTTAAAGGGGCTCTATCAGCAAAATCCTGCAGATAGAGCCCCACATATGTGTGCATAGCCTTTAAAAAGGCTATTCAGGCACTGTAAAAGTTAAGTTAAACTACCCCTCCGTTTTAAAATAATAACTTAAAAAAGAATGTTCTCTACTTACGGAACGTGCACCCTGGGCGGGCATTCAGGGTGCGCCGTCTTCTTCTTCCCCGCCTCTTCTTCCTCTGACGTCTTCGGTCCCGTCCTCCTCCGGCGCTTGCTCGCGGACACTGATAAAAAAAAATAGCCCAGGCGCATGCGCAGTAGCCGTAGTAGAGGCCGCGTGCTACTGCGCATGCGCCCGGGCTATTTTTTTTTGTCAGTGTCCGCGAGCAAGCGCCGGAGGAGGACGGGACCCGAAGACGTCAGAGGAAGAAGAGGCGGGGAAGAAGAAGACGGCGCACCCTGAATGCCCGCCCAGAGTGCACGTTCCGTAAGTAGAGAACATTCTTTTTTAAGTTATTATTTTAAAACGGGGGGGGGGGGGGGGGTAGTTTAATTTAACTTTTACAGTGCCTGAATAGCCTTTTTAAAGGCTATGCACGCATATGTGGGGCTCTATCTGCATGATTTTGCTGATAGAGCCCCTTTAAGGACACGTTGATCCAGGGTTTTTATACTGACTGCCAGATTTGGAGTCGGGAAGGAATTTTTCCCCCTGAAATAGGGCGATTGGCATGAGCCTCATGGGGTTTTTTGCCTTCCCCTGGATCAACACTGTAGGGATTGTAGGGTTATAGTTTGGACTTGATGGACTACAGTCTTTATCCAACCTTATCTACTATGTGACTATGTAACTATGAACCTGGTAGCGGCTCTGCAGCTTGCCAACCTCCAACACGTTCCATGCCTGGCCCACGCTTTCAATTTAGTGGTTCAACGGTTTTTAAAAACGTACCCCAATTTACCAGAGCTACTTGTGAAAGTGCGGCGATTGTGCGCCCACTTTCGCAAGTCTACAGTAGCCGCTACTAGCCTCCGAAACCACCAGCAACGCCTCCATCTGCCAGAACACCTGCTGTTGTGCGACATCCCCACACGCTGGAACTCGACATACCACATGTTGAGCAGAGTGTATGAGCAGCAGAGACCCTTGATGGAGTACCATCTCCAAAACCCAAGGGTTCCTCAGAGTCAGCTCTCGCAGTTTCTGCACCATGAGTGGCAGACTTATGCGAGATTTTGCGTGTCTTTGAGGAGTCCACCATGAGAGTCAGCTGTGACGATGCACTTGTGAGTGTAACAATCCCGCTCCTGTGTGTGATGCGAGAATCCCTCATCACCATCAGGGATAATGCATTAGACGCTGAGGAGTCGGGCATAGGAGCAGAACCATCCCAGCAGGATAGTCAGTGCACACTCCTGTCCGCTTCACAGCGTATATTGAGGGAGGAAGAGTAGGGGAAGGATGACGAAATGGCAGATCTCATTGTCACACAGGAGGCTAGTGGGGAAATTCTGTGTGTCCCATTGCTGCAGCGCGGTTGGGGCAAAATGGAGGAGGAGGAAATGGAGAGTAACCATTCCGGTGGGGTCAGCGAAATCATGCCAAGTAACAATCTGGAACACATGGCTGAATTCATGTTGGGGTGCTTTTCAACTGACAAACTCATTGTCAAAATCCTGAAGAGCAATGACTACTGAATTTTTGCGATCCTCGACCCTCGGTATAAAAATAATATTTCTAATTTTATTCCAGTAAAGGGGAGGGCCAGTCGCATCAGTGATTGCCACAAGCAACTGGTGTAGAATACTATGGAGAGGTTTCCATCAATTCTCATTGGCGACAGAGAAGAGAGTTCCTCCAAGAGGCTAACAACTGCCATCCGGTCCACACCCGGCAGAGGCATACTCTCCAAGGTCTGGGACACATTAATGACACCCCTTCGCCAAACTACCGCCACTGAGGGGCCTAGTGTCACCAGGAGGGACAAGTATAGGCGCATGTTGCGGGAGTACCTGGCCGACCCCAGCCCTGTCCTCTCCTATCCCTCTGCGCCCTATACTTATTGGGTCTCCAAGTTGGATTTGTGGCTGGAACTTGCGCTGTACGCATTGGAGGTCCATTCCTGCCCTGCCGCCAGCGTGCTTTCAGAAAGGGTCTTCAGCGCAGCCAGTGGCATAATTACGAATAAGCGCAGCTGGCTGTCAGCTGACAGTGCTGACCAGCTGACGCTGATCAAAATGAACAGCCACTGGATAGACCCATCATTTTCATGTCCACTGGTGTCAAGCACCCCGACATGAAGTTTCATATGTGTGCTCACCCCCTACAATTCCTCCTCCTCCTCATACTCCTCCACCATCAGCGTTGCACAATTCTGCTCCTACTAGGCTCAATCCACCCTGATTCCCCCAAACTCTGGTGGTTAGAGTCTCTATCCACCCTAATTCCTCCCAACTCTGCTGGTTAGAGTCTCAATCCACCCTGATTCCCCCCAATTCTGCTGGTTAGAGTCTCAATCCACCCTGATTCCCCCCCAACTCTGCTGGTTAGAGTCTCAATCCACCCTGATTCCCCCCAACTCTGCTGGTTAGAGTCTCAATCCACCCTGATTCCCCCCAATTCTGCTGGTTAGAGACTCAATCCTCCGTGATTCCCCCAACTCTGCTGGTTAGAGTCTCAATCCACCCTGATTCCCCCAACTCTGCTGGTTAGAGTCTCAATCCACCCTGATTCCCCCAAATTCTGCTGGTTAGAGTCTCAATGCACCCTGATTCCCCCCAACTCTGCTGGTTAGAGTCTCAATCCACCCTGATTCCCCCCAACTCTGCTGGTTAGAGTCTCAATCCACCCTGATTCCCCCCAACTCTACTGGTTAGAGTCTCAATCCACCGTGATTCCCCCAACTCTGCTGGTTAGAGGCTCAACTCACTCCAAGGGCCAACAACACTGCTGGTGCAAGGCTCTACTCACTCCAAGGGCCTAAAACTCTGCTGGTAAAAGGCTGAAGTCACCTAAAGGGCCTGAATCTCTGCTGGTAGCTCAGCTTAAGGGCCTCTAACTTAATTTGGAAGGGCTCACGTTAAGGGCCATAAAAGTGAATTTTGGAAGATCTTACATCACACACACATCCACAATGACGGTTCAGGGTGGGTACTCTTGGATTTCCCATTGCCTATTCCATCAGTGGTTGTCATGGGCAACGTGATTTAAAGGGGTGCTTGTTAATGTTTCTTTAGCTTAAATCTGGGTTTCTATCCATCCATTTGGGGAAGAAAGAAGGTTTCCAGTTATTTTCCCACTTTGATAGAGGTTTTTTTGAGTGTGGAAAGTGTATAGTTGATAGGCTGTGATGGTGGGATAAAACAGTGACTAGGGCGTGTTAGATGCCCCCAGACATGCTTCCCCTGCTGTCCCAGTTGCATTGCAGAGGTGTTGGCATCATTTTCTGAGGTGTCATAGTGGACTTGGTGACCCTCCTGAGTTGAATTGTGGGTTCCCCTGAAACGAAGCATTTTTTCCCCATAGTCTATAATGGGGTTCAATATTCATTCAAATAGTTGAATATTGAGTGGATGTTCAAAACAAATAACGAATATCAAATATTTTACTGTTCGCTCATCTCTAGTGTATATGATTTTTTGATCACTTTTTATAGCATATTTTTTAAGGTGAGATGACGAAAAATCATTACTCCTGACAGGTTTTTTCTGTTTTTTTTTCCCAATATTCACTGTGTATGTTAAATATTGTTTCAATTTTGTTATACAGGATGCAACTATAGCAAATATGTATTGTTTTTATTAAGTTTTAGGTTTAATTTTTTTCAAACAATTTATATTTTTTCACTTTTTTTTCACTTTTTCATGTGTCCCTTTAGGACACTTGATTCATCAATACTGTGATTGCTGTTTCTTTATTATACACTGTGAGACACAGCATGCATGTGTCTCACAGTATATACAGGAAGTCAGTCTATGCACACACATAGACTGACTTCCTGAAGGTCCTGGAAGGATCACCAAGTATTGGGGGCATGAGGCAGCCTGGGGCCAGTGGGTCAGATCCGCGGGGGGTGCCGGGATGGGGGGCACAAACATCACAGAACCCCTTGGATGCTGCGATCATGTTTGATCATGTTTGCTTCGACGGGAGTTTATGGTGGAGGGTGTTAGCAGACTGTAACAGCTAACGCCTGCTTCCGATGCTGCCCACTCAGCTAGTAAGTGGGCAGGCGATCGACCCATGAAATAGTATTACTTCATGGTGCGTGAACTACCTTGTGCACATGACATAATACTATGTCAAAGGTTGCTAAGGGGTTAAAATTATAGACTGCTCATGTCTTTGCCAGTGAGAAAACTTACAAACTCAGTAAGGGATCAAATAATTGTTTCCTTCACTATATTATATATGCTGTATATATTACTGTTACTTTGATAAATGTGTTAGTATGTATAATAACCAGGTATTATACATAACAACCAATAAAGGTGGTTAATGTGATGAGATGTAGTCAATTTATCTTTTAAACTAGTTATTTTGCAATTTTACATACAACCCAAACCCTCTTAGCTGAAGTGATACATTGCAATATTTAGAGAGTAAGGAATTTTCATCAGTGCTTTAAAAAAAAATAAAAAATAAAAAAATAAATGTTTTATTCTGTGAGAAAACTGTTTTATTTCTTACCATTTGTAAACAACCTCCTACTTGTTACAACATGGCAAACTGTCACGGCATGTCGAATTACACAATAACCCAGGCTTCTTGCAGCTACATTTTCCTGAAAGACATTTTCCTCTGCAGTTACATCTTTTGAAACCTTGACCACCTGTGATTGAAGATTTCCTGGCACACTCACGAAGAGTCACAGTTACATCTGGATCTTCCTCTTGTGAAATAAAATTCTCCTCACAAATGGCAAACTGCTTCCTAGAATACTTTTGAGCCAATCATCCTTTCTTTTTCATACATCTCACCATCAGGATCCACATTCAGAATGACCTCAAGAATGTTCCTGGAGTGCAAGCACTTTTCTCTCCACATGATTCGTGCAGACACCAAGCTGAAAACACATGGACCCCTGAGATGCCATTGGCACCGAGGGAGACAGGATCTTTTGGGTTCTGCTGGCATCTGATGGAGGGCAGGGGTCTTTGGGGTGCTGCTGGCATCTGATGGTTGGCAGGGGTCCTTAAACGGGGGGCAACTGGAGGAGGACATTAAACTGGGGGTAACCAGAGGGGGACATTAAACCGTGGGGGGAACTGAGGGGGACATTAAATTGAGGGTAACTAGAGGGGAGCATTAAACTGAAGGCAACTGAAGGAGGACATTAAACTGGGGCAGCTGTTAGTTACCCCCACGGTTTAATGCCCCCCTCTGGTTGCCCCAATTTAATGTCCCCCACCAGCTAACCCCACAGTTTAATGTCCCTCTCTAGCTGCCCCCATGGTGTAATGTCCCCTGCAGCTGCCCCCACAGTTTAATGTCCCCCTCAAACTCTCTCCACAGTTTAATGTTCACCTTTGGTTGCCCCAATTTAATGTCCCTCACCAGCTAACCCCACACATTAATTATACCCCTTTAGTTGCCCCCAGTTTAATGTCCCCCTCCAGCTGCCCCCACGGTTTAATGTCCTCCTCCAGTTACCCTCATAGTTTAATATTCCCCTCCATCTTCCCCCACAGTTTAATGTCCACCTTTAGTTGCCCCAGTTAAAACACACACCTGGAGCTGAGGCCTACTCAAGACGTGCACTGGACCGCACATAAGCCTTGCAAAAGTATTCTGCCCCCTTGAACTTTTTAACCTTTTGCCACATTTCAGGCTTCAAACATAAAGATATAAAATTAAATTTTTTTGTGGAAGAATCAACAACAAGTGGGACACAATTGTGAAGCGGAATGAAATTTATTGGATATTTTAAACTTTTTTAACAAATCTCCCTATATTATAAAAATGAATTTCTGTCTGTCTGTCTTTCCGTCTGTCTGTCTGTGCTCTAATGCGAACCAAACGACTGGACCGATCTTCACCAAATTTGGCACAGAGATACTTCAGGTATCCGGGAAGGTTGAAGACGAGACTCCAACTCGCTCGGATGTACCGTTGCTGAGATACAGCATTCCAAACACAATGCCCCCACCCCCTTAGCCAATACAAACCTGCAAGTCTTTCACACATATTCCAACTGCAATACACATGGTCACTCCACATACACAACCCAACACTGATATCCAAACTGAGATACATGCATCAGAGGATTAGATACACAGATCAGCACACAGTATCAGACGCCAGAGGATTAGATACACGCGTCTGCACACAGTCCCACAAACCAGAGGATTAAATACGCGCTTCTGCACACAGTTCCACATGCCGAAAGATTAGATACATGCGTCTGCACAAAGTACCACACGCCGGGGGATTGGATACATGCGTCTGCACACAGTACCACATGCCAAAGGATTGGATACACGCATCTGCACACAGTTCCACACACCAGAGCATAAGATATGCACATCTGCACACAGTACCACATGCCGTAGGATTAGATACGCGCCTCTTCACACAATACCACACAGGGGAGGATTAGATACGTGTGTCTGCACACAGTACCACACTTTGGAGGATTAGATACATGCCTCTGCACACAGTACCACAAGCCAGAGAATTACATACACATCTCAGCACACAGTACCACACAGGGAGGATTAGATACACGCGTCTGCACACAGTACCACATGCCAGAGGATTAGATACGCGCATCTACACACAATACCACACGCCAGAGGATTAGATACGCACGTCTGCACACAGTACGAACATGTCGTAGGATTAGATATATGCCTCTTCACACAATACCACACAGGGGAGGATTAGATACATGTGTTTGCATACAGTACCACACTTTGGAGGATTAGATACATGCCTCTGCACACAGTACCACAAGCCAGAGAATTATATACGTGTCTCAGCACACAGTACCACACAGAGAGGATTAGATACACGCGTCTGCACACAGTACCACATGCTGTAGGATTAGATATGTGCATCTACACACAGTTCCACATGCCATAGGATTAGATACGCACCTCTTCACACAGTACCACACAGGGGAGGATTAGATACCTATGTCTGCATACAGTACCACACTTTGGAGGATTAGATACATGCCTCTGCACACAGTACCACAAGCCAGAGAATTAGATACGCGCATCAGCACACAGTACCACACAGGGAAGAATTAGATACGCGCATCTGCACACAGTACCACACACCAAAGGATTAGATATGCGCATCTACACACAGTTCCACACGCCATAGGATTAGATATGTGACTCTTCACACAATACCACACAGGGAAGGATTAGATATGTGTGTCTGCATACAGTACCACACTTTGGAGGATTAGATACAAGCCTCTGCACACAGTACCACAAGCCAGAGAATTTGATACGCATCTCAATACACAGTACCACACGCAAGAGGATTAGATACACGCATCTGCACAAAGTACCACATGCCGTAGGATTAGATACGCGCGTCTACACACAGTTCCACTCGCCATAGGATTAGATACACGCCTCATCACACAATACCACACAGGGGAGGATTAGATACGCGCATCTGCACACAGTTCCACACACCAGAGGATTAGATAAGCACATCTGAACACAGTACCACATGCCGTAGGATTAGATACGCGCGTCTACTTACAGTTCCACACGCCAGAGGATTAGATACGCGCGTCTGCACATAGTACCACATGCCGTAAGATTAGATATGCACGTCTGCACACAGTTTCACTTACCGGAGGATTAGATACGTGCCTCTTCACACAATGCCACACGGGGGAGAATTAGATACACACATCTGCACACAGTACCACACCAACAAGGATTAGATACTTGCATCTAAACACAGTACTACACGGGGAAGGATTAGATACAGCTTTACTCCAGGTATCCATAACAACTGATCACAGGTTTTTCACTGATATCCAAAATGAGATACACATAATCACATGACGCTTATAGACATACACACAAATCACATACAAAATACACCAGTGCAAAATTGGACATTTCTTATGGGGCCACTACACAAACATAAAATGTAATATACCCGTGCGAAGCCGGGTCCTCCCTCTAGTAAAAAACTAAAAATTGAGCGTGCAATATTATTCAGCCCCCTTGCGTTAATACTTTGTAGCACCACCTTTTGCTGAAATTAAAGTTGCAAGTAGCTTGGGTTATGTCTCTATCAGTTATGCACTTTGAGAGACTGAAATTCTTGCCCATTCTTCCTTGCAAAACAGCTCGAGCTCAGTGAGGTTGGATGGAGAGCGTTTGTGAACAGCAGTTTTCAGCTCTTTCCACAGATTCTCGATTGAATTCAGGTCTGGACTTTGACTTGACCATTCTAACACCTGGATATGTTTATTTGTGAACCATGCCATTGTAGCTTATGCTTTATGTTTTGGATCATTGTGTTGTAGGATACATCTCCATCCCAGTCACAGGTCTTTTGCAGAGTCCAACAAGTTTTTTTCCAGAATAGTCCTGTATTTGGCTCCATCCATCCATCCATCCATCAATTTTAACCATCTTCCCTGTCCCTGCTGAAGAAAAGCACGCCCAAGCCATGATGCTGCCACCACCATGTTTGACAGTGGGGATGGTGTGTTCAGGGTGATGAGCTGTGTTGATTTTACACCAAACATATTGTTTTGCATTGTGGCCAAAAAGTTCGATTTTGGTTTCATCTGACCAGAACACCTTCTTCCACATATTTGATGTGTCTCCCAGGTGGCTTGTGGCAATCTTTAAACAAGACTTTTTATGGATATCTTTGAGAAATGGCTTTCTTCTTGCCAGTCTTCTATAAAGGCCAGATTTGTGCAGTGTACGACTGATTGTTGTCCTATGGACAGACTCTGCCACCTCAGCTGTAGATCTCTGGGTAGATCGGCTGGGTCTTGGTAGATTTGCAGTGGTCTGATACTCCTTCTATTTCAATATGATTGCTTGCACAGTGCTTCTTGGGATGTTTAAAGGGGCTCCATCAGCAAAATCATGCTGATAGAGCCCCACATATGCGTGAATAGCCTTTAAAAAGGCTCTTCAGGCACCGTAAATGTTATATTAAACTACCCCCCCCCATTTTAAAATAAAACCCTAAAAAAGAATGTTATCTACTTACGCATTGTGCACGATGGGCGGGCATTCAGGGTGCGCCGTCTTCTTCATCCACGCCTCTTCTTCCTCCGATGTCCTCCGGTCCCATCCTCCTCCGGTTCTCGCGAACTGACATTAATATAAAAAAAATGGCCTGGGCGCATGCGCAGTAGCCGTAGTAGAAGCCGCATGCTACTGCGCAAGCGCCCAGGCCATTTTTTTTATATCAGTGTCCACTTGCGAGCGCCGGAGGAGGACGGGACCGGAGGACATCGGAGGAAGAAGAGGCATGGATGAAGAAGAAGACACACCCTGAATGCCCGCCCACAGTGCACGATGCGTAAGTAGATAACATTCTTTTTTAGGGTATTATTTTCAAAAGGGGGGGTAGTTTAATATAACATTTACGGTGCCTGAATAGCCTTTTTAAAGGCTATTCACGCATATGTGGGGCTCTATCAGCATGATTTTGCTAATAGAGCCCCTTTAAAGTTTGAGAAATCTTTTTGTATTCAAATCCGACTTTAAACTTCTCCACAACAGTATCTTGGACCTGCCTGGTGTGTTCCTTGGTCTTCATGATGCTCTCTGCGCTTTAAACAGAACCCTGAGACTATCACAGAGCAGGTGCATTTATACAGACACTTGATTACACAAAGGTGGATTCTATTTATCATCATCAGTCATTTAGGACAACATTGGATCATTCAGAGATCCTCACTGAACTGAATGGAGTGAGTTTGCTGCAGTGAAAGTAA
The DNA here is from genome assembly GCF_031893055.1 of Leptodactylus fuscus. Lineage (NCBI taxonomy): Eukaryota > Metazoa > Chordata > Amphibia > Anura > Leptodactylidae > Leptodactylus > Leptodactylus fuscus. The sequence continues at coordinate 215,313,544 of NC_134265.1, forward strand.
AGGGACTGAATAATATTGCACGCCCCACTTTTCAGTTTTTTATTTGTTAAAAAAGTTTAAAATATCCAATTAATTTTGTTCCACTTCACAATTGTGTCCTGCTTGTTGTTGATTCTTCCCCCAAAATTTGAAATTTTATATCTTTATGTTTGAAGCCTGAAATGTGGCAAAAGTTTGAAAAGTTCAAGGGGGCAGAATACAGATCATATGGCAAAGTGAATGCCAAAAAAACAAAGCACACAACAAGTACAACTTTTCTCCAATTCTTCTCCATTCTGATTTTTTTTCCAGCTTTCCCGCACATTTGTACAGAATAATAAATAATACCATTACGAAGACCAGTTTGTCCTGAAAACACTAAGCCCTCATATGGCTCTGTGAATGGAAAAATAAAAAAGGTTGTGGGGCTTGGGAGGCAGGGAGTCAAAAACGAAAATCAAAAAATGTCACCAGTGTAAATGATTATAACTGATACCCTTACCTCATCTCCTCTTTGAAAAGTGGTGAGGAGTGGTGACTTTTTTACACTAGAAAACTGGTGTGGGAGATTATTATACCACCCCCTTAGTTCTGCCTTTATAAAAATCACTATTAAAACTGAACATAGAATATTGTACGCGTTTTATGCCCATAGCACAAAAAAGACATAGTAGAGCTCCAGTGGTTTCAAAGGCAGACAACGGAAGTAATAAATGGAAAGACTGGATGACAGTAAGCAGAAGGATTATTATGCTATTTAAGATTAATTCGTTTTTCAATTCAGAGGTCTTTTTCATGATCTATTTGTAAGCAGGATTGTAACATTATCAAGCCAACATCTTCAATACCAGAGGAAAGAATCCTTTCAAACCAAAATAGAAGGGGGTCCTTACTTACTGTACAGCACTGAAAAAATAGTATTGTCTTTCAGAGTAAATTGACAGTGTAAAGTTAATAAGAGAGTATAAGGCTGAGGCCCCACGTTGCAGAAATGCAGCTTTTTTGTTGCAGATTTTGCGCTGTTTTTTGAGCCAGGAGTCGATTGAGCAGAATGGACAAATATAAGAACTTCCTTTATATTTCTCATTCCTTTTGTGGCCATTTTTGGCTTTAGTTCAAAAAAAACCAGCACAATCTGTAGAAGAAAAAACCTTGTCTTTCCACTATGTGGGCCTCATCCTAAAACAGGCTTCCAGTGTAAAACTATTACAAGTTATAAATAGATTTCCTGAGATGGGTTATTGATCCAGGGAATTACACTATTGCAAAATTTGGAGTAGAGAAGGAGTAGGAAATTATTTACTTCCTAGATAAGGATATGATAGGATAACGCCTCAGAAAAGTTTATCCTTCCCCTGGATCGACATTGCAAAATAATAAGCTGTATTGGATAGATTTTTGGCTTTTTTTCATTTTTTACTAAGCTTAGAATAAAAATATGTGAAATTCTCATTGTTTTCAAATAAATATCCAATTTCACAATCTTATGTGCGCAGTCGGCTTGCCCTAGGTCTAGAAGTTACAAGCCGCCCCTGGAAGAAGATGCGGCGAAGACCTCGCTGCAGAAGAAAGAGGAGGCGGCACTGGAGAGAGTTCTCTTGCAGCATTGGGGCTGCCCCCAGTGCTGTCTGAGCGCTGGGGCATGCCCCCAGTGCTGCAAAAGAACTCATTTACATACCGAGAAAAAATGGGATTTTAGGCGAACGGCGGCACAGAGAAGACAACGGAGAAGGCTATTCCGACGTGTTAGTTAGAAAAAAAGTGATTGAATGATAGGATCCCTTTAAGGAGTTTCTGGCCTAGAGTGTCTTGTAGAAGTATCCATACCCCTTGAACTTTTTCCCATTTTGTCACCTTACAACCACAAACTTGAATTTGTTAGTATTTGTATGCATATTATTGAGATTTTAAGTGATAGATCAACACAAAGTATCACATAATTGTGAAGTGGAACAAAATGATACATGATTTTCAAAATTTTAATCAAACAGAAAGAGCCACCTTTCACTGCAACTACAGCTGGAAGTCTTATGGGGTTTGTCTCTACCAGCTTTTGTGTTGCACAGTGTAGTCGCAGAAGAAAGCTTCAGAGTAGATTATATGGGTTAATCTTCAGTTTACTTCTCAGAACATAAGGTAACATATATCAGCATATCTATACAGCTACAACAAGGAACACACAGGAAAAGAACTAAACCATAGATAGATGCAGCATGGTGAGATACAGACAAGTCTCCATAGCATACAATTATACTGTGTTCAGCACATAACAATAATAAAATCACCATCTAATGTCCGGAAGCTCCCAACACAGTATAATACAATAAATCTATATCTGTTGCATATATGTATATACCAATATTTTGCACATCTAGATCCAGAGACTTTTGCCCATTCTTCTTTCAAGCTCAGCCAGATTGGATGGAGAGGGTCTGTAAACAGCAATTTCTTGTCTTACCACAGATGCTGAATGGGATTTAGATCTGGACTTTGACTGGGTCATTCTAACACATGAATATTCTCTGATCTAAACCATTCCATTGTAGCTCTGGCTGTATGTTTAGGGTCTTTGTCTTGCTGGAAGGTAAATCTCCACCCCAGTCTCAAGTCTTTTGCAGCCTTCAACAGGTTTCTTCCAGGATTGCTGGGTATTTAGCTCCATCCATCTTCCCTTTATCTTTTACCAGCTTATCTTCTCCTGCAGAAGAAAAGCCTCCCCACAGCATGATGCTGCCAACACCAGGATTCATAATGCGGATGATGTGTTCAGGGTGATGAGCAGTGTTATTTTTCTGCCACACATAGCGCTTTGCATTTAGGCCAAAAAGTTCAACTTTGGTCTCATCTGGCCTGAGCACCTTCTTCCACATGTTTGTGGTGTCCCATATATGACTTGTGGCAAACTACAAACAGCACTTCTTATGTCTTTCTTTCAACAATGATTTTTTCCTTGCCACTTCCATAAAGGCCAGATTTGTGGAGTGCACAATTATAATTGTCCTGTGGACAGATTCTCCCATCTGAACTGTGGATTTCTGCAACTCCTCCAGAGTGACCATAAGCCTCTTGGCTGTTTCTCTAACCAGTGCTCTCCTTGCTTGCTCTATCAGTTTAATTGGTAAGTGGACTAAATAGTGCTCATTGGGATGCTCAAAGCTTGGATATGTTTTTATAACCTAACCCTGCTTTAAATTTCTCCACAACGCTATCTCTGACCTGTCTGGTGAGTTTCTTGGTCTTCATGATGCTGTTTGTTCACTAGTGTTCGCTAAAAACCACTTAGGCCTTCACAGAACGGTTGTATTTATACTGAGACTAAATTACACGCAACTGGACTCTATTAACCCCTTCTCGACATCCGCCGTACTAGTATGGCGGATGTCGATTGTTTAAAGGGATTCTATCATTAAAATCAAATATTTTGTTGATGACACATAGGAATAGCCTTAAGAAAGGCTATTCTTCTCCTGCCTTTAGATGTCTTCTCCACGCCGCCATTCCCGATTTCTGTGTAAGCGGCCATTTTCCTGTGGCCTGTGGGCATGCGCAGTCAGCTCTGCCCGAAGCCTAGAAGTTTGAACCCTGCTCTGGAAGATGCGCAAAGAGTCCATTCCTGAAGAAGATGGAGGCGGCACTGGAGATTTCTCTCGTAGCATTGGGAGCGCCCCCAGTGCTGCAGAGAACTCATTTGCATTCAGACAAAAACCGGGATTTCTACCGAACGATGGCGCAGAGGAGACATCTAAAGGTAGAAGAATAGCCTTTCTTAAAGCTAAACGAGGCTCCATTTTCCTGATGGTACATGGCGTCGCCATTTTCCCTGTGATCGCTGGCACCCAGAGTAAGCTCCGGGGTCAGCGTCAAATTGCTATGACAGCCGGGAGCCTTAGCTCCCCGTCCTGTCATTCTATTGCTTCTATTGCAGGCTACACTAGGTAGCCTGCAATAGAAGCGCCGATATTTTGCAATGATCAGAACCCCTGGGGTTTAAGACCACTAGGGGGTCTTACAAATTCAAATACTTTAAATACTTGAAAAAAAAGTAAAAAAATATATAAAAACAATAAAAAATATTAAAAGTTCAAATCACCCCTCTTTCTCTAGATCACATATAAAAGTACTTAAATACTGTGAAACACATACACATTAGGTATACCTGTGTCCGAAAACACCCGCTCTACAAATCTATAAAAATATTTTTCTCATACAGTAAACGCCGTAGCGGGAAAAAAAATCAAAAGTGCCAAGCCACCATTTTTTCCACTGTTTTTTCTCTGATAAAAATTTTAATAAAAAGTGATCAAAGCAAAAACAATTCCCCAAAATAGTATAACTAAAAGGTACACCTGACCCCGCAAAAAAAGACGCCCTATGCATCCCTATACACGGAAGTATAAAAAAGTTACGGGTGTCAGAATATGGCGACTTCTAGAAAAAAATTTTTTTAATACAGTTTTGGATTTTTGTTAAGGGGTTAACCCCTTAACGACTGGCCCATAGTAAAATTACGTTGGCACTGACAGGCCCTTCCTGACTGCCCTATAGTAAAATTACGTTGGACAGTCAGGGAGGGGACTCTGATGGTTTTTTTAACCCCTTGAGTTCTATAATCGAACATGATCACAGAACTCAAGCGGTTCCGCGATGTTGCTGGCGTTATTGGCGAAATCGGGGGGTGCCAGTGTCTCTAATATGCATCCCCAAAAATTCCCTTTTTTCTATAGAAAATGAATTATATATATAAAAAAAACCCCTAAAAATTAATAAAAACAATGCACATTTGGTATCGACAAGTCCGTAACAATCTGTACAATTAAACTGAAACAATCTATATATCTAAAACTGAAAATCTGTAGTCGTCCGCTCTATACAAATCCACAGTTCTTGCCCGATTTGGGTGAAATTTGGTAAGCAACCTCTCGACCCACAGGAGCAGAATACTGCGCATGTTACATCTCCACCACCACACACATCACACAAACACTTCACAAACACCATATAAACATCAAACAGACAGCACACATACACCAACCCACAAGCACAACACCACACAAATTCCAGAACACCAGCCCATAAATACCACATGCACACTACAGACACACTAATGCATGTACGCAAAGTCACTCAGATGGAGGCACACTACGCACATGGATAAACAGAGCACATGCCTACTCACACAACTACCGCACACATGGACACTTGCACTGCGCATGCACAAACACATGGGTCACATGCGCACATACATGCATACATATATATAGACTACACACATGCATGCACACATGCACACATACAAATGGATCACACGTGTGCAAACATACATAAACACATGCGCAAACATATACACGGACCACACAATTGCATGTACACACATACCGTATTTTTCGGACTATAAGACGCACTTTTTTTCCCCAAAATTTTTGGGGAAAAGAAGGGTGCGTCTTATAGTCTGAAGTTGGCGCCTGGCATCCGCTGTAATAGAGAGGCGGAAGCCGGCAAGTGATAGGCGCCATTACAGGTGCTGGGGCCTGAGACATCGCTGCGCTCCTCTGCCCTGCATGAAGCCAGCAGCGGCAGGGGCTCCTCCGTGCCCCCGCCGCTGGCTTCATGCAGGGCAGAGGATCGTAGCGATGTCTCAGGCCCCGGCGTCTATCCCTCCCCGGCATCCGCCTCTCTAGTACAGCGGATGCCGGGTCAGTATCCGTGGCCCCTTCTCCGGCCCCGTACCTGTAAAGTTGCAGGCCGGCTCCTGCGCGGCGATATCGCAGGAGCCGACCTGTTCGGGTGACAGCCGGGAGCCTAATGAGGCTCCCGGGCCTGTCACTGCTATATATTAGTATTGCGGCTGGGTCTATGACCAGCCGTAATACTAATACACAGAATGTCCCATAGACGGCAATACAGTTGTATTGCCGTCTATGGGACTTGCGATCAAGCGACCACAGGCTCAAGCCCCCGGGGGGGAATAAAATAGTAAAAAAATAAAAGTTCTAAATCACCTCCTGTTTTTTTTTTTTCAATACAAGGTGATCTAAGCAATAGATATCCACCAAAATGGTATAACTAAAAAGTACAGCTGGCCCCGCAAAAAAAACGCCCTATACATCCCCGTACAGCTGCAGGGTCACCTGTCAATGTGGCCTTGCAGCTGTTGCAAAACTACAACTCCCATATATTAAATATTTTACCAGTTTTTGCTTCAAAATTTTTTTTCCCTATTTTCCTCCTCTAAAACTTAGGTGCGTCTTATAGTCCAGTGCGTCCGATAAATAGTCCGATAAATACGGTACATACACATGGATCACACATGTACACTCACACACAAATACACACACACTGACAAAACATGTCTGGTATCTTTAGTGGCTGCTTGCACACGACAGTATTTTTTACAGGCCTCCGGGCCGGTTCCATAGACTTCTTTATGCACAAATCTGTGAATTTTTCAGGCTCTATAGAAGTCTATGGAGCTGGAGAATCCACAGCCCGGAGACCCGTGAAAAATCCTGTAGTGTGCAGGCAGCCTTACTGAGTGGCAATATTGGTCAGGCGAAAACTGCCTCATAGTAAGATTGTCATTATTACTGACTATACAGGGAGCTTTCATCACTGGAGCTACTGAGGTAAAGTGAGAGCTGAGCTCTGATTGGTTGCTATGGGTAACTACACAAGTCTGCCAGTGAGGCGGTTTTCATTACTGAGATGTGATAGTAATACTGTGTGAGGGCTGCTCTAGATTTACTATTCATCCTATTACATCTCTTATCAGGGTTAGGTGTTGCTACCAAGCGACATTCCCTTCAATTTTAAGCGTCTACAGTTCCCAATCTGACTTGGGCTAAGGCCCCAAGGGCCATAAACGCAGTGCTAAAGCACTGCGGGAACAAATGCGGCGGGAACGCATTGCAGTTCTTCCCGCAGTGCTTTGAACAAGGGATTATGTAGATAATCTTGTTTCCCTTAGTCCTAACAGCGGCACAATGTGGGGTATTTCGTGCCCCTGTGTGCTGGTAGGACAGGCGGAATTTTAATTAGCCATGTATTAATTTCACATGGCTTGTTCCCTTTAAGAGGGCACAGATACCTCCCCCCTGTGCGTAAATAACAAGTAATAATACATACATTCCAAAATAAACAACAATAGGGGGGGAATCCTTGTGCCGCTGTTAGGACTAAGGGAAACAAGATTATCTACATAATCCCTTGTTCCCTGTCGTCCCTACCAGCGGCACAATGTGGGGAAATAGCAAGTAATCCCCATAAGGGTGGGAGATTAAACACAAGCAGAATGTAATACAGTACGCCCGAAGGCAGTAGCTTCTGAGCCATACCGATCAAGTCGGTAGTGCTTCACAAAGGTCAATTCTGAAGACCAGGATGCTGCTGCACAAATCTGGTCCAAGGTGAGAGCCTTGACCTCTGCCCAAGAGGTCGATACTGCCCGCGTCGAATGGGCCCTTAGGACGGTCGGCGGAGGTAAGTTCTGACTCACAAACGCCAACTTGATTGCTTCCTTCACCCAGCGAGAGATGGTGGTCTTAGAAGCCTTGCGGCCTTTATGGCCCCCTACATAATTTATTAACAAGTTCTCAGATCTCCTGAAAGCGCGTGTGCGCTGAAGGTAAATCTGCAGGTTCCGGACTAAATCTAGGGTATGCCACTTCTCCTCCTCAGGGGAAGTGGGCACGGGAAAAAAGGTTGGCAAGCAAATGAGCTGACTCACATTCGCCCTAGAAGAAACTTTCGGCCTGAATCCTGGCAGAAATCTCAACTGAACACGGTCTTCAAAGAAGGCAATGTAAGGAGCTTCCGATGAGAGTGCTTGAAGCTCCCCTACTCTTTTTGCCGAGGTGATAGCGAGGAGAAAAGATACCTTATAGGTCAGCCACTTTAGATCCACCTCCTCCAGAGGTTCGAATGGAGCAACACAAAGTGCCGTTAGGACCTTGCTGAGGTCCCATTGGTGGACAGGAGCAGAAACTGCTGGTCTCAGCCTAGTTGCCCCTTTGATAAAGGTGCTCACTAAAGGATCCTGAGACAACCGCCTCCCCAGATAGGCGGACAAAGCGGCTACATGTACCTTCAGGGTAGAAGCTGCAAGCCCTCTGTCTAGGCCGTCCTGAAGGAAATCCAGGATCGCCCTCACAGGGGGATCGGAGGAGTCCACTTCGTGTTCCGTGCACCAGGCCTGGAAAATATTACCGATCCTACGGTAATTCTTATTGGTCGAGGTGGCTCTGGCGCTGGCTAAAGTCCTTAGGACGCCTTGAGACAGTCCTCTATTCCTTAATAGGGACTGGTCAACCTCCAGGCTGTCAGATTGAATCTCCTCAGATCGTGGTGTCTCAGCTCTCCTTGTGTCACCAGATCTGGGAGGGGGGGAAGCCTCCAATACCTGCCTTGACTCATCCACATGAGCTGGGCAAACCAAGTCCTTTTCGGCCAGAACGGGATTATGGCAATTCCCGAGACTTGGTCCTGTCTGATTTTCATCAATACCTTGGGTATGATGGAAACTGGAGGGAAAATGTATATCAGCCTGAACCTCCATGGGATGGACAGGGCATCCACTGCCAAGGCATTGTCCTCCTGGTACAGAGAGCAGAAGGTTTCCACCTTGGCGTTGAGTCGGGTTGCCATGAGGTCGACATCCGGAAGGCCCCATGTTTGGACAATCTGATGGAATATGTCTTGATTGAGAGACCATTCTCCTGATACAGGGATACCCCGACTCAACTGATCCGCTACTATGTTCAGGGAGCCCTTGATGTGAACAGCGGATAGGTGGGTCAGATTCTTCTCTGCCCACGTGAAGATCAAGTTCGCCTCTCTCAGTAGGGCTGGAACCCTGGTGCCGCCCTGTTTGTTCAAGTATATTACCGTCGTCATATTGTCTGACCGGACCTTGACTGCCTTCCCTTCGAGAAAGGGGGCGAGTACTTCAGCGCCAGATACACTGCTTTTAGCTCCTTCAGGTTGGAGGTTCCTACCTCTGGATTCCTCCACAGACCCTGGACAGTCCTGCCGTCCAGGTGGGCTCCCCATCCCGAATGGGACGCATCTGTTGTCAACAGGGTCCAACGAGGTTGAACCGAGGACCTTCCGTCTTTCAGGTGTCTCCACCATCTGAGGGAAAGACGGGTACCGGGAGAAAGGCAGATCTTCCTGTGCAGTCCCCGTGGAGATCCGTTCCAGGCTCTCAACACTTCCATCTGAAGGGGACGCAAGTGCCATAAAGCCCAAGGGACCGCCTTGGCTGAAGAAGACATCAGGCCTAGGACCCGCATGGCGGTGCGAATGGTGATCCATCGGGACCTGAGGAGGCCCCGAACCGAAGCTTCTATTTTTGCTCGCCTTCAGGCGGTCCAGCCGGGCTTGAAGCTTATCAGCTACTTCCGTTGAGGCGATGCCCACCGTCACCTGGGCTGAAGCAGACGAATACGCCTTCTTGAGCGTTGAATCCACTCTTCTATCAAGCAAATCCTGAAGATTTGACCCGTCATCGATGGGCACGACAGTGCGACGGGAAAGCTTAGAGATGGCTAAATCCACCTTGGGTGGTGGACCCCAGCGATCCAGCTGGGAGGGATCAATCGGATACACTGCTTTGAAAGCTCTGGTGGTGACGTAAGCCTTCTCCGGCTGCTTCCATTCTTGTTCCATTAGGCTGGCCATGGAGGCGTCCACTTGGAAAACCCTCCGCTTCCCAGAGGTGGACGCAGAGGCTTCCCCCTCGCCAACCTGGTCCCACGACCGGATGGCCTTCAGCAGTTTATTAGTCTTTTCCCGATGGAAAATTGGTCTGCTGGTACAGGAGGACTGATCGTCCGATGATATGGACACCTCCTCCACCTGGAGGCGCTCCAGGGAGGGCAGTGAAGCAGAACGCCTTTCCACGCGCTGCTTCTTGGTGAGCTGAGCCAGTGAAGTACGGATATCCTTTAAAGAATCATCCTGCAAAAAACACAAGGATACTTAGAAGCCGGAGGGGACCCTTCCCCTCTTTGCGGCAACCGTACTCACCATGTACTCCTTGACCCATGCTACCATATCACTGGTAACGGGTTCCTCCCGCAGAGGTCCCCTGCATTGCTGGCAGCGTGACCAGTCATAGCCTAAAGGCAAAACAATGACATTCAGGATACTCCCACCATTGGGAGAATTAGCAGACGAAAAAAACGCACCTACCATCAGGTAGTGGAACGTCACAATCAATGCAAGCCAGGTGTCTCCTTTTAGAAGACTTCTTCCGTCTTACTTGATCCCCGGGAGGGGTAGAAGAGGAAGACATGACAAATAGAAGCTAGCTTTCAGCGATACCTAAGCATGGAATATGAAACATCAGAGGAGTACATTCAAGGAACCATATGAGGAGACTCACCCAGCTTCTGCAGACCACTTACCAACCTTCAGCAGAGTTTGCAGTAGAATAAATGCAGTTTGAAGCGGTAACCACAAGCCACAGCGCAGAAACCAGCTAGGGATTAGACTAGCAGGCAATGAGGGATGCAACCTGCCCCCTTTTTACAGCCCCATATCCGGAAGGGGCGTGGCCTTAGTCAAAAGCTCCGTTCCTTTGCCCTTCATAACACTCCTAGCCCTTCAAGTCACGCTCCCCCCTTGAGCCAACTACATTGGCACGTACCTTAATCTCCTTGAGGACCTCCAGTGTCCAACGCTGCTGTTCGCGTGGTCCCGGAGCGGCGAATGCCGAAAAACCGGAAGTTGCCGGTGTTACACTTCTAAACGACCGGCCGGAACCCTCCTACGCAGAGGAAAGGTTCCGCGAAAACCAGAAGTTCCCCTCATGGAGCCGCGCGAACACGCCGGCTGGCTGCGCGCGGCTCCGAAGCCCAGCAGGACTGGATGCCGGGGAACAGGAGGTAGGATTGCGTGAGGGAGGTGGGCAAAATAGGTAACTTTAATCTTACCTATTCTCTTTGCAGGACCGACAGAAGTCCAAAGGGGCAGAGTGCATGATTGAAGACACCTGAACAGGTCTGAGCAGGTAAGTACCTGAAACTTCTTCTTACTCTTTCTCTTTAGGAGGACACAGAGTCCTCCCCACCTGTCCGATCCTTTACACAGGACAGAAAAAAACGCACAGGGGGGAGGTATCTGTGCCCTCTTAAAGGGAACAAGCCATGTGAAATTAATACATGGCTAATTAAAATTCCGCCTGTCCTACCAGCACACAGGGGCACGAAATACCCCACATTGTGCCGCTGGTAGGGACGACAGGGAACAAAGGATTATGTAGATAATCTTGTTTCCCTTAGTCCTAACAGCGGCACAATGTGGGGTATTTCGTGCCCCTGTGTGCTGGTAGGACAGGCGGAATTTTAATTAGCCATGTATTAATTTCACATGGCTTGTTCCCTTTAAGAGGGCACAGATACCTCCCCCCTGTGCGTAAATAACAAGTAATAATACATACATTCCAAAATAAACAACAATAGGGGGGGAATCCTTGTGCCGCTGTTAGGACTAAGGGAAACAAGATTATCTACATAATCCTTTGTTCCCTGTCGTCCCTACCAGCGGCACAATGTGGGGAAATAGCAAGTAATCCCCATAAGGGTGGGAGATTAAACACAAGCAGAATGTAATACAGTACGCCCGAAGGCAGTAGCTTCTGAGCCATACCGATCAAGTCGGTAGTGCTTCACAAAGGTCAATTCTGAAGACCAGGATGCTGCTGCACAAATCTGGTCCAAGGTGAGAGCCTTGACCTCTGCCCAAGAGGTCGATACTGCCCGCGTCGAATGGGCCCTTAGGACGGTCGGCGGAGGTAAGTTCTGACTCACAAACGCCAACTTGATTGCTTCCTTCACCCAGCGAGAGATGGTGACCTTAGAAGCCTTGCGGCCTTTATGGCCCCCTACATAATTTATTAACAAGTTCTCAGATCTCCTGAAAGCGCGTGTGCGCTGAAGGTAAATCTGCAGGTTCCGGACTAAATCTAGGGTATGCCACTTCTCCTCCTCAGGGGAAGTGGGCACGGGAAAAAAGGTTGGCAAGCAAATGAGCTGACTCACATTCGCCCTAGAAGAAACTTTCGGCCTGAATCCTGGCAGAAATCTCAACTGAACACGGTCTTCAAAGAAGGCAATGTAAGGAGCTTCCGATGAGAGTGCTTGAAGCTCCCCTACTCTTTTTGCCGAGGTGATAGCGAGGAGAAAAGATACCTTATAGGTCAGCCACTTTAGACCACAAGCCACAGCGGAGAAACCAGCTAGGGATTAGACTAGCAGGCAATGAGGGATGCAACCTGCCCCCTTTTTTACAGCCCCATATCCGGAAGGGGCGTGGCCTTAGTCAAAAGCTCCGTTCCTTTGCCCTTCATAACACTCCTAGCCCTTCAAGTCACGCTCCCCCTTTGAGCCAACTACATTGGCACGTACCTTAATCTCCTGAGGACCTCCAGTGTCCAACGCTGCTGTTCGCGTGGTCCCGGAGCGGCGAATGCCGAAAACCGGAAGTTGCCGGTGTTACACTTCTAAACGACCGGCCGGAACCCTCCTACACAGAGGAAAGGTTCCGCGAAAACCGGAAGTTCCCCTCATGGAGCCGCGCGAACACGCCGGCTGGCTGCGCGCGGCTCCGAAGCCCAGCAGGACTGGATGCCGGGGAACAGGAGGTAGGATTGCGTGAGGGAGGTGGGCAAAATAGGTAACTTTAATCTTACCTATTCTCTTTGCAGGACCGACAGAAGTCCAAAGGGGCAGAGTGCATCATTGAAGACACCTGAACAGGTCTGAGCAGGTAAGTACCTGAAACTTCTTCTTACTCTTTCTCTTTAGGAGGACACAGAGTCCTCCCCACCTGTCCGATCCTTTACACAGGACAGAAAAAAACGCACAGGGGGGAGGTATCTGTGCCCTCTTAAAGGGAACAAGCCATGTGAAATTAATACATGGCTAATTAAAATTCCGCCTGTCCTACCAGCACACAGGGGCACGAAATACCCCACATTGTGCCGCTGGTAGGGACGACAGGGAACAGAAAGTTCACAGAGTTTTCCTCTACGGACTTTCTGTTATAATTATATCTACGGGAAAGCTGACGGCATTTCCGTAAATATAATTGACATGCTGCGATTTTCAAAACCATGATGGTTTTGGAAATCGTAGCGTGTCTGTGCTGCAATTTTTTCCGAAAAATGGGCATGGGATTCGCATTCGTACTGTAAAACACCATAATTTTTCCTGTGGTGTTTCCGGCCCGTGGGGCCCCAGCCTTGCATTTGCGATCACTATAAATAAAGCACAAAGTTAATCACTTAAAGTAACCGGTATTAATTTGAAGTGCCTGTGTTTTTCACATGGACAGTTGTACGTTGCTTGCTCTAGAGTGAGTAACCCCAATAATCGTTTCATATACAGGTATGCACCTGAAGGTAAAACCAGAAACATTGTTTACCAAAAAGCACTACCATAGGTAGTTGTGTAACTGTAAACCAGTTTTACACTTTTGTCCGTGAACTACTTATAGATTAAACTGTATTGAATATGTAAAATCAATAAAAATTTTGAAATAAAAAAAAAGTTGTATTTTACATTCATGTTACGACAAATTAGTAAAATGCCAAAATATTAAAAATATAAAGTGGAAAAAATTATTTACTGTAGCGCTCTGAAAATGTAAATTTAGGTGTGACATCGAAAATTTTACTTTACCTAGCCAACAACAACAAATGATCAAAAAGTCATATGCACCCCACAACAGTACCAATAAAAAGCACAGGTTGTCCCGCAAAAAATAAGACCTCAACCAACACTGTCAACTAAGAAATAAAAATGTTATGTCGCTCAGAAGATGGCGATGCAAAAAATACTGATTTATGTCCCCAAATGTGTTTTTATTCTACAGAATCAGTATCACATAAAAAAATAATATGAATGAGGTATTGCCGTAAATGTACCGACCCGCAGAATAAAGGTCACATGTTACTTATACTGTACGCTGCATGGCGAAAAATTTAAAAGGTAAAACGCAATACCAGAATTGATATTTTTTTAATCCAGCAAAAAAGGGTTAATAAAATGTATTCAATAACTTGTATGCACCCAAAAACGGTGTCATTACAAAATGAATCTCATCCTGCAAACAAGAAGCCCTTATATGGCCACGTCACCAGAAAAATAAAGAAAATATAGCATCTAGCAATGTGAAGACAAAAAAACCCCAAATCACCAAATCAGTAGAACAAAACTGGCTGCGGCAGAAAGGGAATGTATAAGCTGTGTGAGCGTATATCAGCGGACACCCCAGATTTAGAGCTTATGAGCGAAAAGACATCAGAAGTGACCCCCAAAGTGACCCACAGAGTGAATCGCCCAATCATAGGAGCTACTGGGACATAGAAGGGAATTTGGTGTTTGCAATGTACTCCGCTTATATATTCCCTCTTCACCATCCGCTGTGCAGTCACGTCAGGGATACTAATACTCACTACACCTCCTGATAAATTCTTTGAGGGGTGCAGTTTTCAAAATGGGGTCACTCCTTTGGGGAATCCACTTTTCTGGTACTTTACAGGCTCTACGAACATGACATGGCGTCCAGATACCAAACATCTAAATCTGTACTCCAAGAGCCGCATAGCGCTCCTTCCCTTCTGCGCCCTGCTGTGTGCCCAAACTGCAGTTTATGCCATATGTATGACACTGATGTACCCGGATAACGTACGTAATTGTAAGGATTGGAGTCAGGGTCAGGCAGTGCAAAGTGACACAGCTGGGAAAGCAACACTGTGCAACTAATGACAAAAGGGGTCGCAGGCCCTGCAGCTATAACTATGCTGTAATATCTGAGATGAGGCAGACCAATGCACTTGCTAATTGAAGTGCGCCTACCACGGCTCCTAACCTTCTATCCGGCGGCTAGGATAAGGGGAGAGGAGGCCCTGAAAGTCCTAGGGACTGGAGTCACGGGGTCACACCTAAACAGAAAGCACAGTGTAAATGCAATGCAAAACAAAAGACTAAACAGCATGGAACCAGGGAGGACCACAAGTCCCAGCAAGACACAGAAGAGAAGGCGAGGTCAGTCGAGCAAGAGGTCAAGCCAGGAGATATAAAAGGTACCAAATCAAAAGACAAGGGAATGTCAAAAATACAAGCCGGGTCTAAAAACCAAGTAAAATATGGAATACAAACAGACAGGGAATCAGACTGAGCAGGGGGACCAGGAAACACAAAGTGAATGGCTGGCAAGGATCCATGCCTGGGTGGAGTTTAAATAGCAGCAGAGAACACACCTGATGGCTAACGGCATGGAGACTGAAGGCAAGGAAAAGATTAACCCTTAAAGGGGCTCTATCAGCAAAATCCTGCAGATAGAGCCCCACATATGCGTGCATAGCCTTTAAAAAGGCTATTCAGGCACCGTAAATGTTATATTAAACTACCCCCCCGTTTTAAAATAATAACTTAAAAAAGAATGTTCTCTACTTACGGAACGTGCACGCTGGGCGGGCATTCTGGGTGTGTCTTCATCTTCTTCCCCGCCTCTTCTTCCTCCGACGTCCTCCGGTGCCGTCCTCCTCCGGCGCTTGCTCGCGGACACTGATTAAAAAAAATAGCCCGGGCGCATGCGCAGTAGCCGTAGTAGAAGCCGCGTGCTACTGTGCATGCGCCCGGGCTATTTTTTTTTATCAGTGTCCGCGAGCAAGCGCCGGCGGAGGACGGGACCCGAAGACGTCAGAGGAAGAAGAGGCGGGGAACTGAAGACGGCGCACCCTGAATGCCCGCCCAGGGTGCACGTTCCGTAAGTAGAGAACATTCTTTTTTAAGTTATTATTTTAAAACGGCGGGGTAGTTTAATTTAACTTTTACAGTGCCTGAATAGCCTTTTTAAAGGCTATGCACGCATATGTGGGGCTCTATCAGCATGATTTTGCTGATAGAGCCCCTTTAATGATCTAAGCACACCCAATAGAACTCCTAACACGTCTCCCAGGGAGACGCCGCGCAGCAAGGAGACCACGGCGACTCCGTATCCTGACAGTAATGTTATGTGTGGTGTAAGCCGATGGCTGGTCAGGTAATGGAGGGGGTGTACATCTCACCCAGACTACTAAGGTGGGTGAGATGAGAAAACTCCAGAAAGAATGTTTCTCAGCAGATAATTTTGTCTGCTGAGTGTTATTTCAAAGTTCCGGTTACTGGGCTGGATTTTTTAGGAATGGCAGGT
Source organism: Leptodactylus fuscus (assembly GCF_031893055.1). Lineage (NCBI taxonomy): Eukaryota > Metazoa > Chordata > Amphibia > Anura > Leptodactylidae > Leptodactylus > Leptodactylus fuscus. The sequence continues at coordinate 215,329,720 of NC_134265.1, forward strand.
AGCTTGGTAGTGGGACCTGTCATTCCACCCCCCTCCAGTCCACACTTTGGGGATGTTTCGGCAGCGACTCGGCAGCTGTTGAGAGTCTCCTTGTCAAGGAGGCTTAAGAAGTCAGCTCCAGCAGCAGACCTTTGGCAGAGCTTGGCTGAAGAGCAAACAGAGAGGTCATATTTTTGGAGCTGTGTCCTGAGTGATTCTACTGGCTTTTGGATTTCTGTTATTCTAGGTGAGGTAACCTATTCTATGTTTAGTTAGAGCTTAGCTGGGCAGGTATTTATTTTTTGTATTTTGTTGCTGCACTACCTTTTTGAGTGAAAATAAACTCTACTTTTGTTTTGGACTAAAAGAAACTAGACTTGTGTGTCTATGCCACCCCACCTAGCAACCCAGACCCTGACATTGGGTATAAACTGATATTAGGGAACAGAAGGGAAGAAGGGTTAATTGGTAGAGATGAGCGAACAGTGTTCTATCGAACACATGTTCGATCGGATATCAGGGTGTTCGCCATGTTCGAATCGAATCGAACACCACGTGGTAAAGTGCGCCAAAATTCGATTCCCCTCCCACCTTCCCTGGCGCCTTTTTTGCACCAATAACAGCGCAGGGGAGGTGGGACAGGAACTACGACACTGGGGGCATTGAAAAAAATTGGAAAAAGTCATTGGCTGCCGAAATCAGGTGACCTCCATTTTAGACGAATAGTGGATTTCAAATCCGGGTCATATGAGAATGTGAACTTTGTGACTATGAGACAGGGATAGCTGTACAGGCAGGGATAGCTAGGGATAACCTTTATTTAGGGGGGAATGTTATTAAAAATAACTTTTTGGGGCTCTATCGGGTGTGTAATTGTGATTTTTGTGAGATAAACTTTTTCCCATAGGGATGCATTGGCCAGCGCTGATTGGCCGAATTCCGTACTCTGGCCAATCAGTGCTGGCCAATGCATTCTATTAGCTTGATGAAGCAGAGTGTGCACAAGGGTTCAAGCGCACCCTCGGCTCTGATGTAGCAGAGCCGAGGCTGCACAAGGGTTCAAGCGCACCCTCGGCTCTGATGTAGGAGAGCCGAGGGTGCACTTGAACCCTTGTGCACCCTCAGCTCTGCTACATCAGAGCCGAGGGTGCGCTTGAACCCTTGTGCACACTCTGCTTCATCAAGCTAATAGAATGCATTGGCCAGCGCTGATTGGCCAATGTATTCTATTAGCCTGATGAAGTAGAGCTGAATGTGTGTGCTAAGCACACACATTCAGCTCTACTTCATCGGGCTAATAGAATGCATTGGCCAGCGCTGATTGGCCAGAGTACGGAACTCGACCAATCAGCGCTGGCTCTGCTGGAGGAGGCGGAGTCTAAGATCGCTCCACACCAGTCTCCATTCAGGTCCGACCTTAGACTCCGCCTCCTCCGGCAGAGCCAGCGCTGATTGGCCGAAGGCTGGCCAATGCATTCCTATGCGAATGCAGAGACTTAGCAGTGCTGAGTCAGTTTTGCTCAACTACACATCTGATGCACACTCGGCACTGCTACATCAGATGTAGCAATCTGATGTAGCAGAGCCGAGGGTGCACTAGAACCCCTGTGCAAACTCAGTTCACGCTAATAGAATGCATTGGCCAGCGCTGATTGGCCAATGCATTCTATTAGCCCGATGAAGTAGAGCTGAATGTGTGTGCTAAGCACACACATTCAGCACTGCTTCATCACGCCAATACAATGCATTAGCCAGTGCTGATTGGCCAGAGTACGGAATTCGGCCAATCAGCGCTGGCTCTGCTGGAGGAGGCGGAGTCTAAGATCGCTCCACACCAGTCTCCATTCAGGTCCGACCTTAGACTCCGCCTCCTCCAGCAGAGCCAGCGCTGATTGGCCGAATTCCGTACTCTGGCCAATCAGCACTGGCTAATGCATTGTATTGGCTTGATGAAGCAGTGCTGAATGTGTGTGCTTAGCACACACATTCAGCTCTACTTCATCGGGCTAATAGAATGCATTGGCCAGCGCTGATTGGCCGAATTCCGTACTCTGGCCAATCAGCACTGGCTAATGCATTGTATTGGCTTGATGAAGCAGTGCTGAATGTGTGTGCTTAGCACACACATTCAGCTCTACTTCATCGGGCTAATAGAATGCATTGGCCAATCAGCGCTGGCCAATGCATTCTATTAGCGTGAACTGAGTTTGCACAGGGGTTCTAGTGCACCCTCGGCTCTGCTACATCAGATTGCTACATCTGATGTAGCAGTGCCGAGTGTGCATCAGATGTGTAGTTGAGCAAAACTGACTCAGCACTGCTAAGTCTGCATTCGCATAGGAATGCATTGGCCAGCCTTCGGCCAATCAGCGCTGGCTCTGCCGGAGGAGGCGGAGTCTAAGGTCGGACCTGAATGGAGACTGGTGTGGAGCGATCTTAGACTCCGCCTCCTCCAGCAGAGCCAGCGCTGATTGGCCGAATTCCGTACTCTGGCCAATCAGCACTGGCTAATGCATTGTATTGGCTTGATGAAGCAGTGCTGAATGTGTGTGCTTAGCACACACATTCAGCTCTACTTCATCGGGCTAATAGAATGCATTGGCCAGCGCTGATTGGCCGAATTCCATACTCTGGCCAATCAGCACTGGCTAATGCATTGTATTGGCTTGATGAAGCAGTGCTGAATGTGTGTGCTTAGCACACACATTCAGCTCTACTTCATCGGGCTAATAGAATGCATTGGCCAATCAGCGCTGGCCAATGCATTCTATTAGCGTGAACTGAGTTTGCACAGGGGTTCTAGTGCACCCTCGGCTCTGCTACATCAGATTGCTACATCTGATGTAGCAGTGCCGAGTGTGCATCAGATGTGTAGTTGAGCAAAACTGACTCAGCACTGCTAAGTCTGCATTCGCATAGGAATGCATTGGCCAGCCTTCGGCCAATCAGCGCTGGCTCTGCCGGAGGAGGCGGAGTCTAAGGTCGGACCTGAATGGAGACTGGTGTGGAGCTATCTTAGACTCCGCCTCCTCCAGCAGAGCCAGCGCTGATTGGTCGAGTTCCGTACTCTGGCCAATCAGCACTGGCCAATGCATTTCTATGGGGAAAAGTTAGCTTGCGAAAATCGCAAACTGACAGGGATTTCCATGAAATAAAGTGACTTTTATGCCCCCAGACATGCTTCCCCTGCTGTCCCAGTGTCATTCCAGGGTGTTGGTATCATTTCCTGGGGTGTCATAGTGGACTTGGTGACCCTCCAGACACGAATTTGGGTTTCCCCCTTAACGAGTTTATGTTCCCCATAGACTATAATGGGGTTCGAAACCCATTCGAACACTCGAACAGTGAGCGGCTGTTCGAATCGAATTTCGAACCTCGAACATTTTAGTGTTCGCTCATCTCTATTAATTGGTTTTTGGAACACAGACGGTTTGGTTTTTGGCCATGACACTTTTGCATAGCTGAAACGCCAGTAAAGTGGAATCCCCTGATATGTGACCTTATTTTGGAGCACAGACTTTGCAGACCCCCGAGTATAATGATCGGAGGCCCAGGAGAGGTAAGGGAACGTAAAAAATACTGTTACTTACCTCTCCACGATCCTGCCAGGCCTCCTTCATACTTGTCTGATGTCTCTGACGTCACATGAACCCTGCCTGCTTCCCGGGTCATGTGACGCCTGACGTCATTAAAGAAGGACGGTAGCAGAGAAGACAGCGTAGGAGCCGGGGACAGGTAAGCAACTGGTTTTTTTAATGTTTTTATTCCCTCTGGTCTCCGATTATTATAATAAATCAAAAAAAGTTAAGTATATAAGCTCACCAGATCCACGTAGCAGGGTGCACGATCCAATTTTTCCTGGACTTGAAGAAAAAAGGAAATTCCAAAACCGCTTGTATAAAGATGAGATCCGCAACTCTTGCCCGCAGTAAAAATTAGCTTTTATTAACTCATATTAAAAACTGGTAAAGACACCATAACGTACAAGTGAGCAGAGTAAGGAAAAAACATAAAGGTGAAATAAAAAAAAAAGCGCAGTGGCTACATATTAGGCTGACTGACGCGTTTCGAGACGCAAAATAGGTCTCTTAATCATAGTCTTGTGAATGCCATGGCATTCACAAGACTATGATTAAGAGACCTATTTTGCGTCTCGAAACGCGTCAGTCAGCCTAATATGTAGCCACTGCGCTTTTTTTTTTTATTTCACCTTTATGTTTTTTCCTTACTCTGCTCACTTGTACGTTATGGTGTCTTTACCAGTTTTTAATATGAGTTAATAAAAGCTAATTTTTACTGCGGGCAAGAGTTGCGGATCTCATCTTTATACAAGCGGTTTTGGAATTTCCGATTATTATACTCTGGGGTCTGAAAAGGTCTAATAATAATTGTTTATGGGTGTCCACAGTGGGACATAATACTGTGTGCAGGGGACACTATTGAGCATAATACTGTGTGCAGGGGAACTATCGGGGATAATACTGTGTGCAGGGGCCACTATTGGGGATAATACTGTGTGCAGGGGTCACTATGGGGCATAATACTGTGTGCAGGGGCCAGTAAGGGACATAATACTGTGTACAGGGGTCACTATGGGGCATAATACTGTGTGCAGGGGCCAGTAAGGGACATAATACTGTGTACAGGGGTCACTATGGGGCATAATACTGTGTGCAGGGCTTACTAAGGGACATAATAGAGTGCGGAGGAGGGGGTCGGTCAAGGTCGTCGGCGTCGGTTGGGGGGGGGGGCATGTCAAAAGTTCGCCACGGGGCCCCGCCATTCCTAGTTACGCCACTGGATGTGTGCAAAAAATCTGCCATTAAAATGACACATATTTGAAGAAAATAAACATTAAATTTTTTCATAATTTGTAATAATTCTTGCAAAACAATATTTGTTTGATCAAAATGCTCACTATACCCCTCAAAGAATATCTGAAGGAGTCTAGTTTTACAAATTGGGTCATTTAATGGGAAGTTCTGTCATTATGCCACCTATTCCTAACTGCAAACATAGCTTGGTACAGGAAAAAGCCACATAATCCAAATTTTCAAATTTGCTTATAAACTTGTAAATTGTCTAAATTACTCAGATATGCTAAAATTATTTCAAATATGCTTGAAACACATAAGGAACATTTGGAAATATATAACTACTAACTTTGCCCTGTATTATTGTGTATATGTGAGAAATTGCTGCTGAAAATGGAAAAAATTGAAAATTTTTAAAAATTTTCAGCATTTGCGAGATTTTTTAAATAAACTTATGCAAGTTATATCAGTCTAATTTTATTTTCTCAGTAAAGTAAAACATGTCACAAAAAAACAATACTGTTATTACTGGTATACTGTTACAGAATTATTCACTGATAAAGTCACACATGGCAAATTTCTAAATTTCTAAATACAGTTGACATGTCATTTTGGCTGCACAGTGAACGCCGTAAAACCGAAGCCCGTAAGAATGTTGCACAAATGCATTTTTTCTTCAAATTAAGACCTCATATGGCTCTGAGAAAGGAAAAATAAAAAAGTTATGGGGTTTGGAAGGAGGGGAGTCAAAAATGAAAAACAAAAATCGAAATATGCCGTCGGCTATTGATTGCACTGGATTTTATTTAGGGGTATCAGAGTACAGGGGGCTGATTACTTCTGTACATCACACTTTTCAGGTTTTTATTTGATTAAGAATTTGAAAACCATGTATCATTTTCGTTCTACTTTGTAATTATTTGCTATTTTGTGTTGGTCTATCACTTAAAATCTCAATAAAGTTTATTTAAGTTTGTGGTTGTAAGGTGCCAAAATGTGAAAAAATTCAAGGGGCATAAATATTTTTGCAATTCACTGTACCTGTCATATTATTCTATATTGACATAAGAGAAGTACAAAATGGTTATGAAAAATGTCCATTTTTCACAATCATTTCGACCTCAAGGGGTGGCCATTTTCATGGATCTCTCATACATTACAGTGCATGGAAGAATCTGTGAAAATAGCAAATAATATAGCATGGCATATATTTTAACCATACCTGACAACAAACTGACAAAATATCGATCATGGGAATAGCCCCCATTTATAGACGTTGAAAGTAATGTAATGTAGCCAATGTGACAACATTTGTGTAAATATAGGCTGACGCTAGGTTCACACCTGCGTTCATCTGTCCGGGTCCGGCCGTGAGCGGCGATGAGCGTTTTATGCTCTCCGCCGCGAAACCGGATTTTTTTATCCGGACACGGAGTACTGCATGTCCAACTCTGTGTCCGGATTATAAAACCCGGTTTCGCGGCGGAGAGCCTAAAACGCTCACCGCCGCTCACGGCCGGACATCTCTCTCACCCATTCAAATGAATGGGTGAGAGAGACTCCTGCAGGTTTCCGTATCCTGCCTCTGTTTTAGGCAGGAAACGGAAACCTGAACTACGGAGTTCACAATGCAGATGTGAACTCCGTAGTGTCTGGCAGTTCACTGAGTAGCTGCCAGACATCTTGGCTGTGGCTTATGTTTTGTGAGAAAAAAAGATCGGGAACATCAAAATTAAACAAACCAGATCCATTTTTTCCTCAGCAAAATTAGATCATCCATTTGATCCATGCATTCTTGTGATTGGTGGGGTCTGAGCAGCCAAACTCCCACTGATCTGCAAGTTATCTCCTATCCATAAAATAGGGGATAGCTTGCTAAGATGGCAAGTCTAGAAGGTAACCTGTAATTTACTATACTCGAATTCTTGAATAAGAAACAGTGGAAATAACCACTCAGTACTTGGGGAAATTAAAATGGGAAATTATCAAGGGAGAATTTTAAAATATTGTTATATTAAAATTCATGACAATTACTGGATTTTCCCTATAAAGCAATCCCTATATAGCAACTTGAAACCCTTACACTAAAAAAACTTTAAACTGAGTAAATTATTGTTAGGGTAAGTTCACACAGGGTTTTTCGGAGGCCGCCTCAGGTTCCGGACCAAAATACAGGTACCTACGACTGGATGCCGGTGCAGTGCCCCGGAATCCAGCCGCGCACTCAACTGCAGATTAAGCCCAAATGACTGGGCCTAGTCGGGAGTGAGTGTCTTCAGGCGGATGTCGCGAGGCGAATCCGCCTAAAAGAATGAACATCTCGCTTCTTTTTCCGTGAGCCGGAACAAAATGGCTTCCGGAAAAATAACTGACTGGCTCCCATTGATTTCAATAGGAGCCGTCTGTTTGGTCAGAATTTTGAGGCAGATATGGCCTCAAAACTCAGACCAAAAATCCCTGTGTGAACTTACCCTTAGATTTGCTTCCTGAAGTACATACATAACTTATATAATATGTTTTCGTATATCCCTATAAAGCAATCCCTTTAAAGCAACCTGAATGTCTTACATTGAAAAAACTTTAAATTGATTTACTTCCAGAAGTACATACATAACTTACATAATGTGTTTTTGTATATCTTTTATGAAATCAGATACAGGTCAGAGAATAGAATAGATGAATAGTAGAAAAAATCATGATCATGGAATAGATGAGTAGAGGAAGAAAACATTACATAAAGAAGAAAAGACTACGTAAAGTGTAGAGTAAAAAACTCAAAACAAAGAATCACTTTTTATCACTATTTAGTTTTATAAAACTGTCAATGGCACATTCTGAGTGGATATTAAGTAACAGAAAGATCTTAGTATACACAGATCATGTGTCACACGAGACAGGACAACAAACCCATTTATCCACAGGGTATTTTATGACATTTGGCAACCAGATTGAAGCTGTTCATAGTACTGAAATGCCCCTCAGGGTAGTAGAGGGAAATATAGAACTTCCTCCTCTCACAATACAATCCATAATGGGGTGAGCAGTATAAGTCACAATATTGAGTACAATATTATTTTTGTAAGGATTTAATAAAGTGCACCACTGTTTTATGTTGTTGGATTGCAGGACTCTACTACGCAATATTACGCAATTGTTAACTATACAATCAATACATTCCTTAATTTTTTTAGTTCATTAAGTGGCAAAATGAGTGGATTAATAAAAATATATTTAGACAAATACATATATATGGCTATATCTCTTTATATTATAAAAAAAAGAGTTTCTGTCTGTCTATCTGTCTGTTCTTTATGTGCGACCAAACGACTAGACCGATCTCTTTGAAAAAATGTTCGTTTCAGGGGAAACAACTATTCGACTAAGGAGAGTGCACGGTGTGTTCCCCCAAACACCAAAGTGGGATACACAGCAATTCAGTCAGGGTATATATGCTCAATCCTGCTTTGCACGGTGTTTACCCCAAAACCTAAGTGGGATACACAGCAATTCAGTCAGGCTATATACGCTCAATCCAGCTTTGCACGGTGTGTACCCCAAACACCTAAGTGGGATACACATCAATTTAGTCAGGCTATATATGCTGTAAGCCGATGGCTGGTCAGGAAATGGAGGGGTGTACATCTCACCCAGACTACTAAGTTGGGTGAGATGAGAAAACTCTAGAAAGAACATTCCTCAGCAGATAACTATTGTCTGCTGAGGGTTATTTCAGAGTTCCAGTTACTGGGCTGGATTTTTAGGAATGACAGGTAGGTTGGTAGTGGGACTTGTCATTCCACCCCCCTCCAGTCCACACTTTGCGGATGTTCCGGCAGCGACTCAGCTGCAGAGAGTCTTCTGGTCAAGGAGGTTTAAGAAGCCAGCTCCAGCAGCAGTCTTTGGCAGAGCTGGGCTGGAGAGCCACAGAAAGAGGTCCTATTTTTGGAGCTGTGTCCTGAATGATTCTACTGGCTTTTGGATTTCTGGTATTCTAGGTGAGGTAACCTATTCTATGTTTAGTTAGAGCCTAGCCGGGCAGGTATTTATTTTTGTATTGTTTCCTTTTGTTGATGCACTACCTTTTTGAGTAAAAATAAGCTCTACCTTTGTTTTGGACTAAAGAAACTGGACTTGTGTGTCTATGCCACCCCACCTAGCAACCCCAGACCCTGACAACGCTTAAAGAGGACCTTTCACCATATCTGGGCACAGGCAGCGTTATATACTGCCAGAAAGCTGACAGTGCGCTGAATTCAGCGCACTGTCGGCTTTCCCGATCCGTGCCTGGTGTAAAGCGCTATCGGTCCCGGTACCGTAGCGCTTTACAGTCAGAAGGGCGTTTCTGACCATTAGCCAGAGACGTCCTTCTGCCTCGCGGCGCCTATCGCGCTGTGCTGTGGAGCCGGGAGGAACGCCCCCTCCCGCTCCTGATAATGCTAGTCTACGGACAAGCTGTGTGAGCAGAGGGAGGGGGGCGTTCCTCCCGGCTCTACAGCACAGCGCGATTGGCGCCGCGAGGCAGAAGGACGTCTCTGGCTAATGGTCAGAAATGCCCTTCTGACCATAGAAGAGCTACGGTACCGGGCCGTAAGCTCTTCACACCGGGCACAGATCGGGAAAGCCGACAGTGCGCTGAATTCAGCGCACTGTCAGCTTTCTGGCAGTATATAGAACTGCATGTGCCCGGATATGGTGAAAGGTCCTCTTTAATTCAGCTCTGCACGGTGTATTCCCGAAAACACCAAAGTGGGATACACAGCAATTCGTTCAGGCTATATATGCTCAATCCAGCTTTGCACAGTGTTTACCCCCAAAAACCTAAGTGGGATACACAGCAAGTCAGTCACGCTGTATACGATCAATCCAGTTTTTAAAGGTGTGTACCCAAAAACCTAAATGGGATACATAGCAATTCAGTCAGGCTATATACGCCCAATCCAGCTTTGCACAGTGTGTTCCCCCAAACACCAAAGTGGGATACACAGCAATTCAGTCAGGCTATATATGCTCAATCCAGCTTTGCACGGTGTGTCCCAAAAAAACCTAAATGGAATACACAGCAATTCAATCAGGCTATATACGCTCAATCCAGCTTTCTACGGTGTGTGCCCCCAAAAGCTAAGTGGGTACACAGCAATTCAAACAGGCTATATACGCTCAATTCAGTTTTTAAAGGTGTGTCCCCGACAAAACCGAAGGGGGATACACAGCAATTGTCAGGCTGTATAAGTTCAATACAGTTTTTAAAGGGGTTTCCCCCCCAAACCTAAGGGGGATACACAGCAATTGTCAGGCCATATACGCTCTATCCAGTTTTTAAAAGTGTGCCCCCCCAAACCTAAGGGGATACACAGCAATTGTCAGGCCATATACACTCTATCCAGTTTTTAAAGGTGTGCCCCCCCCAAACAGCAATTGTCAGGCTGTATATGTTCAATACAGTTTTTAAAGGGGTTTCCTCCCCAAACCTAAGGGGGATACACAACAATTGTCAGGCCATATACGCTCTATCTGGTTTTTAAAGGTGTGCCCCCCCAAACACAGCAATTGTCAGGCTATATATGCTGAATCCAGTTTTTAACGGTGTGTACCCCCCCAAACCTAAGGAGGATACACAGCCATTGCCAGGCTATATACGCTCAATCCAGTTTTTAATGGCGGGAGCTAAGGAGGATACACAGCAAATGTCGGGCTGTATACGTTCAATCCAATTTTTAAAGGTGTCCCCCCCCAAACTTAAGGGAGATACACAGCAATTGTCAGGCTGTATACGCTCAATCCAGTTTTTAAGGTGCCCCCCCCCCAACCTAAGGGGGATACACAGCAATTGTCGGGCTGTATACGCGCAATCCAGTTTTTAACGGTGGGTACTCCCCCAAAGCTAAGGGGGATACACAACAATTGTCAGGCTGTATACGCTCAATCCAGTTTTAAAGGTGTGCCCCCCCAAACCTAAGGGAGATACACAGCAATTGTCAGGCTATATACGCTCAATCTAGTTTTTAACGGTGGGTACCCCCCCCCCCAAAGCTAAGGGGGATACACAGCAATTGTCAGGCTGTATATGCTCAATCCAGTTTTTAAGGTGTGTGTGTGTCCCCAAACCTAAGGGGGATACATAGCAATTGTCAGGCTATATACGCTCAATCCAGTTTTAAAGGTATGTCCCCCCCCCCCAACCCTAAGGGGGATACACAGCAATTGTCAGGCTATATACGCTCAATCCAATTTTTAAAGGTGTGCCCCCCCCCCCCAAACCTAAGGGGGATACACAGCAATTGTCAGGCTATATACGCTCAATCCAGTTTTTAAAGGTGTGTCCCCCCCAAAACCTAAGGGGGATACACAGCAATTGTCAGACTATATGTGCTCAATCCAGCTTTCCATGGTGTTTACCCCCAAAAACCTAAGTGGTATACAGAAAATCTGTGTATAGTGTACTGTATATACGCTGAATCCAGCTTTACTGGTTGTATTCCACTCCAAAATAAAAGTGGTATACAGCTAAATATAAAATAGCATCTCTGTTTATAGGCTGAAGCTGAATGGTGGGCCTGACACTGTATACGCTGCTGGGGCAAGTGACAACTCCAAAAGAGGGGTAAAAGAATTAATCCTGGGGGTGGCACAGCTGAATTGGCACTAATGGGCACAAAATAACATCTCTGTTTATGGGCTGAAGCAAAAGAATAAGGCATAAACTTAAAATGCAGGGGCCCCAATCTGTCTCTAACTCAAGAGAGCATAGACACGCAGTTTCAGTTACAAGTAGAAGAGTGGCTCTGCAAGTGACAGTTGGGGTTCATTGTGTACAATCTATGCCACCATGATTTTAAGGAGACGTTGAGCCATGGTTTTTATACTGACTGCCAGATTTGGAATTGGGAAGGAATTTTTTGCCCAGAAATGGGGAAATTGGCATAAGCCTCATGTTTTTTTTTTGACTTCCCCTGGATCAATACTGTAGGGATTGGAGGCTTATAGGTTGGACTTGATGGACTAATGTCTTTATCCAACCTCATCTACTATGTAACTATGTAACCAAAAAGGCTAACTGCGGAGCGTACTTGCACCCCCTCACCAAACTCACCCAAACCTCAGCTGGGGGAAGCCTCCACTCACCCCAAGGGCCACAGGTCCAACTTCTACACCCAATACGTGTAAGGCGCAGAGGGATCGGAGAGGACAGGGCTGTAGTTGGCCAGGTTCTCACGCAACATGCGCCTATAGTTTTCCCTCCTGATGACACTAGGCCCCTCAGTGGCGGTAGTTTGGCCGGGGCAAACATTAACGTGTCCCAGACCTTGGAGTGTGTTCCTCTGGTGGTTGTGGACCGAATGGCAGTTGTTAGCCCCTTGGAGGAAAACTTCTCTCTGCCACTAGCGAGGGTTTACGGAAACATTTCCATCATATTCTGCACCAGTTGCTCATGGCAATCATCTATGCGATTTTTCCTCTACCCTACCAGGACGAGATTTTTTTCTTATACCGGAGGTCGAGGATTGCAAAAATCCAGTATTGTTTGCTCTCTATGATGTGAACTATGCCTTTGTCTCTTGCAAAGCAACTCAACATGAAGTCAGCCATGTGTGCCAGAGTTTTACTTGGCATGACTTCGCTGCCCCCAACTGTAAGGGTCACTCTCCATTTCCTCCATTTTTCACTCCCCTTCACACCATCCATGCTGAAGCAATGAGATGCACTGAACTTCCCCTCAAGCCTCGTGTGGGACAGTGACATGAAATGCCACTTCATCCCCCTCGTCTTCCTCCGTCAACCAACGGTGCGAAGATGACAGGAGTGTGTTCTGAATGTTTTCAAATCACGTCAAAGGAATAAAAGGGTCAATAAAACATAACTAATTCCTTCTGTATGGGTCACAGAGTAACATATGCATACCTAATTCAGAACTAGGCATAAAACTAAACAACAAACAAAACTGAAAGGAATGTTCAACATAGGTAGCAATAAAATACTATATCTTTATTGAGAAACAGTGTATAAAAATATATATGGACGGTATCTACCAACAGACAAGAAGGGGATCCTATACAGATGATGATCCAATATGTAGAATGTAATTTATGTAAATATCCAATAAAATGGAAGACAGTAACTAAATAAACAGCACTAGGGATAGGTAGTAAATAAGCCCTGTAGCAAACTACTGCTAGCATATACAAACCACAAAGATGCAATAAATTGATTGGTGATACGAGTAAATTAACAATATAAGACAATGACTAAATCTAAATATAGTATAACTAGGAAATAAGCATATGTATAGATCACTAGGTAACATGCAACTAGTGGCTGCATAGGTAAAGTATCACAGACAATGCATATAAGGCAAGTAGACAAATAGTAATTATGCCAAAGATTGTCACAATAAAAGTAAATATGCCCTATAGCAAACTACTGCTAGCATATGCAAACTACAAAGATGCAATAAATTGATTAGTGATGCAAGTGAATCAATAATATAAGACAATGAGTCTAAGTATAATATAACTAGGAAGTAAGCATATTTATAAATCACTAGATGACATGCAACTAGTGGCTGCATAAGCAAAGTATCACAGACAATGCATATAAGGCAACTCACATAAAGCAAGTAGACCAATAATAGTTATGCCAAAATAGTCACAAAGTAATAAAATCTCAGTGTGAATACAGAGAGAGTAGAAGATCAATATCACAGTAATGGCATAATGAAGTATATAGATAGTCAGAGAATACACCTACCCATAGTGACTGTATGGTGCAGGACCAGGATCAGAGGAACCCCTACCCCAACGCATGTTTCGGCGCTGCCTTCTTCACACAATACCACACGCCAGAGGATTAGATATGCGCGTCTGCACACAATTCCACACGCACAAGGATTAGATATGCGCATCTGCACACAATTCCACATGCCAGAGGATTAGACGTATGTATCTATACACAGTTACACATGCCGCAGGATTAGATACGTGTGTCTATGTGTGATATGTCTGAGGATTAGATATGTGTATCTGTGCACAGTTCCACATGCCGGAGGATTAGACACGCACATCTTTACACAATACCATATGCTGGAGAATTTGATACGCGCGTCCGCAAACAGTTGAACAGGCTGGAGGATTAGATATGCACGCCTGCACACAGTACCACATGCCAGATGATTAGATACGTGTATCTGCACACAGTACCACATGCTGGAAGATTAGATACGCGTGTCTGCACACAATACCACACGCCAGAGGGTTAGATACGTGCATCTGCACACCGTTCCATACACCTGAGGATTAGATACATGCATCTGCACACAGTTCCACATGGAGGAGGATTAGATATAAACGTCTTCACACAATCCCACATGCCGGAGGATTAGATATGTGCGTCTTCACACAGTACCACACGACAGAGGATTAGATACACGCTTCTTCAGTAGCACACGCCAGAGGATTAGATATGCATTTCTTCACACAGTACCACCTGTCAGAGGATTAGATACGTGTATCTGCACACAGTTCCCCTTGCCCGAGGATTAGATATGTGCGTCAGCACACACTACCACACGCAGGAGGATTAGATACGCGCATCTGCACACAGTTCCATTGGCCAGAGGATTAGATACCCTCGTCTTCACACAGTTCCACATGCCAGAGGGTTAGATATGCGCCTCAGCACATAGTACCACATGCCGGAGGATTAAATACACGGCTATACACAGAGTACAACATATTATAGTTTTACTCCAGGTTTCCATAGCAACCCAACCATTTTTCTTTACTCCTGTATTTCAGCGTTAAAGGGGCAGGGCACTGTGGATTATACTGTTACACAAGATCACATTCACACAGCTTTACTCCAGGTATCTATAACAACCGATCACAGGTTTTTCACTGATATCTAAAATGAGATGCACATGATCACATGACGCTTATGGACACAACACAAACAACACAACACCAGTGCTAAACTGGGCAATTCTTATGGGGCCGCTACAAAAAACAAACAAAAAATTAAATATATCCGTGCAAAGCCGGGTCCTTCTGCTAGTCTCTATATAAAAATAAATTTCTCTCTGTCTGTTCTTTATGTGCGACCAAACGACTGGACCGATCTTCACCAAATTTGGCACACAGATACTTCAGGTCTTCAAGTCTTCAAGTATTCCAACTGCCATAAACACAGTCACTCCACATGCGCAATCCAACATTTATATCCAAACTGAGATACACGCATTAGAGGATTAGATACACAGGTCAGCACCCAGTATCACACGCCAGAGGATTAGATACGTGCATCTGCACACAGTACCACATGCTGGAGGATTAGATACACAGGTCAGCACACAGTATCACACTCCAGAGGATTAGATAAATGCGTCTGCACACAGTTCCACACACCAGACGATTAAATATGTGCATCTGCACACAGTTCCACACACCAGAGGAATAGATATGCGCATCTGCACAAAGTACCACATGCTGGAAAATTAGATACACAAGTCAACACACAGTATTATACGCTGGAGGATTAAATACACACGTCTGCACACAGTACCACACGCCACAGGATTAGATACGCACATTTTCACACAATGCCACATGCCAGAGGATTAGATACAGGCGTATGCACACAGTACCAAGTGCCGTAGGATTAGATACACGTGTCTTCACACAATACCACACACCAGAGGATTAGATACACACCACTATACACAATACCACATGCCACAGGATTAGATATGCGCATCTACACATAGTTCCACACGCTGGAGGATTAGATATGCGCGTCAGCACACAGTACCACACACCGGAGGATTAGATACACACATCTTTACACAATACCACACAATGGAGGATTAGATATGCGCATCTGCACACAATACCACACGCTGGAGGAATCTATACACAAGTCAGCACACAGTACCACACGCCAGAGGATTAGATACGTGCATCTTCACACAATTCCACACGCCGAGGATTAGATATGCACCACTGCATACAATACAACACGCTAGAGGATTAGATGCGCGACTCAGCACACAGTAGCACCCGCAGGAGGATTAGATACGCGCGTATGTATACAGTTTTACATGTCATAGGATTAGATACGTGCCTCAGTACACAGTACCACATGCTGGAGGATTAGATACGCGGCTCTGCACACATTAGTATCACACATTAGAGTTTTACTCCAGCTTTCCATAGCAACTCAGCAATTTTTCTTTACTGTTATATGTAAACTTTAAAGGAGCAGGGCACTGTCACAGTCAAACAACTTTACTCCAGATATCCATAACAATCGATTGCAGGCTTTTCACTGTTATCCAAACTAAGATACACATGATCACATGACGCTTATGGACACAAACGGCATACAAAATACACCAGTGCAAAACTGGACAATTCTTATGGGGCCACTACACAAACAAAAAATGAAATATACCCATGTGAAACCGGGTCTTCCTGCTAATATATTTTCACTTTTATACATTAGATTACTCTTGTTCCCATTTCACATCAATACAGTTTGCAGTACTTCCTTGTTTTTTTATTTATAACATTACTAGTAGAATACCTGCGGCTTCGCTCGTGGAAGATATGTTAAATTATTGGTTATGCTAAAGTAAAATTTCAGTGTCACACTGAAATTGACATTTTGAGAGCGCTACAGTAAATCTTTTTTTCCACTTTAAAATTTTATTATTTTAGCATTTTACTAATTTGTCGTAACATTGATGTGAACAACTTTTTTTTTCATTTCAACATTTTTATTGATTTTATATATTCAATACATATTATGTAGTATAAACTATTACAACTATTTTTTATCAAAAATTAAAATTTATGCATCTTACACAAACATAAAACATTTACACCAGGGGTATAACTACCCATAATGTAGCAGGGGTAGTGGCTGCCATAGGGCCCGGGAACAATAGGGGGCCCGGCGACAGTCGCTACCGCTGAGTTTTTTTTTTTTAATAGGCTGTTACTGGCTGGAGTTACTCCAGACGGTAACAGGCCCTATTTACTTACTGATCCTGGCAGCGACTGGGATCGGTAAGTGACACTGCAGGCCCCACAAACAGTATTATTGTACTCAAGGATCTGAAAAGACCTCCGAGTATAATAAACGGAGGCCCAGGAGAAGTAAGGGAACATAAAAAACTGTGTTACTTACCTCTCCAGGCAGGCTTTGGGCCTACTTGTGTGATGTCCCTGACTTCACGACGCAGGCCCCCCGGATCACGTGATTCCCCGAATGTCATTGAAGATGGCTGCCATCAGCGGGAAGTACAGTGAAGCCAGGGATAGGTAAGTAACTGTTTTTTATGTTTGTATCCCTCCTGGGTCTCCAATTGTTATACTCTGGGTTCTTTCAAAGCCCCCAGAGTATAATAATTGTTCATGGATGTCCATAGTGGGCATAATGCTGGGTGAAGGGGCCACAATGGGGCATAATCCTCGGTGAAGGGGCCACTACGAGGTATAATGCTGCGTGCAGTAGCCACTGTGGGGTATAATACTTTGTGCAAGGCCACTATGGGACATAATACTGTGTGCAGGGGCCACTATGGAGTATAATACTGTGTGCAGGGGCCACTATGGGGTATAATAGTGCGTGCAGGAATGCGGGGGGGCAGGTTGGTCGGGGTCTTCAGCATTACAGGGGGCCATGTCAAAAGTTCGCCACGGGCCCCCACCATTCCTAGTTATGCCACTGATTTACACCCAATTAACAACATAGGGTAACCCTTCCCCCCTCCCTCCAGTGTAATTTATAACTAGTTCATGGACAAAAGAGTAAAATTGATTTCCAGTTACACAACTGTCTATTGTAGGGCTTCAGTGATGAAAGCTCCCTGTATAGTAAGTAAAAATGACAATCTTACTAACAGGCAGTTTTCGCCTGACCAGTATTACTGCTCAGTAAGACTGCTTGCACACTACAGTAACAGTACAGTCTCCGGGCCATGGAATGCTACATCTCCATAAAGTTCTATGAAGCCTGTAAAATTCACAGCTTTGTGCACGAAGAAGTCTAGAACCGCCAAATCCATGGCCCGGAGGCCCGTGAAAAATACTGCAGTGCGCAAGCAGCCACAAAGGATACCAGACATGTTTTATCAGTGCATGCGTGCTTGATCCCTGTGTATGTATGCACGTGTGTATGGTCCGTGTATATGTATGCGTGTGTGTGCGTGTATGTGTGTGTGCGCACGTGTGATCCATGTGTATGTATGCGTGTGTGCATGCACGTGTGTGGTCTGTGTATGTGTATGCATGTGCGCGTGTATGTGTGTGTGTGCATGGGTGTGATCCATGTGTATGTATGCATGTGTGCATGCATGTGTGTGGCCCATGTATATGTATGCATGTGTGCACACGTGTGATCCATGTGTATGTATGCGTGTGTGCATGCACGTGTGTGGTCCGTGTATATGAATGCGTGTATGTGCGCGTGTGACCTATGTGTTTCTGCATGCACAGAGCAAGTGTCCATGTATGCGGTAGTTGTGTGTGAGTATGCATATGCTCTGTTTGTCCATGTGTGTAGTTTGCATCCATCTGAGTGTTCTTTGCGTGCGTGCGTGCGAGGTCCATGTGTGTGTGTGTGGTATTTATGGGGTGGTGTATTTGTGGGGTGGTGTTTTGTGTGGTGTTGTGCTTGTGGGTTGGTGTATGTGTGCTGTCTGTGTGATGTTTATATGGTGTTTGTGCCATGTTTGTGTGTTGTGTGTGGTGTGCGGCCCCTTTAGCAGCAACTCTTTGGCGCAGTCGCTATAATCTGTCCCTGTCAATCACAACTGTTGTTTTCCCCTCAGCGCTTTCACTTTCAATTTTCCCCATTGTATGTATAGGGCCTAAATTTAGGGGCCCCAATCTCATGACTGAGGTCTGCTAGCGAGATGTAACATGCACAATATTCTGCTCCTGTGGGTGGAGAGGGGCGTGCCAAATTTCAGCCAAATCGGGCGAGAACTGTGGATTTGTATAGAGCAGACTACTACAGATTTTGAGTTTTATATATATACTAGTAGATTATGCTAAAGTAAAATTTTCAGTGTCACACTGAAATTGACATTCTCGGAGCTACAGTAAATCTTTTTTTCCACTTAAAATTTTAATTATTTTGGCATTTCACTAATTTTTTTTTTTTTTTTCACTAATTTGTCATTTTTATTGATTTTAAATGTTCAATATATATTATGTAGTATAAACTATTACATCTTTTTCTTGAACTATTTTTTTAATCAAAAATTTAAATTTATGCCCCTTACACAAACAATTTTAACATAGTGCAGCCCTTCCCTCTCCCTCCAGTGTAATCTATAAGTAGTTCACGGACCAAAGAGTAACATTGGTGTACAGTTATACAACTATCTATTGTGGTGCTGTTTGGTACACAATGTTTCTGGTTTTACCTTCAGGTGCATACCTGTATATGAAAAGATTTTGGGGGTTACTCTAGAGCAAGCAACGTACAACTGTCCATGTGAGAAACACGGGCTCTCCAAATTAATGCCTGCTACTTTAAGTGATTGACCTTGTGCTTTGTTTATAGTCATAGCAAATGCAAGTCAGATTGGGAAGGGCATGTCACTTGGTAGCGAAGGAATACACATTTGCTCCCTAGGGCTGGGGCCCCACGGACGAAACACAGTAACACCCCTCATAGACTGTAAGCCCTCGCGGGCAGGGCCCTCTACCCCACTGTGCCAGTCGGTCATTGTTAGTATTATATCTACCTGCATATTTTGTGTATTGTATGTAACCCCCAAATGTAACACACCATGGAATTAATGGTGCTATATAAATAAACAAGACTAATAAACGGGAAAAATCGCAGCGTTTTACAGTACTTTCAAAGTAGATGGGTTTCATACGAATCCCCTGCACACCTTGCGGAAAAAAATCGCAGCGCGGACACGCTGCGATTTCCAAAACCGTTGCAGTTTAGAAAATCGCAGCATGTCAATTATATCTGAAAGAAAAGGGGCATGTTAAATGAAGGTGTGTCCACTAATTAGCATCACAGGGGTTTACAAACTTTTTTTTTTTTAGGTGTCTACAATCTTGTAATCAGTCACTGGGCCTATATATAGGGCTACAGATACTCACTGTTTGGTGACATGGTGCGTCCCAC